>NC_136796.1:21843783-22383783 GCF_951216825.1 Electrona antarctica | reverse complement strand
AACGGCTCCCTTCAGAATAGGGAACCAGCTGTTCGTGTCCTGGGGTACCAGGACCAAGGGAAAGCCTGTCACAACAGTTACTATCTCTAACTGGATAGTGGAAGCCATTCGTCTGGTTTACACAACCCAAATGTCCTCAGTGATATCTGGCTTTACAAACCGGATATCGTTGGGTTAGAAATTTCTGCATCCCGGTTAAGTTCGGATCGGACACCACTGCAGTGGGCTCTAACTTGCCTGGGGTGACCAGGGGGCTGATGTCACGTGATGCCACGATGACCTGGGGGCTTACCTGGGGTGTGTGACGGGAATTGCGACTTCATGACAGAGTGATGGGAATTGTGGTTTATGTGACAAAAACGCAAGATTTCATAGTTATCTGCGACCTTTGGTCGCTATTAACAAGGCCAGTGGTTCCCTATACACAGGCATTGTTAAATGGAATCATTAAGGAATCAGAGCGTTAAGAATCTTTAAGGAACCCGAATCGTTAAAATCCTAAAGAATCCCTGCAACCCTAATTGGTATGCATGTTAAATAGTGAGTGGCACTGGCATGCATGTGAAATAGTGATATGATGCATGCTAAGCAGTGATTGGAATGCACGTCAACGAGTTTCCTAATGAGGCAGATGGAGTGTTTGAGTGCTCTGTGGATTCACTATGACTAGGCCATGTGGCCGGACGCCCCTAAGCTGTGTGTGTGTGTGTGTGTGTGTGTGTGTGTGTGTGTGTGTGTGTGTGTGTGTGTGTGTGTGTGTGTGTGTGTGTGTGTGTGTGTGTGTGTGTGTGTGTGTGTGTGTGTGTGTGTGTGTGTGTGTGTGTGTGTGTGTGTGTGTGTGTGTGTGTGTGTGTGTGTGTGTGTGTGTGTGTGTGTGTGTGTGTGTGTGTGTGTGTGTGTGCGCGCGCGCGACAATCTACTCTCCCCTCCCCTCTTTCCTTTCCATTACGTGTCATTCCTTCATTCATCTTCCTTCATTCCATTTGTACAGCTTGCCTTCATTCTTCTTTTCCATCTCCTTGCTTCATTACGTCCTTAATGTCACATATCAAAGGTACAGTAACAAGACTAGGGAAATACTGCGGTTAGTTGAATAGTTGAGGCAACCTCTCTTTCTGTCAGAAACTGCTTTTTTCCTCCCTTCCATTTCCCTTCTGTGTCGGACACGGTAGTCCGACATACCATTAGTCCGACATATGTGGCCAGTTAAGACTCACCCGTGGCTCCGACATGTGTTGCCGGCAGGGACGTCGCTGACCATTTGGTTGCCCTACTCATAGGATATTTGTGCTGCCCCCCTCCCAACGAGAGCGCTGTTTCCTCATGCAGATGCTATAATGCAGATGCTATTTTCGCTGTGCGAGGACGCACACACAGCCGCTCGTTATTCCGTGGCAGAGCCGTGAAGAAAATTGTTATTATGAGGGTCGGCTTGGCAGTTTTTGCAACATTTTGTTGCACCTCTCGGCGTGTTGTCCTACTCGCAGTGCGTATTGCGCGTATACGTAGCGACGGCACTAGTTGAGACGCATGCATTGCCGGTTAAGACTCATCTGTGGCTCGATTAGTAGTGATATGTTTCCTTGGACATGTTACTGTTTGGCCATTGTCCTCCGCAGAAGATGTCCGTCGTGGGCCACCGTCCTGTGGGTGTGACATAGGCCTGATCACCCGACGTTCCCCACTGGCCATGCAGGCAGTCACGTGACTTCGCTGTCTTCCTGGAGGGAGGGCTTTATAAACACAGTCTGTGGCAACAGCTCTTCGAGTAGCAACGCTACGGCAGCTCTCCCTGCAGCTGATGCCATGTTTCGTTATGTTTAGCCACTTTCCAGTTTGTGTTTCTGTTCAGTTCTGCTTTGTTTGTGCCTGTGAGAGAGGACGTCCGTGTGGTAGGTGTAAGTTGTAGTTCTGTCCTTGTATGTTTAAATGTTTTTTTTTGTGGCTTTCGCATTTATTTTATATTTTTTATGGAGGGACAGACAGTAGGCTGACAGGAAGTGGGGAGAGAGATGGAGGGAAGACATGCAGTAAAGGCCGTCGGGATCGGGAGTCGAACCCGCGGCACACTGCCAGACTGGATTACCAGCCAAGGTGCCTGGACCACTGAGCCATGGCCCAGGCCTGTCCTTGTATGTTTGTCAGGGTTTTGAGTTAGGATTAGGTTTGTCCTTTCTTTCGTTATTCCGTTGTCCTAATTCTTGTCATTGTAAGTAACTATACATCCTGCAGAGCCTTCGTATATATTCTGATATTGATTCATTCTGAGCCTTCTCTAGGTCGTCCTCAGACGAGCCTTCCATCGTCGCTTCCAGTCATCCCGGTTCTCCATACATCCGGCCAGCTCGTAACCCATGCACGCACACACACACACACACACACACACACACACACACACACACACACACACACACACACACACACACACACACGTTCAGTTCAGACAGGTCTGATTTATTTATTTATTTATAGTGCAACAATACCCCAGGGGGTCTCTGTACACTTCACAACAAGTCATACAACAAAACACAGTATAGCAAGTCATTGATTGTGGCACAACTACAAGCTCAAACAGATCCACTGAAGTTCTCATTTATTGAATGGCAGCAGCCAGACTCCACTCACAATGCTCTTCACTTCCCTGCATCTTTCATGTTATGTGTACCAACCAACTGTCTGTGTTTGTGTAGACTGTAGAGGTCTGCATAGTTGAGCTGGACACCTCTGGCAGACGTACGTGTCAGTGTTACCAGATTTAGTGAGAGAAAAGAAAGTAAACAAGCATGCACGCACGCACGCATGCACACACACACACACACACACACATTGGCTATTTGAAATCTACAAGCTCACAAGCGAGCTTGGAAATCTGCTATTTTCAAAGGAATGTTGGGGAAAAATGTGAAATGGCTTTGAAACAACACAAATCTGGTATGGGGGTCCCAGTTACAAAATATTTTCAGATGGGGATATGTGGACAATTACATAATCCTTCAGATGAAAATGTTAAGGACCACTGATTTAAACAACAATTAGGAAGCAAGCCCCCCAAAAAACGCAACCCGAAACTATCAATATTTACAAGCAACTTAACAGAAAAACAAACCCAAAGTTTGCTTATAATAATAAGCGGACATGGCAAAACTGACAATTGCAATATCCTTAAGCTCAGTATTATGACAACTGCAGTGCAAACGTTTTGCTTCCAGAACAGTAGCCTATTTGTCTGGGTGCTGTTCTGGCAGAGAGCTCTCTCAAGTGTATCCTCTTCATACTACACTGTCATCGCTCTGTGTTCCTTTCCCTACCGTCAGTCTCACAGACGACGAATGAAAAAAGTCGCAAATTAAACGGACTCACTCTCACTTTTTGTTTTTGCAACAAATTTCCTTTTTTTCTGATAGTGCTGCAAGGTTTCCTTTCCCTCTGCTGGTGATGTACTCTGACAGCATAACAAACTCAAGCCAACAAACAAAGCAGAAGTGTTTGAATAACGGTCTGAATAAACCATGAGTCCAGCTGGGTTTGTCTTTTCTCGTAAGGTGATGTGTGCATTTTTTGAAGGCTGCTCAGGTGTCTGCCAATGCCAGAACACTGACCCCACTGCCACGTTGTTTACACAGTGCTTAAGTTAACGGACATTTAATCGTTGATCCAGCGATGCCCAACCTGTCTGCCGGGGCCCGCTGGTGGGCAGTGAGGCTATTGCAAATGGGTTCCCGAATAATTAGCAAAACACTAAGATTTTAATCGTAATATAACATTAATGTATAAAATAAATTAATGTAAAAAAAGAAAAGTTGTCATGGGTTCAGTAGTAGTGTGCCCCCCCCCCCCCTCCCCCCATCCAGTTATTATACTGGCGCAGTCCGGAGATGGAGAAAAGACGGAGAAAAATAGAAAGCATAAGACAAGACAAAGAAGACTAGACTCAAGGTTCAAGGTTCAAGGTTCAAGGTGTTTATTGTCACACAGATGTACAGGTACAGCATTGTGAAAAACTTACGTTGGGTGATGCTCCACAATACACATAAGTAAAAAAGTAAATAATTAAATAACGATACTAAGTATAAAAGTTTTAAAAAGTTTAAGGAACTCAGATCAGTATACAAGGCCGTAATACCATGGCATGTTCAATGTTCATTCATTTAGGCTTGTTAAGCAGCCTTACAGCCTGGGGGAGGAAACTGTTCTTTAGTCTGCTTGTGTTGGCTTTGATACTTTGGTACCTCTTCCCCGAGGGCAGCAGCCTGAAAAAAACTGTATGGGGGTGTGTGGGGTCCTTAATGATCCTCAGGGACTTCCTGAGGCATCGCTGAGTGTACAGCTCCTCCATGCTGGGCAGCCGACACCCAGTGATGCGCTCGGCTGAGCGCACCACCCTTCTGAGGGCCTTGTGGTCCCCGTCTGTGCAGCTCCCATACCAGCTGGTGAAGCTGCTTGTCAGAAGGCTCTCAATCGTCCCTCGGTAGAAGTTCCTAATGATTGTAGGACTCAGGCCGAACTTTTTTAGGCGTCTGAGACCATATAAGCGTTGTTGCGCTTTTGCAACCACCACAGTTGTGTGTGCCTCCCATTTAAGTTTTTCGTGGATGTTCACCCCCAAGTACTTGAAGGTTTCCACCCTCTCCACCACAGCGCCGTTGATCGTGACAGGAGGATGTGGGTCCCTCCCCCGCCTGTAGTCCACGATGACCTCCTTGGTCTTGGAGACATTCATCAGGAGATGATTCTCCTCACACCACCGCTCTAGGTTGGTCACTTCCTCCCTGTACGCTGCCTCGTCGTCTCCGGTGATCAGCCCCACCACCACCGTGTCGTCAGCGAACTTCACGATGGTGTTTGTAGGGTGTGAGGCCACACAGTCATGTGTGTAGAGGGAGTACAGGAGTGGACTGAGAACACAGCCCTGTGGTGCTCCTGTACCGAGAGTCAATGGGGAGGAGGTGCAGTCGCCCACTCTCACCACCTGGGGGCGGCCCGTCAGAAAGTCCAGGATCCAGTCGCACAGAGCTGCGTGCAGACCCAGATCCTGGAGCTTAATGACGAGCCTAGATGGTATTATGGTGTTGAACGCCGAGCTGTAATCCACGAAGAGCAGTCTCACGTAGGTGTTCTTCCCCTCCAGGTGGGAGAGGGCAGTGTGGAGGACATGCGAAATGGTGTCCTCCGTACTCCTGTTGGCACGGTAAGCGAACTGCAAGGGGTCCAGGGTGGGGGGGAGCATAGGACATATTTGTGCCTTAACCAGTTCCTCAAGACACTTACTGGCTATGGGTGTGAGGGCTATGGGGCGCCAGTCGTTAAGACTGGTCACTTTCTGCTGTTTGGGGATGGGAATGATGGTGCTGGACTTGAAGCAGGTGGGAACAGTTCTGAGGGAGAGAGACTCGTTGAATATCCCCGTAAACACCCCTGCCAGCTGGTGGGCACAGGCTTTCAGGACACGTCCCGGGATGCCGTCTGGACCGGCTGCCTTGCGTGGATTAATCCGACTGAAGGAGCGGCGGACGTCAGCCTCACTGATGGTAAAGGGACAGTCAGAGGGGGGTTGCGGGGGGGTCTGTTCTCCCACAGAGGTGGAGGTGAGGGAGGGGGCAGTCGTGCTGATAGAGGGTTCAAACCTGGCGTAGAATGAGTTAAGTTCATCTGGGAGGGCAGGTGTTATTTGTGGGGTTTGGTTTGTTTTCCCCCTATAGTCACTTATAGCCTGGAGTCCACACCATAGGTGCCTCGGGTTGTTAGTAACGAGCTTGGACTCAATTTTCTGGCTATATTCCCCCTTTCCAGTTTGATGGTTGCCCTGAGTGAATAGTTTGCCTTTTTATACTCCTCCTGAGAACCAGACCGATGAGCTATGAGCCGAGTATGGAGAGCTGTCCGTACTTCAGCATTCAGCCATGGTTTCTGGTTGGGCATGATTTTTATTTTCCTCATAGGGACAACATCCTCTGTGCACTTTCTGATGTAGCTGGTGACAGTGTCTGTGTAGTCGTTCAGATTTCCTGCAGCCTTGAACGCATCCCAGTCCGTGTTGTCAAAACAATCTTGAAGGATGCCTTCTGATTGGTCTGACCAACGATGTACCGTCCTATAGACCGGGGCTTCCCGTTTCAGCCTCTGCCTATAGGCGGGGAGGAGCAGGATGGAGCAGTGGTCGGATTTGCCAAATGCCGGACGGGGGAGGGCTCTGTAACCATTGCGGAAGGGAGAGTAGCAGTGGTCCAGCGTGTTTGCACCTCGGGTTCCGAAGTGGATATGCTGCTGGAGTTTGGGCATAATCTTTTTAAGATTTGCCTGGTTGAAATCTCCAGCCACGACAAGCGCTGTATCTGGCTGATGTGTCTCCTGCCTGCTGATCGCGTCGTGGAGTTCCTCAAGCGCTGTGTTACAACAAGAACTCTGTCACACTGGACAACTATCCACCTCAGTGGTAAGAGGATGGAGGAACAGATACTGCCGTGAGAAGGAATGGCAACACATGGAGAAGTTTGTCAAGGACGGATGCCAAACGAGCCCTGGAACAAACTGCACATGCCACTTTATTAGCGCCTGGCTGGAAGGGGAACAAGGTTAATCCTTTTATTGTTTTTGCATTATGTCAACCTTTGTGTGTATATGTTTATGGATTTATTGATTGACTTATGTTATGTATATTATCTTTCTCAGTTTCTACGGTGAATTTTGGAATAAAGTGTCAGTCAAAATCATCAGTCGGCTTCACCCTTATTGTCCAGCCGGGGTCCGCTACACACACCCCATGAAGCCTCATTGTTTTTGTTGCATTTCTGAGCCAATAAGTTGATGTATTTGAGTCTCCTACGAGTCCTACCGGATACTCTTCAGGAATGCGACAAAAACAAAAAACTCCATGAATTCAAGGCTTCGTGGGGTGTGTAATTGATATAGAATAGAATTATTGTTTTGGATGAACTGCTCCTTTAAGAATGTAAATCCTCATTTGTACACACTGACAAAGGGCGGAGGGGAAAATTAAAGGGACACTTCACCCCTTTTGCAAGCAATTTTAATGATGTTTGGGAGACAAACACTTTCCTGGGCTCAGCCTCTAACTGAGACCATTTCGAGTCAAACAGCCAAATGAGTTAATGCTTTCTAGATACTGAGTTCCCAAACTGAATAAATGCCATGCTATACACTTCCCTGTTACTGTAGTTCAGTCTTGTTTTAACTAAATATCCGCTGAAAGATTATATATTTTTTTCATGGACAGACTTGGGTCCTGATTAATATACTACAGGCTCAAAGGGCTGTAGACCCAGGGATCCAGGAGACCCAACAAGCACTGCATGTGTACGTGCGTTTGCCTGAAATCATAGACCAGCTAACTATGATTATAAGATATGTCTTTCCTGGAGAGGCCATTGAGGAGCGCTTCTTGGAATTTCTTCGAATTTCTAGTCACACTGGGAAAATCCTTGTTTCAAGCAGTTGCAACAGTATTGGAAATTAATCTTGATGGGTAGTGAAATTGGCAGTTTTAAGTGACGCAAGTATGTGAACTCGCAGAATGGGTCTCATGCACAGCAGTGTGGCCTACCTTGAATGTAGTTGGAGTGAATACTGTTGCCTGGAAGTTTGTCAAATTATTGCTTTAATCATATTTCATTGTGATGCCACCGCTCTTGTAATATTACTCAAGTAAAATGTTGAATACAGGGGTTTTACTTGTAACAAAGTATTTCTAAATTGTGGTATTGCCACTTCCACTGCTTTGTAAACTTGTCTATCAGCTATTTTCAGCAAATGCTTCCCCCACAATAACAGAAAACAGAAAGCCCAGAGGGACTCCGCTTAACCTCAGTGATTCCCCTAAGCCTTAGGGGAATCACTGATAAAAAATGTAATTGTTAAAGTGCAGCTACAAGTTGATAAAATAATAATGTAAATAGTACAGTAAGAGTATAAAACAGTAGTGCAACATCAGCTGAATCAATAATTTATTATTATTATGAAATATCACGTGTATAAATGGTATCTGATTGGGATAGACTGGCATACTCGCTGATACCGATACCAGCAATTTAGGCAGTATCGGAAGCTTTGACAATACTAGTGGTATCAGAAAAACACCACAGAAAAGTGGCGGTTTTGGACTTATGACTTATGGCGTTGACATGGAGGTGTTTTGTTTCCAACACACTACTGAGCGGTAACACCAAACGTGTGTTATGGAGAGTGAACGTAGCTGGCATTACATTTGGATCCTGCCACAGTCTCTCTCTCGCTCTCTTTCGCTCTCTCTCTCGCTCTCCTGTGTCTCTGCAGCAGCTTGACTCGCCCTCTGAAGAACAAAAGAACATAAAGGAGAGCACATTACAAACTCTGATTTCTTTCTTCCCCAACAAAAGAATCATTGTGTTTCCATGAATTATGCAATATCAGTGTGTCAAAAGGACACTGCTGCAGTGCACGCCACATCATTTTCGTCAGTGAATTATTTTCAAATGAGAATTAATGGAAATGATGTAGGATATATATTTAAAAACATGTTTATCACGATTTAAAACATGATACATTTCCCTTTTTCAGTGTGGCCTTCCCTATTAATTGTCTCTGAGTCTAATCTGAGTTCCCAGAAGGTTTCACCAGCTCCCTCACTGAATTATGAATCACTGAGTCAGTGGCAAATGTAGTTGGTGGGCTAAACAAACAAACCAGCAAAATGCAGATTAATTGTCCCTCCAGGCTATTTAATAGTCGACCAGTTGGCCTGTAACAACAAACTAGCCAACTGCAGAGCAATTGTCCCTCCAGGACATGGGATGCAGCCTATATGCATTTGGTTGACCCTGATACAGTGGTTCTCGAAAGTGGGGACCCTCAGTGTTCCTTGAGGGGGTTCCAAATGGACCCGTGCAGCTGGTCCATTTGTATGCCCCTGATTTCCCTTGAACGTTTGAGAGCCACTGCCCTGATACCCTGAAGATGTTTACTGCTTACTAATGTTGGGGGAATGGGTCACTGCAGGGGACAGTAAGAACCCAGAGATTGAGGCTGTGTGGGGTGTACATTTGACAGAGGAAGGTACTGATGTTTTTCCATTGTGGTGGATAATTTTTGTGTTGTGTTGTCTTACATTTATCTATTTTCTGAAAATGAATGCCCTATACTTGATCATACTACAGCGTCACATGAAAACAAAAAAGTAGCAGATCCACTTGCGTCGAGTACAGTGGTCGTAAAAGTATTCCTTTTAGGTAATACATTGAATAGGAATAGTAATCTAGGATCATAATTAAACCAAAAAAACTATCATCAGTCTTACAGTAGAATATCAAAGAACAAAAAGGTACAGGTACATTGAAACTATACACACTATAGGATACCTGAATATCGGCATTACATTTTAGCCTTTGCATAAGCCTTGAAGGTCATCGAGGCTAGGGCAAGTGCTTCTGTTTTTTACTATTTCCCCTCCTCACTCACCAGGGGCCTGTTTCACGAAACTTGGATTAACTAATCCAGCATTTAAGCCAAAACCAGGCTTGTTAAATCATGGTCTGTACAGCCTGGTTTATTCCATTCCACTAAAGCCAAGCGAGGCTTAGAATGGGTGGATTTATCGAGCCAGGATCATAAAGCCTGGCTGAATGCAGAGCCTGGCTTTTCCTCTCTAGACCCATTCGGTGGAACACAGATTTACAGATCCTTCTTCTTTGTGGGGTATTATGGCAGTTGGCATCCTTAATAGTTGCATTACTGCCCCCTTCTGTATATCTCAGTATCTTTACTAATCTATTCCAGACTTACTGATACAAGGATTTAAGCTTCTAAAATAAATACTAATTAAAGAGAGATAATACTCTCAATAGTGGATAGACTGAATGATTAACTACGCCAAAAATATAGTCTACATTTTACCACTACTCTTAACTTAAAACTTCATAATGAAATCGTCATAATAAATGTAACAGAATTCTTAATATTGTAAGCATAATGGTATTGTAGCATTGTGATATTTGGCCATAACTCCCTCCTCTGAGGGAGCTACCTTTGGGGAAGGGGGTTGTTGCCCAGACAGGGGCCAGACTGGTGAACCGTGGGTCATGGGTTCAATAGTGGGTGAAATGTTACAATGGTAATATGTTGTAAAACAATGAGTAATGGTAATATTTAGTAATGTTTTCACCTTTCCAAAAAAAATATAATATAATATAATAATTCTTCTTTACCACTTGCACCACAGCAAACCTATTCTAGGGGAACATTCACCAAAAGCAGCTGATCTACAAACTCACAAGCTGTCATGATGAGGTTGTGCAGCCTATATATTTTGGTTCTTTGATTTTGTATATAGTGCTTAAATTAGTCCTTTAATGCAGACCGATTAAAACAAGGCAACATAAACCCATAATTGAATAAGTGTGGCAAAAATCATTGATTTGTGATCAGATTGACTGCTTAAAGAACAGTAAAGACATCAGGATTAGGTTAAACCTGGCTGTTAGCCTGGTCCGGAGCAGGCTAAATCCACAGCATTAGTTTCCATGGTAACTAGTGTGGCATTGCTTTCATGAAACTGAATCAAGCCTCAACATATCCAGGTTAACTGGAAAACTTAATCTGGCAAGATTAACCAGCTTTCATGAAACCGGTTAATCGCTGATCCAGGATATATTAAGGCAGGATATCTGTTAAATCCCGGTTTAATCTCTAATCCAAGTTTCGTGAAACGGGCCCCTGATCTCCAGTTGAACGATGCATTCCTTCACCCTATGAATGAAAGTCTGCCTCCTGTGCTCCTCTCAGGAAACAGAAGGCAGACCCCTCCCCAACACCCCCAATTCCCTCGACGCCTCCCTCTCTCCTTATGTTTATAGATCTGCAGGAGATCTGAGGAGTTCCCCTCTCAGATGTGAGACCACAGGGGACACAGGCTGGGGAGTTACTGAAATGGGAACTGGAAGAGGGTGAAAAAAGAAGGAAAAAACGTCTTGTCTCAGTGGAATAAGGATCACAATCACTAAAGGCTGAGCGAGAGAGAGAGAAAAAGGTTGAAGCAGGTAAAGGTAAAGAAAGAAAATGTGTGTGTGTGTGTGCGTGCGTGCGTGCGTGCGTGCGTGCGTGCGTGCGTGCGTGCATGTGTGTTTTAATGCCAGGTCTGTAAAGTGTCGTCTACACAGAAACATCCTCAGTGTTAATTTATCTCAGAAAGTGTGAAAAGTGAATAGACATTTATGTTACCCTCATTTCCAGTGTTTTCAAAGGTATAAAATTAGAATTTCGCCACCCTTCGGGCGGCTCATCCTAGTTACGATGCAACAGAAGGAAATTGCGGGATTTGACAGCCTCCACTTCATGTTTCAGCTGTGTTTTTAAACCCAGTATTGTGCCATTCACATGCAGTAACAGTTACGGATGGCTACACATCGTAGACACACGCACACCCAGGGTAAATAGTACTGGATGGCCACACATCGTAGACACACGCACACCCAGGGTAAATTGTATGTGTACTGTACTGAGGCTCATAATAGGAGCATCAAATGTACTTAGTTACTTTGCCTCATGTCCAGTATGTCATTTTAAAGGTTTTATTACTGACAAACAGCCGATCTACAATCCCACTTGGTAACAATTCTCTTTGCTGCAGAAGGAGAAGAACACAGCTCTACACTCTGGTTCAATTGGCCTTCACACAGTTTTGTGTTACACATGATACGTAGCTTGTGGAGTTAGTTCAGTCAGATATACTCGAGTGGCTTCATGTTATGCTCAAGGGTGCATACTGTATTTACTTGAGGGGTTAATACGCTGCATTACTATGTGGGTGTATACAGTGTTTACAAGACCCACATGTCATACGTTGATGTGGCAGTCAACTGACCAATTGGGTGGGGTATTTAAGCTCGCCTAGGCTGCATGCATTCTTCCTGCCTTTCGTTCTGCATAATGGTTCCTGGTTGTTGTTATGCAATGTTTTCTCGCCACCCCAGCACCACCGGTGGGCTCTGCTATTTCTGTTCCCCATGGGGGGTTGTTATTATACAGTATATCTTTCTCCCTGTTTAATGATGGTGTTTAAATTGTGCCGAGCAGGGAGAAAATGTAGCAGATAAAATATTATATGCACACTTGTATTCTCATTCTATAATAATATTGGTTAAATCCATTCGTGAGTTATCTGATTGAAATACAGTTTATGGCTACTCTGGCACCCTATAGGCATGACTGTGTTTTTGAAAGAGGAAGCATGGTCAGTCCTAATTTGTTCATGCGTAGTTAATTAGCTTTTAATGAGATGGTACAAAGGCATGGGAGAAGCACCACAAAATTGCTTTAAAATATGTTTACAATTACTATTATTATCTCAGAGGCCACCTCTGTACTTTTTGTCAACTTGTTGTCTTTAAAAAAAACAAGTTATTAGACAACAACCTGTGATATTTCTTTTATATTTCTGAAACGATTAACGAACGATAAAGGACACAATCGTTCAGAAATAGTGTTTGTTCACAAGCTTCCAGCCGGCTGTCATTGACTGCAATTTATTTCGCTGAATTTCTGGAGCAAGTTTTGAATCCCATGCGTTTCAATGGTGCCTGACTGGCCTGTGGACTGACTGCACCTTCTTCTATCATAGCCTTGATGCTAAAGCTCTGGTGTTGGTGTGGAGTAATGCGTTGACAAAGTTAAAAAAAAGTAATTTGAAGCAGACGGCAAACTGGACTGGACACTCCCTCCATTGGCTCCCGGTCGCTGCCCGCACAGAATACAAAACTCTGATGCTGCCATTCAAAGCAATCAAAGGTATGGCTCCCCCATATCTTGCAAGTATGATCGAACCCTACAAACCATCCCGCGCACTCAGATCAGCCAACGCAGGGAAGCTGGAAGTACCTTCACTAAAAACGACATCGTTCTCCTGCCATGCCTTCTCTATGAATTTTCCTAAAACAAAAACGTCATTGCTGAACAACCAATTTAGCATAAAACATTCAGACATCCAAAACAAATCTGGGTTCTTATCCTGAATTTTTTCAAATAAAGAGTTTCTTAAATCATGTGGACAGTAGAAAACTAAATGAAACTCATCCTCTACAACTCCCAGGTCACAAAGAACACACAATTCTCCATATTCAGACCGCAGCCATCTTGCCAGCAAGGTGATACCTAGGTGACACTTCCCATAGAGAGCCCATTCATCCAAACAGAAAAGTCCTCTCTAATTATATTAAACACCGTCAAAATCACCCAACATTGCAGCTGTAGGGAAAGCTTGAATTATCCTCTTTTAATCTGTAAAGTTTTTGTTTAATAAAAATCCACCGTAGACATTTTATGAGCTACTTCCTGTCAAGAAATTCCTTGCAGATGATTCTTTTCTAAGTATCAGAGTATGGAAGCGCTCGTTATCAGTAAAGCAACCTCCTGCTGCCTGCTGCATTATGCGCACATTCAAAACAGGTGGGTACCATAGAGTATATAAAAGGATAGAGACTGAACTGGCGCGAAGCTCCGCCCCCCCAGCTATTCATGTCAGTGGAAGTTGCTCAGTGGCGTTTTGAAGCACCCGGAAGACTGCCGGAAGTACCGTCTCAGAACGTCTACTTCCGCATTTGACCACCACATTTTGGTGGTCAAATGCGGAAGTGCAACCGAGCGCTCAATGTTAAAGCCCAGCTGCACGGGGTTTCCCGGTCATGAATCCACGGGTCCGCCTGTAGTCCCTCCTCCTACCACTAGGGCCCAGAGCTTCAACGTTGAATAACCTCACTGGCCCCTTGGTGGGTACGCATGGGCCGTTGAGGGATAGTCAACGAGCACTTCCAAACTCCAGCACTTAGAAAATGCCTGTGTCAGGCGCTGTTTAAGAATTGCTGATTCGGATGTTTCACTTTTTTTTAATAGGCTGCTTAATTCATTGTGCGTCACTGCTTTCATAAAGCCGGCTGCTACCCCCCGGTGTCGAAGCGTCGACGATCAATGGGTTTTTTTTGACGAAGCGTCGATCTCCAAAAACGTGATCTAAGGTCAGCCCTACTCCCCAGACAGCCCCCCCCCCCCCAAGTGTCCCCCCAGTGCCTCCCCAGACAGTGCCCCCCCCAGTGTCCCCCCAAGTGCCCCCCATTGTGTCCCCCAAGTGCCCCCCCAAGTGTCCCCCAAGTGCCCCCCAAGTGCTCCCCCCCCAAGTGTCTCCCCAAGTGCCCCCCATTGTGTCCCCCAAGTGCCCCCCCAAGTGTCCCCCAAGTGCCCCCCCAAGTGTCAAAACAATAGGGTAAACTTAAACTCAGGGATAAACTGGAGAAAATCTAAGAGTGGTTAGATCAGGTGCCCCCCCAAGTGTCCCCCCAAGTGCCCCCCCAAGTGCCCCCCAGTGTCTCCCCAGACAGTGCCCCCCCAAGTGCCCCCCAGGTGTCCCCCCAAGTGCCCACCCAAGTGTCCCCCCAAGTGCCCCCCAAGTATCCCCGCAAGTGCTCCCCCAAGTGTCCCCCCAGACATTCGCTTACTATTCGCGTATTATTCGTGGAATTTGCGTATTATACGCGTCGATCTGTATATCAATCAACCACATCACAAATCATGTTTAGTGAATGAATATAAGGATTATTAATGAATCGATCAAACGATCAATGAGTGCACGCCATAAATTAAATCTAACATGACATGTTGTTATGTGCTAACATATTTACATCAGAATGAATGCAGAGGAGAATATGATTAGCGTAAGAGAATCAGCTGATGTTTATGAGCACAGAACATGAGCGAGCAAGCAAGCACATTTCTCACGGGCAGCGTATAGGCCTACAAAACAAAATGAGAGCAAGTGTAACAAATATAGTAATACAAATACACGCACGCACGCACGCACGCACGCACGCACGCACGCGCACACACACACACACACACACACACACTCCTAGGGTAACCCAATCATCTTGAGAGTTAATACAATCAGGGACTCGGGACCTGTGTTTAATTGGAGCATATAAAGCAATAGCATAGCTGTCACTAATGACCACCATAGAGCAGCAGCAACACTGCCGTTCTTTTCACTCACACTGTCCCCTGCCTCATTAACTCACTCAATGGCCCTAACAACATGTCCCATAACGTTCACATGTATTCATGTCATTGCATAATATAATTGTGCATGCGTGCGTGCGTGTGTGCGTGCGTGCGTTAAAATCCCAAGTGTGGATTTAAAGGACAACTCCAGACTAAATAACATATAGGCTCATTTTCCTACTTACAGAATATTGATCCCAAATGCCTTGCTCAGAATTTCCCCTGCCGTCCAGTTTCAACAGCAGACCCCATGCAGCAGCCCTCATAGAGCATAAGTATATTGCTTTTTTGCTATTTGTTGCAGTCAAAAGTATATATTTTTTCATGAATGTGTTATTTGTTATTACAAACACATCCATGCCTTCATTGTCCCACACAAGCCACTGCAGTCTCGTTTTGGGGTCTTTCCTGGGACTTGGCAAAACACATAACAGCATAACATCTGTATAGTAGACTCTGATGGCTCGTGTGGGACAAAGGCATGGGCACATTTGTGACAATTGATAAGAGATTGATAATAAAAAAGAAATCACTTTTGAATGCACCAAAAAGTGTAAAAGCGTTATGCTTATGGACTCCACTCTATGCTCTGAGGGCTGCTGCATGGGGAAACAGGGGCAATTCTGTAAAATAGACCCCATGGCAAGTAATTTGTCTGAAATTTCTTTATTAGGATCAATCCCTTGAGATGAACCATCTTGTTTTCAAGGGGGTCCGCAATTCACGAAATACACTTCATACATAAAGACACTTTTTACAGACAATTCAACCAGACAAAAAAAAACAACAAAAAAAACATAAGAAAACAATGCATAAGAAAACAAAACAACTGCAACAAAACAACAGTACACATAACATGGATATAATATGGGATCAATA
Source organism: Electrona antarctica (assembly GCF_951216825.1). Classification (NCBI taxonomy): domain Eukaryota; kingdom Metazoa; phylum Chordata; class Actinopteri; order Myctophiformes; family Myctophidae; genus Electrona; species Electrona antarctica. Next base: position 22,367,871 of record NC_136796.1, on the reverse strand, counting down.
TATGTAGGAAAATGAGCCTATATGTTATTTAGTCTGGAGTTGTCCTTTTCAATTCATTAACTAACATCACATTTGTCCGAGTTCATATAAAAGACCACGCATGCTCTATCCCAGGGGTTCTCAACCCGTGGGTCGCGACCCCTCGGGGGGGTTATTATTTTAGGGGGTCCCCAAATTATTTTCAAAAAAAAAAAAAAATGTTTTTTATTTTTTTTTCACGATTTTTCAAAAATAGCAGACCTACAAGCTCGTAGCGCGCATTTTTAAATAGCTAAATTATAACAATGCTTAAAACACCAAAAGGGGTTCCCGCCCAAAATGGTTTAAGGTTATTGTAGCAGTCAATTTATATTGGGGGTCGGGAGGGGGCGGGGCGGGGGTCCCGAGACATTGCCAAAGCATTTCCGGGGGTCCCCGGCCAAAAACGTTGAGAACCCCTGCTCTATCCAGTGGTTCCCAAACCTTTTAGCCTGTGACCCAAAAGAAGAATTTGACGTTTGCCCGGGACCGTTTCATTTAAAATAAATACATCTTTGGGGGGGAGGGTATTTTTTTTTAAATATCGTTTTATAAATGTAGGAAGATAATATTTTTTACTCGAGTCGTGATCCCCATAATTGGTCTGTGACCCACAAATGTGTCCCGACCCACTGTTTGTGAACCAGTGCTCTATATACCACTCCTAAAATGTAAAAAATAAACGTGTATTTAATTCTCCCATATGGAACAATAAAGGTGGAAATAAAATGTAATTAGCCACATTTCAAACTTTATGTCAATCTGTTGGTGTCAAACGACAAACGCTTATGTCGGCCCTTTTGTGTCCTCAGAGCAGCATAAAAATGTAATTTCCGTTTTTTATTTGAAGTGACTTCCAGCTGGCACAAAGTGCCAACAAAATGTCATCTTTTGGAGATCTTCTCTACCGGTCTGTGATGATAAGCCTGCAGGAGAGAGAGAAAAAAAAGATAAATGTTCAAGTATAGAAGTTGTGGCTTCGGTAAAACCGCCTTTTTGTTGCTCTTCTGTCTGATGCCCACCGGTGAGCATACACATTCAAAATCGAGGTAAACCCCAGGACTCTATTGAAATCTGACAGACAGACCTGCAGGAGGGGGCAGACAGACTGACAAAATACCGTTGTGCTGTGGACAAACAGTTTGAAACACCTGAAGCAGAGACAAAGGTGGGTTTGTGGGGAGGCGGGACACAGAACGATCGTCTGGTCATACTGTATGTTAGGACAGTAGTTCTCAAACCTTTTCGTGTCAAGGAAATATATTTGGCCACTGACCCCCATCTGAAAATATTTTGTACTATAACCCCCAGAAGAAAAATAGAAGTGTACAAGTGACGGATAAAGTGGTTAAATTGATTGTGATGCTGTATTAACACATTTGGCTGGGGTCCCCCTGGAACCCCCTCAAGGACTCCTGGGGGTCCCCGGACCCCACTTTGAGAACCACTGCGTTAGGATCTATTCCATATCAAATCCCAGGTGTTCTTTCAGAGTTTGATTGATTGATTAATTGAATCGTTTATTAACAGTAGCCTACAGGTCAGGTGAAGGTACTGAAAAAAGATAGCACAAAAATCGTAAACGTATATTTACAGAAAGAGGAGGGGTAAGAGAGGATGCTGCTACTAAGGTGTTCAAGGAACTAAACTACAAATGTATAAATTAACTACGTATACTATTACTACCATGTATATCCTGGTATGATACTAACACATTACAACTTCCTTTAAATGGTTTGTTAAAGACTGCCGGCAGCACAAATGTCAGCGCACTCAGCAGCTGAAAACTGATTTGCTTCCTCCGTCGTCAAAGTACAAAGCCAGCAGCAATGAAATCATGGGGAAAATCTGCATATTCTCGCAATAAAGCAACTCAATTCACAAGAAAACAAAACACATTTTGATATGAACCGCTTTAGCATGCATCTCATCGTGCAGTCAACTAATGAGTACCATACACCATTTTGTCCTCTCTTTCATTCATGCTGCTGGCTGTACTTGATATTGGGCGCATCCAGATGTTAGTATCACTCAATATTATAGATAGTAACATCTGTGCAGGCTAATAGAAATCTGTGGTGGAATAAGTCCTCAGATTCTTTACTTGAAGCCATTACTGTGAAACATTTTTTAGTTTTTTGTCTGTCTTCTCTAAACAGTATGTGTCTGACGCAAGCACCGAAAATGTATTTAGGTAGTTTATAGTTAATAAATACAGTTTATTTTACCCCCTTTTCTCTTTAGTAAATGTCAATTGATTTCTCACCAAACACATTTCTGTGTCACTTTTAATCCTACTGACTCATTTGCCACTCCGAGTTGAAATAAAGGTTGTGATATGATGATGATGATGATGAGTCAGACCCAGCCTTCGTCCTACTCCTACGAGCTGGGGCGGCACCTACTTTACAGCAGGTATACGATTGCGTGCAGTGACAACTAACCCTGCCTGCCTTCCCTCCCCGAACACAGGCCAATTGTGTTTGTATGAAGGACGGGCACAGGGAGGAGACACATACTGTACACTACGATGGATTTATCGGGTTTATTTTGCGTTGGTGTCTCTGTCGTGCCTCTTTAAATGTTTGTTTTTTTGTGGCTTTCGCCTTTATTTTATATATTTTATGGAGGGACAGACAGTAGGCTGACAGGAAATGGGGAGAGAGATGGGGGGAAGACATGCAGTAAAGGCCGTCGGGATCGGGAGTCGAACCCGCGGCACACTGCCAGACTGGATTACCAGCCAAGGTGCCTGGACCACTGAGCCATGGCCCAGGCCTCTGTCGTGCCTCTTTACGTGTTGGACAGTGCAACACGAACCACCCTACCAGACCACCACCCAATGTATTCATACTATTCCGGGGAACATTTCTCTCTCAAAATAACAACCTTTCTGCTAATGTTACTATGTTGGAGTTGCTTTGACGAGTATCCCTCAACTAGCTTGTGTGTGTGTGTGTGTGTGTGTGTGTGTGTGTGTGTGTGTGTGTGTGTGTGTGTGTGTGTGTGTGTGTGTGTGTGTGTGCGTGTGCGTGTGCGTGTGTGTGTGTGGCTGAGCCACCATCAACTTTGCTCTGTCAGACACTATTTGTTTTTTTATTTTGATTGTGCTGTCATGCTCGTTTGAGCACAGGTAGAGAGCCTATATGTGTTTGGGAATGTTGTTGAAGCCTATGTTATTTTGTCAGCTAACATCCAAGCCATACAGCATGTATTTAATTGATATCTCCAACAGTCAATGCACTGCGCCCAGGCTAGCTTGGCTAGGTGGCTAACAACACGCAGACTATACTAAACGGACGTGTATCACAATCTGTGTGCAACATAACTGCTATTTACTGAGGAGAGAACACGTTTGCCTGATCACTTCTCAATTCACTCTCGTGGTGATTTTGTTCCTCTCTCTGGTTCCATGTCCACATGTCTTCTCATCAAGTCAAGTTGTAAACATTGAGCACTGTTTTGACATGAGGGGAGATTGAGGCGGAGATCAGAGCACCCGAAAAAATTCTAACGGTGAATAAAAGCACTGTCCCATAGCTAAATTAGAGCGACAAACTTGACAAACATAGTAGAGAGATGGAATATAGTGTACTGCAGTGACAGTCTACACACCGTCACCAACAAGCAAACTTAAGAACTAGACTGGCATTACTTATACACGTCAAACTCGTTGGCTGGAAAATGGCGCCCAAAGTGGGCGGAGTTAACCCCAAATCTTACCTGCCTCGTTGCTGTGCGAGTCATAGACACCCAATGCAGACTATAGCGAGTGAGGTGAAGAGGGAGTACCAGTACCAGTGGCGATGAAGAACATGGGAAGGGTGAAGTAGGCAAATGCATAGTGCAAGTGCCTGGGGGTTCACACTTCACAGGGCTGACGTTGCATGCTGGAAGAATGTTCATCGTCTTCATTACTTCCTCTGCCCCAAACAGAGGAGGAAGGAAGCTACAAAGAGGAAAGCAAAGCGGGGATGAAGAGAGGACCCTGTGGTCCAACAGAGGAACAGGAGGCATGTGTTTTCTGTGTTAAACATGGACCCACAACAGCAGTAGAAGCAGTAGGAGGGCCTGTACTAATAAGGTGACCTCGGAAGTATGCGGCGGAAAGAGTCTGGTCTTAACCCAGTCTTAATGATGCTCGTGGACGTGACAACCAGAAGGGGAGACTGCGTTCGTGCCCTGATAGACCTCGCCTCCGACACGAGCTATATCACACACCAGACTGGCTGGTGAACCAATCACACTAGCTGTGTATGGTGTTGGGAAGATGGAAGTAAGAGTCGACACGAAAAGTTATCTTGTGACAATAAAGGTGTGGAACCCACGAGGGACCTTAAAGCTACATGAGATGATCTGCTTCGCTGACTGACAGAATAAATAAAGGTGCAAAAGTATTGGGATCAAACTATACTTACAGTACCAAATGTAAAAGTACTCTATACAGAATGGCCTGACCTCGGTCATACATGTGTATGTATTTAATGTTGCAGCTGGTAAATGGCTGGCTGACTTTAATGCCTATGTGCTACAGTACAGACAAGATTGAGAGACAGGTAGGTAGATAATGCCTTGCGGAGGGGGCAGGCACACAGACAGGATGAAAGACAAGCACACAGTATACAGTCAGACAGAGAGACGTAGACAGACATGGTGAGAGACGGGGAGGGCAGACAGACAGAGAGACAGACATGCACACACACGTACGGTGCTACAGCGTTGTCATAGCAACTGAACGGACCGACCATCAGTCATCCACAGATCGCACGTTGGGGTTCAGTCAATCTCAACTGTCCCCAGGGCATCATTAGTATGGACGGACAGACTGACTGACAGCGGGGGAAGTAACCAAGTACGTTTACTCAAGTACTGTACTTAGGTACAATTTTGATGTACTTCAATACTTCTACTCCACTCCATCTCAGAAGCAAATGTTGTGGTTTTGCTCCACTACAATTATTTGAAAGCTTTGGTTACACAAGTTACTTTGTAGATTTATATTATTGTTTCAAAAGCTCTATGTTATAATTCAAATCTATTCAAAAATAGCTGATGAACAAACTGTGTTGTGAGCTTGTAGATGTGCTATTTTTTTTAAAGGTTTGACATTATTTTACTTTTACTTTGTTACAAGGCAAAATCAAAATATACTTCCATTAACAGAGTATTCTTTTACATTGTATTATTGCTAAAAATCTGAGTACATCTTCCACTAAGTGCTGCTGACTGAGGGATGGACGGACGGACGGACTGACTGGGCTCCCAGCCTCGCGTAACCAGACAATATCACTGCTTGGATATTAATCTTGTCCTTCTCAGTGTTAGGATTTTACAAAAAGACTAAAAGACTCAAACAGACTCTATAGAGGGTATGCGCATGCTTAAAGTGAATGGCACATCGAGTGGCAATGCATACTGGTCCCTGGTTGGTTATAGCTGGGTTCCAAACGAATCTGGTTACATTGGCAATTTTAAAACGTGTGTGTGTGTGTGTGTGTGTGTGTGTGTGTGTGTGTGTGTGTGTGTGTGTCATGTGTACTTGAGTACTGTACTTAAGTACAGATTCTGAGGATCTGTATACTTTAGGCTACTTGAGTATTAGATTGTTTTGTTATATAATAAGAGTACTTATTACTCTTACTCGAGTACATTCCCTGTCTTATTCCAGCCGGCAAACACAAAAAAACAGGCCCCCCGAAAATCTGCATGCTACCCGTGACATCATGTGGCATGCAGCCACACTTCACATGAGTGTGATTTGTTTTCTTCCCACATCTGCTCTCACACTAGCCGTGTATATGGCTTTCCCCTCCGCTCGCCACTAGCCGTGTATATGGCTTTCCCCTCCGCTCGCCACTAGCCGTGTATATGGCTTCCCCCTCCGCTCGCCACTAGCCGTGTATATGGCTTCCCCCTCCGCTCGCCACTAGCCGTGTATATGGCTTCCCCCTCCGCTCGCCACTAGCCGTGTATATGGCTTTCCCCTCCGCTCGCCACTAGCCGTGTATATGGCTTCCCCCTCCGCTCGCCAGACTAACTAATTAACTGTTGTTAAGAGGGGGACGAACAGCACAATCAATTCCAGTTATTTTTCTGTATTGTATCAAAAAAGGAAAGTATAATCCTTTTATACTAAGATGAATACTAAAGTGAATGCAGTACATGTGGTTTCAGAGTCACTTATCTGAAACAAGAGTTACAAGGTCCTATAAATTAATTGTAAAACAAGAAATGATCACATAGTGATATTTGTCAGGTGAAGAAGCGCTGTCTCCGTTGTGTTCTCAACTCCCCCATTCGTTTCCGACGTTCTGTGCGTGGTTCAATGACTGTTTTGTTGTGGCTTCGCATTGGCTGCACTGCGCTGTCTGCAGCCTGCGTGGCTGACAGGGATATTTGCCTCTCCCCAAACTTTTTCTGTGTCTTGTGCCAGGGACCCCCAGAAGAGAAGAGTTGTTAAATTTAAATGTAAAAAAAATATTAAAAGAAATCACACCCATGTCCGTGTGAAGTGAGGGGCCGTCTTCATAGAAGGGGCTAGTTTCCCTGACCTGCAAGCTCGCAGCACAACACATCTGCTTCTTTTGAACAGCCAACGTACATTATACAATATGAATGAAGTGGTTAAAATGATTGTGATGCTGTATTAACAAATCTTTATGGGGACCCCCTGGAACCCCGGTCCGTGGACCCTACTTTGAGAACCATTGCTCGGAGTCGGGATAATAAATAAGATCATATTTTGTATCAAAGTTTCAGTATCACCATGAAACATTACAAGACAATCCACCCAGTGTTACCCAGTGATTCTGATATAACCTGGCTAGAGACCTGGCTTGGTCCCAGTCTGCAGCTTTATAGAAACTATGGAGGGGCCATGAAATATATTCCAGAGAGTTCCAATGCTGTAAATCCCCCATGATGGCAAATAATGAAGGGAAGCATATTGTGCTGGTGGTGTAGCTCTGGGGTGTGATTTACACGCCTAAAAGCTGCTCAGTGCTCCGTGCACTTCCCACAAAATTTAAGGAAGGCATCGAGCTGTCGTCCTTGGCTTTAGTTTAGCCGAACTCTCTCTCACACACACACACACACACACACACACACACACACACACACACACACACACACACACACACACACACACACACACACACACACACACACACACACACACACACACACACATTCACTTACACACAGGGTCCTGCACCGGGCTCCGATATGCCTGGGTGATTCCCTGCTCTCCAGTTGGGGGTTCTGCCTATTACCTGCTGTCCATTCATGCTTGTTAATCATAATTACCAACTGGTTGGAAGGGACTCATTAGCTGCTACCACCCAAACACCTGTGTTTCTGTACCCGAGACACATCTCCATCAATTGCCTGAACTAATGGAGACACATACCTGTCAACCCATCTTGTTTGCCTACATTTCACGTTTCTCTCCCGCTGTCTGCCCTCCTGTTTCACTATTTACCTGTAATTTGTTATCTATTTATAGTTTTGAAAATGTTTAATAATACTTTCCTGTCAAATATTTGACTTTCAGAAGAACGTGATTGAACAACATTCATACTGTGCTTCCCAGTAGCAGACTAATATTTTTGGAGGGATACAATGCAGGGGGCGTGGAGCAAGCAAGCGGCGATAGCCATATTCTATGCAAGTAGACAAGCATATACTCTAGAGTCATACAGACATACAAAGACACAGACAGACGGGGAGATCAAAATAGAATTAAACTGGAATAAAATTAAGAACAGGGCATATATGAACTGAAGGGATAACAGGCATGTATGTTACTAGAATTTCGCGGGCCTTCGGCCCGCTCATCCCAGAGTTGCGTTGCCCCGCGTTGCGATACAGAAGTCCACAGATACAGAAGTCCACAGTGACACGCGTTTTATGCAGCTGTTTTGTGTTGCAGCGCGTGCGCGTGTAGTGTTGTTGTTCTTATCCATAACAATAAATGGATCAAATATGCTCTATATTAGTTATGTATAGATGTAAAGCAGTGGCTGTCAAAGGTGTGATCCAGGGACCCTCGTGGTTCCTTGAGGGGGTTCCAAATGGACCCATTATAGGTCTGTAACTCTGAGAGTGTACAAATGGAACCAAGTGGACCCTACAGGTCTGTAACTCTGAGAGTGTACAAATGGAACCAAATGGACTCTTTTATAACGTTTAACTCTGATACTGTACAAATGGAATCAAATGGGACTCTTATGGGTCCATTTGGTTTTACTCTCAGAGTTATGGGGGTCCTTGAAATTAAAAAGGTTGAGAACCTGTATGCAATGGCTTATGTCTTGTAAAAAGAGAGACCAGCCTATTCGCCAAACCATCATATGTTATGCTTTGCTAGGTTGTACAAATTAATATTGGGTCAATATAATTTGCAGGACTCACGTGTGTGCTCTCTGTCTCTCTCGCTCTCTTCTCTCTCCTCCGTCTCTGGGGTGTGTGGGGGGGGGGGGGGGGGGATTAGTTGCGCGGCCTGCGACAGTGCTATACTTCTCCAGCAGCGGTGCAGAACCGAGAGAGTGACACATTATTTTGGATGTAAACTGCGCAACGTGTAGCTTTAAAGTTCGGATTGTGTAGTCGCACCGGTGGTACAAAGTGAATGTTACAGCGCGCACGGTGATGTTGTAAGGCGCAAATGCGAGTACCTAGTCGCACTGTCGAGCCCTGTGTAGTGTAGTGGCATTTTCGCTGCATCGCGAGGCGATCCAAATTCCCCCCCGCGCACGCACGCACGCACACACACACACACACACACTGTACGTAGCTGTGTGTTGTTGCAGCGCGCGCGTGTGCGTGTAGTGTTGTTGTTGTTGTTGTTCGTGTCCATGTATGCGCGTCGGTTTGTCCCGCTTGTACCACGGCAGGTTTGCACAGTGCGCTCAGTGCGATATTTCCGAACGTGGGCGTTGTGTGTGTGTGTGTGGGTGGGTGTGTGTGTGTGGCTGGCCTGTGTTTTGTTGCGTAGGGATCGCCATGTGAGGGGGCTAGCCAATAAGGGCCCTGTGTTGCATGTGGAGAATTGTGTAGGTTAGTGTGTGTGGCGTAGCCGAACGGGGTGGTGAGAACATGAGGGGGATGTAGCACAGCAATCGGTGACCCCTACATTAAGCTGTGTTGCTCCCAAGATGCAGTGCAAATGCGTGTTGTAGCAACCGTAGCCAATGGGAAAACAGGATGCAGTGTTGCCAGGTCCGCGAATTGTAAGCGAGTTGTAAGTAGCGTGTTGAATGGCATTTTTTCTGGGCTTGTTGTCATAGACCTGGCAACAAATTAGGCGGGGGTGTCGGTGCTTGTGGCGTGTTTGTGTTTATTATTGATATTGATGTTGTTTGTGAGTGTGGACGGGAGGCGGCTTTAGTGGAAGTGCAATGACAGTTTTTACGCGGGTGTTGGTGAGTGGGGCCGTGCGGCGCGACATGAGGAGATAGGGAACGAACGACGCGGAGGGTAAGTCTGTGACGTGTTAGTGTGTTTAGTGGGTTGTTGCAGTGTGTGTTGCAGTGTGTCAGTGACGTAGTAGCTGGTGCCTTTTGTTCCTGTCCTGGGGACACCTCCTGGGGACACCTTTTCAATTGTATATAAGATGTATGTAATGAAGTACAGAGAGACAGGCACATGGAGATGGGGTCATCCCTACTGTATCATGTTCCCTGGGTTCTATGGTCCCCACTCCCCGCTTACCAAAAAGGTTATGGTTAATATTAGGGTTGTAAGCGGGGGACATATAGGACCCTGCAGGGGACATTAACCCGGGGAACATACTGTTTACCATCCCCATAGACGGACGTGTGAGAGAGAAATGCTCACGCACGCACGCACGCACGGACACACACACATAGGACGCCTCCTGGTGACGTGCCAAAGCAGTCCCCACAACACAATCGGCAGTCATTAACAATAAAATGTTCTGAGTAGGACTGATTGGCAGGCTGCAGACACAATATTGACATGGCGTCTTTGCCAGTAGAATGTCTTGGCGGTATAGGGAATGCATCTGATTGGCACAGGAAAGGACATGTTTTGGCAACGTGCATGGTGGCTAGGCAGTTAATGCATGCAAGGGAAGAATTAGTCAAGATGTGGAAGTGGGAGATGAGTTTGTTTAGCCATGTGTTTAGTTTCTGATTAAATAGAATTTGAAACTTTGTTTTGATTGGTTTTTGCACGCACACGGCATGAATCAAACTAGGCGGCGTCAGGCACCTCTCTCCACACAGTGTGTGTGTGTGTGTGTGTGTGTGTGTGTGTGTGTGTGTGTGTGTGTGTGTGTGTGTGTGTGTGTGTGTGTGTGTGTGTGTGTGTGTGTGTGTGTGTGTGTGTGTGTGTGTGTGTGTGTGTGTGTGTGTGTGTGTGTGTGTGTGTGTGTGTGTGTGTGTCATATCATGTGTGTGTCAACATCATACAGAGCAATAGTTATAATATCCACAATTGGCACAACTGCTGCAGGTATGCTTTGTGTAGAGTGAGAATGTGCAGAGACAAGCAATTCTCAAATGAAAGGCAGATAACACCCAAGAATGTACTGTGGTGGGAAGGGACTGTACTGTAAAAATAATAATCAGATACAGCGGTCTGCAGCCAAATACATCTAATTTTTGGGGTACCAATTTGCACATAAACTGATTTAGAAGGCATTAAACAAACATGGGTATACTTCCACCACTGATAGTTTTTTCCAGCTGCTCTATCACCATTTCTCTCTCTCTCTCCCTGCACGAGATCTGAATAGCACTTCATCCCCCACTCACTGCATAGAGCATCCTGTTTTAGCACTTCATCCTCCACTCACTGCATAGAGCATCCTGTTTTAGCACTTCATCCTCCACTCACTGCATAGAGCATCCTGTTTTAGCACTTCATCCTCCACTCACTGCATAGAGCATCCTGTTTTAGCACTTCATCCTCCACTCACTGCATAGAGCATCCTGTTTTAGCACTTCATCCTCCACTCACTGCATAGAGCATCCTGTTTTAGCACTTCATCCTCCACTCACTGCATAGAGCATCCTGTTTTAGCACTTCATCCTCCACTCACTGCATAGAGCATCCTGTTTTAGCACTTCATCCTCCACTCACTGCATAGAGCATCCTGTTTTAGCACTTCATCCTCCACTCACTGCATAGAGCATCCTGTTTTAGCCTAAAAGCACAACGTAGCCCCTGGCATTTACTCTAATCTGCTGAATCTGATGGAGGCTGCCGGCTCAGACAACATCCTCCCAAAGGCTGACAGAGTTCACAAGCTAAACAAAACACCAATGTAGTGAAATAATGGAAAAAGAAATGCTGACAGGAGGAATAGAAGTTACTCAAATGCCCTGAAGAATCTTCTCTCTCTCTCTCTCTCTCTCTCTCTCTCTCTCTCTCTCTCTCTCTCTCTCTCTCTCTCTCTCTCTCTCTCTCTCAAAATCTAAGAACTACTGTCATCAAAACATACTTAAACTGAGTAAAAGTAGAAACGACCCACTCACTTTTACCTTATTATTTCCCCTCCGCTCTCATCTTTCTCTCTCATTATAAAATTAGGATAGTTGAATCAGAAGCAAAAACTCAGGTTCCATGCCGGTTCAGTCCAGCTGCAGGTATTTAATCTGTAGTGACAGTACACTACAGAGACTAAAGCCCAAAGACCCAAAGGGTGGAGACGGGACGAGACGGGACAAGACGGGACGAGTCGGGACGAGACTGTTTTAGCGTTCGTCCCAGCAGTGTGATATGTCCTGTTGCACGTCGACCCAAGCGATTCAACTGATTCAATTCAATGGCCACATCACACCAATGGGTCGCCAAGCATACTCACAACCGTTTCGTTGCAAGGAGTTGCATGGCGACCCATTGGTGTGGTTTGGGCCACACCAACGACATATAAAGTAATAAAGAATAAAGAATAGAGGAACATCGAAAACAACACACGTAAATTAACACCTTACTTGATCACCACACGAAAACATCAAATGTAGATCTACAAGCTCAAAACGTGGTGCTTAGCGACACTTCTTGGGCTATTTTACTACTTTTGAATCCCGAAAAGTAACAGATTTGGACATAATTAGCTTTCCACCCGACAGAGACAAAATACAAAAGTACAGCTGCTAACACTGACAGAGTGTAAAAGTAAGCATGGGGGATTCAGACTCAAACTCATGATGGCCATTGTGCTACACATTTCATCAATATGGAGTAATTTGTGCCAGCTGTGTCAGTTGTAGACCCAGTCGATCTTGCTATCCTAATAGAGCATCGCAGTCCCGCCCCCTACCAGGGCCCAGGAAATGATTCTCCGTTCATTTTCCTCATAGACATTTCAGAAAGTATTTATTTAAAGACGTTTACGCCGCGGACAAAGCCAACTCTTGTCGTGACAAATCATGACAACAAACACAATTTTTCGGGCCAAACAAAGAATTAGAAAGTAGAAAAACACGGCAGGTTACAACACTTTTTTGTTGTTTTTCTTCTATGTAATTATTTGTTTGGTCCAAAATATTGTGTGTGTTGTCATGATTTAAATAAATACTTTTTGAAATGTCTATGGGAAAAATGCATTGTGATTCATTTTCTGGGCCTGGCGTCGTCATTAAAGGGGCGGGACTGCGACGCTCTATTGTCTGAGGTAGAGCCACAAGGATCTAAACATCATGCTACGAGGTGGTAAGAAAACTTTAATCTTTTTGGAGCACAATCCAGTGTGACCCGGTCAGTAAGTCAGTCAGTCAATCAGTCAGTCAGTCGCTTGCTCGGTCACTCACTCATTTAGCTAAAGACAGGGCTGGCAACATTGCTGCTTTCAAAGACAGAGAAACAGACTAAAGCGGCTCCAAAGGGGGCCACTGCAGACAGACAGTCCCCATGGTGGGACATGAACAGGGCTTACAGGCCTTGCACGGCATGCTTCCACCAAGAATCGTCAAACGAGAGGCCTCACTGCCACTCTAATGTCACCAAAGCCCCCAGGACATGCTGAAAGTACTGCCACATAAAACACGTAGAATGAGCTGATGGTATCCTACCCCAATTACACTGTAAAGAGTCAAGCATGCCGGGGAGAGAGTTTGATATGGGATCAAAACTCCTTTCTGCACATTACAGCTTCCCCACTTAGCCCCGTGAAAATGCGTCGTAGAAGCAGCAGGAGCACCCATGATAGTAGCTGCCACATCAGCAAATGAACCTTGGTGTAATCTGCTCCTCTCTGGTGCAAGACCCACGACCTCTCTGGAAACAGGAAGGCTGTGAAAGGAATTGCCAATAGAAACCATTTTTATTCCGTTAATCTCTGATGAAAAAACTGTCCACTAGAATTTAGAAACAAGTCCAAACTAGAAAAAGTGCCCTTCTGGGCACAGGTCTCCACCAGGAGGATAGGAGTGTGTGTGATGTTTGGCAAAATGTTTAGGAGCAATATAAACGTGTGTGTGTGTGTGTGTGTGTGTGTGTGTGAGACGCGGCTTGGCCTGTTGTAGCGCCACCATGAGGCTGATTTGAAAACTGTCAAGTGGCATTTCTTCCAAAGCCTAGTGGGAATATGCATGCACAGTTTCACCACAATCGGACGCTGCGTTGAGTAGTTGTGGCGATTTGTACAAAACGGGTACAAAGCGGGCTACTCCTGAAAAGTTTAGAAGCCAATCGTAGCCAATGAGGGTGGATTATGAGAAATCAAACAAACCCGTCTTGATCACATGACTATGAAGAGCATGTGTACCGATTTGGATAAAATCTGAAGAAGTAATATTAGAAAATGTGTTTTACATATGTCGGCCTCCTGGTGGCGCTATAAAGAGCAGATGTGAAAAATTCCAGGCAAAGGTTTTTCCTTGGCCTCTAGGGAGTTGGCATACAAATCCACAGATCCGTGCAGTTGGAGGTAAAACACTTTTCGGCCAATTATAGCGCCACCATGAGGCCGAGTTGAAAATGTTCATGTGGCATTTCCTCCTCGGCCTAGTAGGAATGTGCATGCACAATTTCACGGAAATCACACGATGTGTTCATGATTTGCAGCATTTTGTTTGAAACTGAGCACTCCTGCGAACTTTGGAAGCCAATCTTAGCCAATCAGGATGGAGTCTGAGAAATGTGAATGACCCGTTTCGTTGAATGGCTCTAGAGAGACTGTGTACCAATTTGCGTGATGTTTGGACAAAATCTGTAGGTGTACTGTCCAAAAACTTGTTTTGCACAAAGCACAAAGTTTTGGTGGCGCTATAACAGGCCGTTCTGGAAATTTTGGGGCAGAGGTTCATCGTTGGCATCCAGGGAGTGTGTGTGCAAAATTTGGCATTGACCGGGTTAACGGTGCCGGAGATTAGCTGTTCACAGACGGAAGGACGGACACACGGACGGACGGACGGACGGACAGAGTGCAAAACATACTCTCTCCCCATGCCTTCGGCCTGGTGGAGACAATAATCAACTACACTTTAGAAACAAGCCCAAATAAACAACTACACTTTAGAAACGAGCCCAAATATACAACTACACTTTAGAAACAAGCCCATTTGGGCTTGTTTATTATTATTAATAATATATAATAAGCAGACATATGGCAATACTGCTGTAGGACTGCTCAAGGAATGAAGGGAAAACAGCACCCCTTTAAGTCACAGATCACATAACTGAATAATGAATATGCTTCAAGCCCGGTTTCTCTGCTAGCTCTATTTTCTACTATTCCTGCAAGACATTTTCCTATAAGCCATATCTCAAAAACTAGTGGGTTAAACTGCACAACCAGTATGTCAATTTGAAGCTATGATTCCGTGCTTCCCTGCAACGAAAATGAATAGTAATTCAATGACTTAGCCCCGGTCAGAAAGGGACACAAATGTTCTTCTTACGTAGTTGTATTTACCTTTATTTGGAGGCCATCATACTCATTAAGGTGATGTCCTTAAGCATTGGCCCTGCCTCCCTCTGGTTCAAATGCACAACCCCGTGCCTGCAAACCAAGGGGACCGCCCACCCAACTTCTAGACCAATCATTGATAGCCCAGAGTGAAAGGGGAGATGTTGGGCAAAGCCGGGGAGCCACAGGCCCAAAAGCTCAAGGAATAGGGTTTTACCTGTGATGTCATGCCGTACTTTTTATTTGTGTTTTATCTATTCACTTGGTCATTAAGGTCCACAGAATGAGAGGCCTGCTCTGCCGGAAACATTGTGAAAACAAAAAAGTTATGGCCATTTTTGTATACCACACCATAGACAACCAATATAAGACAACATTTTCCAAATTTCATCATGCTTCTCAACGTTTTTGGCTGAGGACCCCCGGAAATGCTTTGGCCGTGACATCACGCCTCCATATATGGTCACGCCTCGTGACATCACGCCTTCATATAAGTCATATACGCCAATTTTGTGGCCAATTGCAACTCTTTATTTTAGCTCAATACAGTACGTGAGAATCAATCCTTCCCATGTTCCTTAATAAGTCTAAAACGTTAAAAGATGAACAGCTGCTCCTCCTATATTGTTTTAGAGCGAGAATAGTAATTTAATGTAACAAAAGAGGTTTTGTCCTCGGTAATCTGTACCCCCTATCCCAGAATGCATTGCATGTGAATAAAGAACTGAAGGTGTCTGGCTCATGTGACAATGGGTGAGAGAGACTGTTGTTTTGGTTCCATTATGATTCTCTGCACATAACTCGGGAGAAAGATAATGGGCAGGGGAAGCTATGTTGAATTTCACTTACCCAAACAAATGTCCATAATCCATCACTTTTCTACTTGTACTGCACTGGGGAGGCATTATCTATTCATAACTGAACTTTTAGTTAAAAAAACTACACTGGAACGCATCACTGTCAAAGTATTGTGACACTTTCGTTTTGAAACGAAGTTGATTTTGCATGCATTTTATCAACCATGCATCTACCCTGCAATTGGTAATGTTTATAAAAATGCATGGACTGGTGAATTGTTCCATACAAAAGAAGCTGTGCGTGTGAGGTGTGGTGAGTACTGTATACAGTGAGGTGTACTGTGACAATGCAAGAGAGATTGATGGATACAGAGAGACAGGGAGTGAGAGATGGAGACACACAGAGAGACAGATAGATGGACAGAAGTAGGCAGCTAGATAGCTCCAACAGAACTACACTTCATCCCCATCCCAGTCCATCTGTATTTAAGTCTGACGTCATTTTGTAGTCCTACGTTACGTCCGGGTCCAAGTGGCACCAGCTCCCGTCCGCATCTCATTGTAAATAGAATATCTAAACGCGTGAATCTTTTCACAATGACGTTATTTTTCAGAAAGGAAGCCATTGAAGGTTAAAATGCGTCTTAATGCTTCCAATTCGAGTAGAATTATTAATGTTCTGTACAAGTGTCCATGACAAAGAAAATATATGATGTGGAGACAATAAAGACTATTATTATCATTATTATTGAAGGTGGTAACAGTCCATTTGCTCAGTACAATATTTCGGGGGCATATTTAGAATGTGTGCAGGGTTGAGTATGTTGAATCTAGTTTGCATTAATGAGGATTTAGTTGACACAATTAAATAAAATGGAGATAGTATTCAGTGTGGGGCAGATGGCCTGTCACAGCCAGATTTGGGGGACCAGTAGCTTTGTTGTTGCAAGGAAAGCGGTAAAATGAGACTTTTGTTGTTGTTTTCGTCTCAGATTTAGTCCGATGGAGGGACACAGTATAACTCTATGGGGACACAAAAGCGACACAAAAGTGGGACCCGGAAGTATCTCTGGAGGGGGTGCTCACGTCACGGCTAAAATACTGAATAGGAGCAGCTTTGACGATAAACCACTCCTGGAAGGAGCGATGTGAGTCTTCTCAGACTCAGGTCTTCTCCTGTTCTGAGTGTCCATACACTTTCATGTCTCATTGTTTTCTTGGCTGAAATGCCAAGAGTTGAAAACAGTTTAGCTTTCGGCAGGCAGGGTACACGCAAGCACAAGGTATAAATGCTCAGTGCAGCGGAAAGCTGCTGGAGTCTCCGAAGACGTGCCGCTCTGGAAAAACATCTTGGTGGACACGGGGCCTTGTGGAACATGATTATTGATTGCACTTCAAGAATGGCATTATGGCTGCCACGGGGCACAGCTGATGAGTTATCAGCTCTTCATAACATAATTAACCGTTTCCGCGCCATTGCCGACGATTAAAGTCAATTGAAGCCTAATTTTGATACTGACGCTTAACGCCATTGGCGACGGCCTACGGCAATTGCTCGAGCCATAATGCTACTCACGTTAGCCGGTTAGCTAGCTGTGTTGTTAGCACAGCACTGGATCGCCCATCTTAAATCGTCGTCGCCATAATAATCCATTCTATCCATTTCTTTCAATCGCCTGTATCTCCTATTCCTTGTCCCAGATGGCATTTTGGTCAAAACAGCGTTTCTTTGACGGCACAGATATGATGATCTGGAGCTCTGCAGAGCTCCGGTCTGGCTTCAGATGGTAAACAAGGCCTGTCCGCTCCGTCTAGTTTCCTAGGTTAAGACATACTGCTCATGGACCGGAAATGGCGGCTTTTCAAAATAAGTGTTAAGCAAACCCTGTCGTTCAGGACACACCTGAAGTCAAATGAAAACTATGGAACAGCTCGGAATAAAGCAGGCTTTGACTGGAAAGTTCCTCTCTGTGGAGCAGACGCATTTAGCCACAGAAGAGCCGCTTGTTGCTAGCATCTGGACGAGGAAGAGATAACTGGCCTTCAAGAGACTGCATTAAGATGAACGAGTATATACAACAGGAGTATGAATGAGAGAACGAGTATATACAACAGGAGTATGAATGAGAGAGAGAGTATATACAACAGGAGTATGAATGAGAGAGAGAGTATATACAACAGGAGTATGAATGAGAGAGAGAGAGTATATACAACAGGAGTATGAATGAGAGAACGAGTATATACAACAGGAGTATGAATGAGAGAGAGAGAGTATATACAACAGGAGTATGAATGAGAGAGAGAGTATATACAACAGGAGTATGAATGAGAGAACGAGTATATACAACAGGAGTATGAATGAGAGAGAGTATATACAACAGGAGTATGAATGAGAGAGAGAGTATATACAACAGGAGTATGAATGAGAGAGAGAGTATATACAACAGGAGTATGAATGAGAGAGAGAGTGAGTGCCTGGGAAGAGAAGTGAATGGATTTGTATACCAAAGTTACACGAGTTAAATATATAGTTTTAAAATATTCATTTGTTTTTCAGTTTGGTGTTTGATTTCAGTTTAGTTTTAGTTAGTGTTATGTGTGCAGTGCATAAGTAGTTCTAGTTTTAGGAGTTAGTTAGTTATCCATCATAACCCTGGTACGGGGCTAACCATGCAAAACACTGGATTGATCAGTGCCAAGAGAGGCGTTAATGGCTCTGCTTGTTCTCCAAGAACACAAGAAAAAGCAGCTCAACTTAATTGTACTTCATGCCCTTAAATGTGCAAAGTGTGCTGCCCAAGTCAAGAGCATTTGCAGCACTCACTGTTTCCAGCATTACTCTACTGTATACTGTCTGTCTAGATAAGCGATCAAAAGAAGCAGGAAAGGCATTTATGTTTGCGCCATGGAGCCAATCCCAGGCAATTAATTACCCAGGAAGATGGATCAATTGTTAAGCTATCCATCTCCATTGTGAAGTTTCCGGATGATTAATGAGGAGCTTTAGGATTTGCTTAGGCTAAAGACAAGCTTGCAGTGTGAGGGACATTGGTTTAGAATAGAGTAGAAACATGTGTATGTATTTTACTGTAAACACATAGCACGCTTACTTATCGTCTCTGTCGGGTGGAAACCTCATATGTCCCAAACTGTTACTTTTCAGGATTTAAAAAAAAATGGCACAAGCTTGTAGATATACTACTTTTTATGTTTTTGTGTGATGCTGTAGTATGATCATCAAGTAGAGCATTAATTCATGAAAAAGTACTCCTACTACTGTTTCAACAGCAAACGTTATACTTTATCGTACGATGGACCATGGTGCAAAAATAGCAAAACAAGCAAGTTCACACATTCTCGCCATTTTTATGTTACTCTATGCTATGGCATTCCCAAAATAGGGACACCAGGTCACTTTCGGCCACTATGTCCATTTCGCCTCAGGGTTTCCTCCGGATGCCGTCTCTATTAATATATATACTCTAAGGTAGAGACACACAATGTTATGTAACGTAATGTTATGTTATGAGACCGGCTGGTCGAGAGGAGCGTAGCTTACTTAATAAATGAATGAATGAAAAGACAAGTATGACTCAATGCACTAACTAATAAATTATAAGGCACACAACATTGGCGACGAGGATTAGTGTGGACGTTTGAAGACTGAGTTGAACGTTAAAAGGAGTTAAACGAGCAACATGGTCACCCAGCAGTATTGCAGCTGTCCGTACTCGAATGGACGTACATACATACATACATACATACATACACACACACACACACACACACACACACACACACACACACACACACACACACACACACACACACACACACAGCTGTTCATTTTGGCACCGCTCAAAAATGTAATATGGAGATACAAGGTTTCTTTCTGACAGCAACACTATTTGAGAATGTTGTTGGTGGCTCACATGACCTCACATACGGTACAAAGAGCAAGGTGCATGTGTATTACAGTAATGGTCCAAATGATGATAGCACAAACAATCCCCTTTGTTGGATGATTCCTCACATTGCGCCCACATGTATCACTGGTGCAATTACCGCTAGGCCACACACCTGGGACACGAGATGACTTCCAGTTATCATCAGAGCACACAAGTAAAATCCCTGAGTGTTAATTCAACTCGGAGAGTGTCCAAATGGAACCAAATGCACGCTAGCCCATTTTGTAACTCAGAGTGTACTGTACAAATGGAACCAAATGCACCCTAGCCCATTTTGTAACTCAGAGTGTACTGTACAAATGGAACCAAATGGAGCCTGCTGCCTCACACTTATCATGCGGCTGCAGTTGATTCAGAACGTTCATGAGTCGTATGCTTTTCTCATACCAAGAAAATGGACCCTATCACTCCAGACAGTGCTTAGCTCTTTACTCTGGCTACCCTTTTCAAAATGTATAACACGTGGAATGGTTTAGGCCCTAAGCCTTAAAGTGGCACTAACGTTTTTGTAACAAATACATTTCATTTTTGCCCAATCTGCATGGTAGATTATGTTTAATACAATACAACTTATTCAATTGGGGTGATTATATTTTGTCTCTTCTATTAAGACATTTAGATCATGTCAATCATCATGTCTCACCTAGACAAATATCTTCAATATGTGGAACATTTTTTTTAAATGTTTGCATATTATGACATGGTTGAAATTGGTTAATGTTTTGTGTACAGCACAAAAATGCCTTGCTGTTGCTATACAAATGAAATGGACTTGCCTTGTCTTTATGGGTCCATTTGGTTACATTTGCACACTCACAGAGTAAAATGAACACTCAGAGTTAGGGCTCTATTTTTAGCCTAGTAAAGGCAGTGACGTCCCTAAAAAGCGACAGGTTCTCTGTCTGCCGTCTCCCCTCTGCTCTGTTAACATTATGGGCAACTCATTCAAGTGGTAAATTAAATGTGAAATATATCCTCTATTGAGAAAATAACAATATATGTTGACAAAGACACTTTTTGATTCTGTACACAGCTGTTACCCATTCCATGTGATCATGATTAAATGTGTTTTTTTTGTGGCTTTCGCCTTTATTTTATATTTTTTTATGGAGGGACAGACAGTAGGCTGACAGGAAATGGGGAGAGAGATGGGGGGAAGACATGCAGTAAAGGCCGTCGGGATCGGGAGTCGAACCCGCGGCACACTGCCAGACTGGATTACCAGCCAAGGTGCCTGGACCACTGAGCCATGGCCCAGCATGTGATCATGATTGACAAGAGGGTTGTATAAAGATGTGTTCCTCTGTGTTCATCTCTAGTCTGAGGAAGAGCATTGCGCTCGAAACGTCAGTCATTTGTTGTGCAAATAAAGGCACTTCACGAGCATCGGAGCCCACAGTGCGCGAGTATCTTATTTTCTTTATCTGGACAAAGACACTTCATACATTTGGAAACATATTTTTATTCAAATCAATATAGTCTTCAGTTAATTTCATATTATTTTAAAAGTAGGCTAACTACAGTTGAATTTCATGGGCTGGCCTGCAGTACACCGTTCTAACGGACCAGAAGTGGGGCCGCTGTCTCATTTGGGGGTGTGAAACTTGTAGTCCCCGTGTGTGTCTATCCCACGGCACGTTCTCAATCAGCCCGATGTCTCTCACCTGTGCAACCTACCCGAATCATACAAACCTGTCTCCCTCACAGTCAGTAGATCTGCGTCTGCTCTCTCGCGTGCTGGTCGGGCCTGGCGGTAAGAAGCTACCATTATTCCTCCTCACATATACATTGTGCGTTACATGATTAGTGACTGTTGTGTTTCTCACCCTAGGCATAAATGCACGGTGCATGTTCACCCTTGACAAGATGGCTTAAAGGACAGTATAAGGAACTCTGATAAACACGGAAACGCTTCGGAAAGGAAGGAGAAAAGCCTAAGTTAAAACCCCACCTGTCTCTTGGAGAAGGATAAGTGAATGATATATTATGTAGCCATGGCCTTATTTCCCCCTCAGCTCAGTGGCCCTTTGACATTTACGTCCACCTGAAAGAAATAGACAATTATTCATGAACTGTTTCTATACCACGCTGATTTCCTGCTTTATCTGTGATAGACTATACCCGCTGGGCTCACTTGGTACATGGCTCCTGTGTGTTGGTTTGGGTCGGATGCCACACCTACTATTTGGACATGCACATGCAGTGGAGGATTTATTTGTATGTGTCGGGTGGTGGAACATGCATTTCACATCCAGGATGCCTTTGTGTTGGTGAAAGGTGTACCAAAAGCACTTCACATCCAGGATGCCTTTGTATTGGTGAAAGGTGTACCAGAATCACTTCAAAGCCCGCTTTCTGTCTCATTACCTGTAAATAAACCCCCCCTCCCCTCCAGTAGCTCATGTGCAACTGCAAACCTGTCCTGGAAGCTGATGTTTTCGACCGCTGAGAGCGAAATAACGACTATACGGTAAAAAGCTTTCCGCCACAGCCGAGCCAAAGGAAATAATGATGTGAAGGCATGGTTAAATCAGTCTGTAGGTTTTCCAAATAAATATATATATAAATAAAATATATTACCAAGCTTGTGACTAAATAATAAATAACTACATTGGATCCATTTGGAACACAGGCCCCCTTTTACTTCCATTTGCTAAAAAAGTAGCGGTTTAGGACATGTAAGGTTTCCACCAGACAGCAACAATATACTGTACAGCTTTATCAATATCTCTCTCTCTCTCTCTCTCTCTCTCACACACACACACACACACACACACACACACACACACACAGTCATGGCATTGGCTGCAGAGGGCATCAGAGCTGTCTATTTCAGAGCATTGTTCTACCTGGCAGCAGCCTGTTGGAAACCCTCCTCGCCTCAATAATGAATTCACCCAGAGCTGTGTGTAAAGGTGTTGTGGCACCATGAGCTGCCAGAACAGTCTCAGTGCACCGTAGCATAGATCAGGACTGTCCAAACTTGTTTTCTCAAAGCCGGCCATAGCCTAGTGTAGGCCCTACACTACAGCATTTGAAAATGTGAAAAAGGAGTTTGGTCTTCATCATGCTTTAAAGGGAGTATATGATCAGGATCGTCCATGACCACATCCAAACCGCTCAGTTTCACTCCAACTATGGAGCTAAGCCTTCCTCACCAGTTTGTTGGCATCACTTACCCCCGCGGGCTGCAGCAGTAAAGAGAACACTGTGGCTACCACAGACTGGTAGAACATCTGTAGCAGTCTGTTGCACATTGCTGAAGGAGCTGAGTCTCCTCAGGAAGAACAGCCTCCTCTGCGTCCTTCCTGTAGAGAAAGCTGTTTAATTGCAAATTAACAGCCCCAGGATTCTTTCAAAATAGGAGCTCTGGGGTGCCGGGAAGACATGACCGCTTTTACTCTGTAAAGCCTTCTGTTCCGGAAAAAAACAGAGATTTTTTTTGCTTGCTTACCTTTCTCTCGATTGATTAAATAAATAAATAATCCATTGTGTTCTTATTTTGAACGAGAGGCAGTTGATAAGTCAGAAATGAAGAGCTTAGTATATCCATCAGATCAAAACCACGGAGAGCGCTCTAGATTAGGAGAGACGAGGAAGTAACCGGGACCACTGGTGATGCAGTGCCATGATTTTTTTCCACCCTAAAACATGATCATCAGGTCTTATTGTTATGTAAGGAGGAAGATTTTTTTTTTTTTAAAGTGTACAGTATTTGTTAAAATGTCGTTTTTATGTGTGCACGCCCACCAGTTTGCCTGGTGGGTGGTGATCCACCTGAACTGAAGCCACACCCACAGCTGTTGTTGTATGATAAAGGGGGAGGGGTTAGGGGAGGGGCTGATAGTGTGATGTCACTATATTACTGTTTTTTTCATTGGCACGTTTGACTGTCAAGGTTTCAGCCTCCAGGAATAAACCCTAAAGAGAATAACAACCACACCAAGGGGTCTAATGGAGCACTGTCACCTCTTAAACACATGAAAAATTGGAAAAAGTACAAAACTCACGGCACTCCATCTTTAAATATCTTCTCTGTTTTCCCCAGAATTCAGATTCTGGGGTTTAATTGGTTAATGAATTAATTGCAGATGTTAATATGAATACATATTGAAATAATTGTGATCACACAATTATGTAATGATTGTGACAGGCCTAATTCATGCAAAGGTCTTTAATACACATTTTACACAAAGGTCTTTAAACACTTTGATTCACATTTGCATGTTGATGCAGGATACACAATAGGGAATTTGCTATAGCTCTTATGTAATGATTGTGACAGGCCTAATTCATGCAAAGCTCTTTCTCTTGGTCTGTGCATGGCTTGTAGATCGGCTATTTTCGGTGCGTGACACTATGGTACGACTAAGCTTAAATCATGCGTTTTTTTATGGCTCAATCAAACTCTGCTCTAGCACCCCCCTCCTGGGATCCCCAGGGAAGGTTTGTGCAGACAGTTTGGTGTTTCTCAAAAGTGGTGCCTCCAAATATTATATGTTTAATTACCCCTATCTGTTTCTCATTGGAAATGAAACACATTGGTAAGCCATTTGCAGATGGAGGTCCAAACAAACAAGTATACGCCATTCCAGACATTTTTAAAACAAGTCTCTTTTACAAAGGCATTTGTATAGATGGACTTATTGCTGCCTTTTTATTATGCACTGTATAGTTGGGGAGGGAGAGTCTTACCATATTGATCAGAATTGTATTCATTTCATCATTGTTATTTTGTATATTAGCCTACTTTTAATCTATTGTCTTGACCTTTATGCCATGTTCTACTTTGAGATTTGTGTCAAATAAAGTGCATTACAAATAAAATGTATTAAGCTGATAGTGAACGCCTGCTCTAAAATCCCTGCAGTGCCTGTCCTTTAACCTCAGTGTCAGATGCTTGGGTGCCACCTATGCTTGCATGGGGCAGTGCCTCCCCACGTATTCCACTAACCACCACAAAGTATTTTTTCTGGTTTTAATTAGTTAAGTATAGTTAAGGACAATTCTGAGCTCTAATTTCAGCTATAGAGCTTCATGGCACATGAAACTGGACTATGACATTATTGATTAATTTTTTTCTTTGTGATCAGCGGAAAGCCTTCCTGCTTACAGATTGTATACCACACACTTGCGGCACTGTAAATATTCAGTCTACACATGGCAACATTGCTCAAAGCGCTTTACAATGGTTCATTCATTCATACATTGGGAGGTGAAGCGGCAAACAGTCAATGCCAGCGTCCTCACTTCCCACATTCACACACCAATGGTGGCAAGCTCACACCAACTCATTGGAGGCAATGTAGGGTTCAGTGTCTTGCCCAAAGACACTTTGACATGTGGACAGGAGGAGCCGCGATTCGAACCGCCGACCCGGGGATCATTGGACGACCTGCTCTACCTTCTGAGCCACAGCCGCCCTATTGTGCTGATCAGAGATCTGATCTTCAGAGGACGGTCGATGGCCATTTGAAATGTGAAATAACACTGCTGTAGTGCCCCATATTGTGTGTGTGTGTGTGTGTGTGTGTGTGTGTGTGTGTGTGTGTGTGTGTGTGTGTGTGTGTGTGTGTGTGTGTGTGTGTGTGTGTGTGTGTGTGTGTGTGTGTGTGCGTGTGCGTGCGTGCGCGCACACACATGCACGTGACTATTATTATGGCAGATCCCTGAACAGCATTTGTGTCAAGTATGGTGCAGATTGGGGGCCACGGTGGCACAGTCGGTAGTGCTGTCGCCTCACAGCTATAAGGTCCTGGGTTCTGCTGGGGATGCTGTGGGTGCTGGGGGCGTGCTCTTTCCTTCACGTCATCAGTGCCCATACCCGAGTTGGGGTTGGCGAAAAGGGCCTTTCTGTGTGGAGTTTACATGTGTTCTCCCCGTTATGTGTCTCCAAAAAACATGCAGTAATCCTGGTCTCTATAAACTGCGTCCCCCTGGGCGCCGGTGCCAGTAGGGATGTGAAAGAAAGTAGAAATCGAAAAATCGTTTTCCCCGTTGTTGGCTGGATATGCGGTGTCTTTGGCGCGGGGGAGCGCATGGCCCACCGCTTCAAACAACTCAGTTATTCTTATACCAGTTGGCCGTGCGCTGCCCCGTTCCGCTCCTCTGGCCCTCACACTCACCTCCGAGGTGGATAGTCTGGTGACACACACTGATGGAGGTTACTCTGTGGCGGGAAGTAAATATTGCCGATAAAGTATAGTTACTTTTTGGAGAGCCAATGTTGTTAGCATAGAGGTGGAGAGCTATTAATAACATAACAACAACAGCGTCAGCAGCAGGCTGCTGCTGCTCCTCCAGTGTCGCACAAAAGTGACATCACTGTAGAACCCTTGGTATCTTTATAACCATCTTTGGCATACGTCCATATGCTCCTCCAGTGTCGCATAAATGTGACATTACTGTGGAACCCTTGGTATCTTTATAACCTGCAGCTTCGGCATACGTCCATATGCTCCTCCAGTGTCGCATAATAGTGACATTACTGTCGAATCCTTGGTATCTTTATCCTAGCCCCTGTGCGTTCAGCGTCAATAAACTGTATTTTTTCACCCTTCTGAAATACTCAACAGGATTATTATTTCATGTCGACATTCAAGTAGGCTACAACACACACACGTGGGCCTGCATGGGCGCGATGAAAAGCAGCCGAAATTCATTCATAGGCTAGGGAGAAGAGGTGTGATTTAAAAGTGTCAGGGGAGTGACTCCCTCAATGTCATGTGATGATTGCATGTTCAAATGTCAGTATGGCTGGCTGCTTGTGTCAGATTAACTTCATAGAGCTAGTACACAGAAACATACAGTCCTTTTGATACTCCACCAATCAACATGCAAGCACATACACACACACACACACACACACACACACACACACACACACACACACACACACACACACACACACACACACACACACACACAGTGCTACAGTAACGCGTTACGTCCCAACACTGGCTACAACTATCAGAAGATGTAACCCAGCTTAACCCGGGTAAAGTAATGAGTCACTCTGCAAGTTAAACGTTTTCCACCTGTCCAATGTAATTTCTGATACAGCCATGTTGGACTCCTCCTGCATTGAAGGAAGCATGAGGTCAGTCCGTTACTCTCCCCAGGTTGGCAGAGGGACTGTACAGGATTACATTAGATAATTGACACTGAAAAAAATGGGTTTCAAAATAGTGGGATAAAAAAAAGATTGGAGCAATAGTGTCAGTGTGACTATTGTCAGAACAGTGTGGCAGAATGGCAGAACAGTGTTCATGTAAAGGTTAGCCTGGTCCAGCCACGTGCTTTCTGGTCTATAGAGGGGTGGGCGCGCATGGAGCAAGCGCTGGAGAATATTGGTTCACTGATCCCCCCTCCGCCCCTTTTTTCCCTGGTAGAAAACAGCGGAGAAAACTGACATCACCATTATTTCGAGCGACGCCCCTCTGCACTGTATAGTTCCCCGAGGCTTTTTGTTTTTTTAGCCCAAAAACATTACTTTTTTCCACAATGCTGCTGTGCATGTCGTTGTACCACTGAACTCTCAAATGTCCATTTGTCTTTGTAACGACAAATGGACTCTTTAATTATGTAGCTGTCGATGAACTGCTCTTGCTGACACAGTCTGATCATGTCCTGCATTGACATTCTCAGTCACCTGCGGAAGAGTTGTTCTTGTATTTTGCCTTGCACTAATGCACAAGGATCACGTCATTGAATGTGGGCTTTTGACCATGGTTTCCGATAGATAGATAGATAGATCTTTATTGTCATTGCAACATGTACAACGAAATTGAAAGTGCCAACCAATCAGTGCATCATATCACAAAACAACATAATGCTAAAACAAAACACACATGACTTCCTGCATTGACTGCAACTACCGCTGTGGAATAGAAGCTTTTTACTGAATCTGTTGGTCCCTGACTTGATCACTCTGTACAGTCTGCCTGATGGCAACAGTTCAAACAGTGAGTGACCGGGGTGGGAAGTGTCCTTCATAATGTTCCAGTGTGGGGAGAGGGCATCCAACGATCTTCTGTGCTGTATTTATGACCCCCTGGAGCTTTTTCCTCTGTGCCACTGTACAGCTGGTGTACCACACACACACACATATGCAGTATGTCAATATGCTCTCTATGGAGCACCGATAAAAGGACACCAGCAGTCTCTGTGTGATGTTGTTCCCCCTGAGCACCCTACAGGAAGTATAGTCTCTGCTGGGCCTTTTTCACCCTCCTCAATGTGGACTCCCAGAAAACGGAAGGAGAACACCCTCTCCACACAGTCCCCATTGATGAACAGTGGTGGAATGTCTGTTTTCTTCCTCCTGTAGTCTATGACCAGCTCCTGGGTCTTAGATGTGTTCAACTTGAACGCGCGCGAGCGCGCACGCACACACACATGCACGCACATATGCACATGCACACACACGCACAAAGGAAGTGGGACCGCACAGTTGTCAGATACACAGCTCTACGTCTTCCAGCTCCCATATTTCCCTGCACAGCTTTTTCAGTCACTCTTCAGTCTTTTTCTCTTGCCATCTTGATGCAAAATCGAGGTCAACCAGGCCTGCTTGCCATTTTAATAGATGTCACACAGTATGATAGCATGTTAATTGCTTAATTGTATCATGCATGTATCATTAATTTGTCAAACGTCAATATGTCTTACTGTCCGTGTGCATGATGTATGCGTGCATGTGCATGATGACTGCGTGCATGATGAAGTCTGCACAAATGCAAACGATTAGGTCTATACTCAAAATGTTTGTGTGGAAATTTACAAACGGATAAATGACTTTTGTGTGTGTGTGCGTGCGTGCGTGCGTGCGTGCGTGCGTGCGTGCGTGCGTGCGTGCGTGCGTGCGTGCGTGCGTTCGAGTGTTACATATAGTCTGCCAGCAGCCTAATAATCACGTTGACAGTTAGTTAGCTAGACAAACAGCCAGCCCTTCTACAAGGAGAAGCCAGTGCTGCCATCTTCCAGTTTACAACTGCAACATAAACAAGAGGTGCAGCGTGCATGCGCGTGCGTGTGCGTGCACGCATGTCTGAACCATTCTTCTGATAATTAGGCCTATTTTTAAACATGCCAGACAGCCGGGTTGACTGGTCTGGACTGTAGATTCTATATTTATGCCGACAAGGCAACGTGAACTGAAATACCAAGCAGAGAAAGAACAAGTGTTTTGACAGGAGATACACGTGCATGCATGTGCACGCACGCACGCACGCACGCACGCACGCACGCACGCACACAAGCATGTGTACAAGCATGTGTACAGATGACAGTGCTTTATTGTCTTCCTGCCTCTAATTTACACACTCATCCAGACTATTGCACACATGCTTGCTCTCTCTCTCACATGCCATATATCTCTTTATGATTATACAGTATTTGAAGACAAAATCATGTCATATCTTCTTCTAAAGTAAAAGCCTGTTCTGTCCTTCTCAAAGATGACAGCGTTAGGATACTTTGTTTCCTTTACATTAAAGCAGCAGTTCATACCAGTCCAGTTGTTCTGCAGGTGGGGAGAACATAACAGAGCTGCAACTACAGGAGCCTACTCTGTCTTTCCAAAACTGTTACTTTTCAGGATTCAAATTCAAAAACATAAAAAGTAGCTGATCTAAGCTCGAAACGTGGTGCTTCAAGCTTGCAGGTCTGCTACTTTTGATGCTTTTGTGTGACGATGTAGTTGATCAAGTAGGGTGTTCATTTACAACATAAAGTTAGAACATAACAGGTTTCTGCCCAACAGTAACGTTATGTTCTTACTTAGCTATTATGCTATTGAATATGTTTTTCATAAAAGGTAGGGTAAGCGATTTATTTATTTGGTTAAAACAAAAACTTTACTATACAGTGTTCAGTAACAGGAGTCTCTCCATCTCTCCAGCTCTCCCGAAGATAGATTTTCAGTTGGGTTGCAAAATTCCAGCCAATCATAAAGAGAGAGTACCCATTTATCAGCTTTTTTTTTTTTATGACATTCTTTTTTTGGCTTTTTCTGCCTTTATTGATAGGTTGAAAGTAGACTGACAGGAAATGGGGAGAGAGATGGGGGAAGACACGTGGCACACCGTCAGGCTGGCTTAGCAGCCAAGGTGCCCAGACGGTTGAGCTAACCGTCTGGCAGCTTCTTTATTTTAATAGTATTTCAGTTCCAATTTTGTCTCATTTCTTTGAGTCATCACTCTCAATTTCACTTTGTTTAATCTGTATCCTATTTTAGTTCACTATCTTGATGGGATTAAATTGGTATGCCGACCGGACATTTTTCTGTTTAATAGAGCTGAACAAACACTTTGTAGCAATGAGTACCATTGTACATCAGAATATTGAGCTATTTAACACTTATTTTAACCAAAGAAAAGCACTTACCCTATCCCACGAAACCCCATTTCTCACCCAGTGTCAATTAGGCTATCTAATGTAATCATGGGCACTACACTCATCTGCCAACCTGGGGAGAGCAACGGACTGACCTCATACATGCTTCATTGCATGAGGAGTCCAAGCCACTTCTTTTCACCTGACAGTGGGGAGTTTCCCTGGTAGGACATAGCGCGTGGAAGGAACACGTTATTCCAACCAGTTCCTTTCCCCTCCATCAGGCGCTCCGGCTGACCAGGGGGAGGCCAATCAATGTTTTATGATGTAAATCACTGAGTCTGACGAATGGTCTAAACCTCAGATCAATGCCTATGTTGTGTAGTATCCTCATTTTCTTCTGAGGGGGGCAAAAATATCTCTTTCTTTGGCCCCTGGTTATGGATTACCTACAGACCAAACTCAAATTGGCCTACTTTCCAACAGTTGCACATGTTTGGACACTATAGCCTGTATACTGTGTACTGTGTACTAGCCTCTGTGTAGGTCTCAGTTCAGAACCAGTATTTAGTCCATGAGCAAGACCTCCAAAATTGTAACATTAATTATGAATTGAGTGGGCAAAACCATACCTATATTAAATTGTTTATAGGATCAATATAAGTAAATTAATATATGATAACCCTTCCACAGTAGTAGCTTTTTCATATTTTACATTGTTTGCATATTTTCCTATATAATGCCTAATTTGCATATTTACATTTTTATGATTTTTAATACAATAAATCCTTTTGTCTTTGTGTAAGTAATCAACTGGGGAAGTTTCATGGCAATAACAATTTAATATAGGTATGTTTTTGCACATTGAGTCACATTGAGTCTTTGTCTCAATGTGTTTTTACAGGTTAAATAAAGGCTAAATAAAATAAAATCTGCAACTCTGGGGTAGAGCCTCTGCTCCGTTACTTGGAAAGGAGCCAGCTTATGTGGCTCGGGCATCTAGTACGGATGCCCCCCGAGTGTCTCCCTAGGGCGGTCCTCGCTGCACTGGAAGGAGACTTCCTGGCAGACCAAGGACCAGCTGGGGGGGATTATATCTCCACACTGGCCTGGGAACACCTCAGGATCCCCCAGGAGGAAGTGCCCAGTGGGTAATTGTTTGAAGACGGATGGATGGATGTCCATGCATATCCCATCGACCTGCACTGCAAAATAAATGTCATTCAATGGAAGAATGTGAAGGTATAAAGAAAGAAATATGGCCGCAAAACAAACTTTGGCGCATGGGTTTTCTCTGGGCTTTTCAGCAATGGAATTGCTCTACCTTGAACTTTAAGTGCTTATTGTAGTGCCAAGTGTCATCCAGCAGAAGAGCAACATTTCAGACTGGTGTCTGTCTGCTGGGAACTGTTAATTGAGACACACATAGTGTGATCAGTGTGCTGGAATGAATTGCACCGTTGCCCTTTGATGCAGGGCACGCTGAGCGGAGTGAGCGCCCATGCAGGCATGAAATCACCTCCAGCCGTTCCTAGAGATATCATGTTCACGAAAATCGGTTGCATTGGGTGTGGTCACAGTCAGTAACATTGACCTTTGACTACCAAATAATTCTTTTATTCTATTCTATTCTATTCTTTTATTCTATTTTATTGTTTTGATTTGTTTCCGGGTGTATTCCATAATTACGATAGCACAGTGATAAGAGAAACGACAGGAAACGGGAGAGAGCTGGCGAGAGACACCCACCACCGGGCTCGGTAATCGGCTCTATAGACACAGTTGCAACTCTTCCTACTTCCGAGCCGAATGATAAAGGCTCTGTTCCATTTAGTGTACAGTGGTTCTCAAACCTTTTAATTTCCAGGACCCCCATAACCTGAAACACTTCGAGACCATGCTCACTGTTTACAGTGAGCCAACATGCACAATAGCAGCACCCAGACTCTGTTTGACCAGAATGGAACAGATTAAAGTGCATGTGTAGTTTGTATGTTTTATTGCAAACTCCATGTCCGCCATGGCTGTTGCCGTTGTACGAATACAAACAAAAAAGCCATGGCAAGTATTTGCATCATTAAAATCCCATCAGTATGCTGCACGTACAGCATGTTTGTGTTTCAGAGGATGTTTCGTGCAGATACATGTCTGTAATGCAGATATCAGTGTATGAGTATCTTATCTCCTTTGAAATATACACTTCTCAATTCACCTGAGCTTTAATCTCACAGGTTTACTGGTGTAAAGTTTGGCCATACTGCTCTGCTTTGTTTGGCCTGGGACTTTGATCCCAAAATAATGACTAAATGCACTTTGAAGGACTGACTGGGTGACCATATGTACCAGAGTTTCGGGGACCTTGTGGAATTCTTTGTTGAAGTGAAGTTGTTGCTATTGCTTTGTGCTGTGTATTTGGGCCCAGATGATGAGGTTTTCAGTGAAGTGAGCTTTGAGGATCCGCTCGTAGATCCTCTTCAAAACCTTTTATTGTTTGCACAAAACTATATTCTAGTGCAGTTCCCTGAATTGGGAAAAGGCAATACTTAAGACACAGTGTCATAAACACCGTCCAGTATATTTTATAAGTTCAATTACTGTTTGCTGGAGTGGAACAATTATAATATGATGGCCACTGCATTGCTGCAAAGAGCCCTATAACGTTATTTGCTCTAGTCTAAAGAGATTGTTTCCTGATGAAAATATGTGCACTGGCACACAGGCCTTTGATCTACTTGGAACGATGCAAGTTGCAAATGCATGCCCCACGGCACCCAGTTATTACGTCTGTGTCCCTTTTATGCCCATATATGGAGTTCTTTGTCAGGCATGCCCAAATATAGAGTTCTTTGTCAGGCATGCCCAAATATGGAGTCTATGCAGATGTCAGAATACAATTGTGATGTCAGAACAGGCAACAGGACGGCTCCATATATGGAGATATAGGGGTGATCAGGTCCAGAGCCTGGGCAGAGAGAGGCTTTTGTGCTGGTTCTGGACAACCAGCTATCCAACAGACTCGTCATCGGGCACTGCACTCCCTGTGGTCATGTGTAACGCGTGTGTCGAATTTGAAGTCAGTGGGGCGAACCGTTCTCGAGCTACGTGGATTACAGACGTACACACGTACGTATGTACTGTACGTACGCACAGAGACGTGGTGCATTTATAGATATAAGCCACTATAAGTGGACTGCAAGTGTAGCCTCGATACCCAGGCTTATATTTTTGTTTGCATGCAGCTCAAAAAGAAAAGCCTGTGGAAGATATGAAGTGGGAGAAGTGGGAGCCAACTTGTATTTCGCTAACCAATAACAAATTTGGTGATGTCAGTGTTCTCTGCTGTTGCCTACCAGGGAGGGGAGGAGCGGGCGGGGGCAGGCGGGTGCTCAGATCGGTGAACCAATAGGATTCACCGCTTTTCCGTGCCGGCACCCGCCCCTCTAGAGCAGAAATCACACAGGCTGGGCCAGGCTACTACAAGGACTAGGATAAGCCAGAGGCTCAACGGAAACATTTTAATTTGACACAGACTTACACGCTCACTGTGGTTTCTATTTGCAACAACTAAAATACAAAATAAAATAGCCAATTCCCCATAGCAGCCCTGGGCGAACGCCACCTGGCTATGAGGATAATGTGTTTTAATACCACACCATAGACTCCGCCCACTCCACTGAGTGAACTGCTTCAGTCTTATAATCAGCTAGGCTATTATAATACTTGCACAGATTGCACATACATGCCATTGTTGATTTCACAGACTATGACGCAAAATATTTGTCAACTACCTTTTTTCACTGACGAAAACTAAATAAAAACTAAGCTATGAGGACTAAAACTGAGACTACCGTAAATATATTGACAATTTCGTCACCAAATGAGTACTAGACTAAAATGTTAGGGAGGCAGTGGAGAAGAGATCCAGTAGAAGTCATTTTATGTTTGGTTGAGCTCCGGTGTTGCACTCAAAATAATGAATTACAAGCTATTTTCAGCATGCAACCAAGTGTAAAACTAGAAATGCACTCTGTTGAGGTGCCAACTTGCGCCTTGCACACAAGTAGGCCAAACCTGGGCCAGGTATGGCCAGGTGCAGAGCGCGCACTTGTGTGCAAGCAGAGCGCGCAAGTACTGCTACTAACTAATGTCTATTACAACTGCTGTTCTAAATCCTTTAGACCCGTTATTGACCTTATACCAACCTTGAAACGTACCTTAGTTACGTCACCATCAACAGCCAATAAGGGACCACCATTCTTACCCCGACATAATACATACATACCCAGCCAATCACCAAGAGTACCTTAGTTACGTCGTCCTAAATGGTCGTCCCTTATTGGCCGGTGAACAACACCGACTTACCCAGCCGATCGCAGTACTTGCACGCTCTGCTTGCGCAAGTAATCAGGCATTACAATGCCGCCAACAGGTTTTTGTCGACAAAATCAACTGTATATTTAGTTGACTACCTTTTTAAGATAATTTAGTCAACTAAAATTAGACAAACTTCACAGATGACTGAAATATGACTTAAACAAATTTCACACACACACACGCAAGCACACGCACACACACAGGTTAGTTTGCTAGAATGAATCAACAGCGAATTGCGGACTTTATTTCCTTTAAACAGAGAAATCTGTTTGCTGGTATAGGGTTGAAAGATGTGAGTTGTGTTGATCACCTCCCAGTCCCTATAGTGTCCTCTCATTGAAATTCTGCACAGCACTGATTCACATCTTGCAATGTATCCTTAAGTATAATTATTCATTCCAGTTTCTGTTTTACTATTGTTGTCTGACACAGGTGGACACAACGCTAATTCACTTAAATAAAATGCAGAAGAAGCTGTTAATTGCTTTTTGCTGTCAATTGCTGACTGGTAGACTGGTACGTAGCCCCTGAATGGAGTGGCTCAGAATGTAGAGCAGCTGCCTGCCTGCGACCCATAAGGTTCCTGGCTCGATTCCCGTACTCAATTTCCTCCTGGCTTAGTGTCAAAGAGGCTGAAGAACAAATTGCTCCCGATGAGCAGGTCGGTGACTTCATTGTATGGTTGCTTCCACCATCAGTGATTGAATGTGTGAATATGTAACGCACATTGTAAAAGCACTTTGTATAAAGGCACTATTGAAATGTCCATTTCAGTCTTTCACTTCACCGGAAAGGTGTAGCCTTGGAAGGGAGAACTTTATTTTCTCCTTTTCTTCGTAGGATGACAGGGGATTGCTTTTGAATAATGAATGAGCCATGTGTCAAACAAGGCAATTAATGAGGCCAGTGTCAAACAAGGCAGGAGCGCAGACTTGATCCCTGTGAGGTGCACCTGAGCAAGGCCATAGTCAGGCGACTGCCCTCACCTAGCGGTGTGAGGGCCCTGTTGTCGTCTCGGCATGCTCCATGTTGTATACCCCATAGGTTAGGGATCAGTTACTGTATAATATTGTTGATGTCGGGCAGAATCCTCTTTCTCCATATTCCATATTCTCATCTGGAGGTTATGCCATTGATAATAAATTGTATCATTACTGTTGGACAGAAACTGTATCTCCATTTGTCGTTTCTTCGTAAATGAATGCCCTACTTGATCATACTAAAGCATCACACAAAAAGCAACAGCAGATGTACAAGCTTGAAATGACACATTTTGAGCTTGTAAATCTGCTACTTATGCTATTTTTAAGGGGCCAAGCCAGAAGGGACTTATTTGTCCCTTATTGTATTTGTCTGTTTTTTTTCTTCTTCTCCTTCAGTTATAGCAGTTCTGGCTTAACCGTGCAGTCGGTTGATCGCGAAACATGGCAATATGGTAGACGGCTATGCCAAATGGTGAGGACGCGAAGCCCACGACCATTGGCCAAAGGGCGGTGATGTATCTGGAAACCACAATTCACATTAATATAGCATAAACAACCATGTTTTAGACTACAGTGTAAACCTGGATCTTTGTCTCTTATTGAGATAGTGACATGTTTAGACAGGATGCATGGGTAGCTGCAGGGGGGGACCCTGTATGCTAATAGATCAGCTCGCTGATAGCAGCACTGTGCTTCCTTCCTGATGACCACTACCTTATTTAGGCATGTTTGACCATTTGGTACTGGGGTGGTTGAGACCATGCACCTTTCCTTTGATGTCTCTGTCTTTGAGTTGTATAAAGCCTACTGAAAATCTTTGTAACAGGGTGAGTTAGTCCGGAGGCCGAGAGGCTGAAGGAATCCATGGGGCTCCGGCCCCATGGCTGCGATGTATTCTGAACTCTGAAAATAAATGGAACTCCGGAACAACTTTCATCTGCCTGTCTCTGCTGTTGACTTCATTCTCCGTCCTGAGTGTTTTTTAGTCTAAGTATTTAAGGTCTGTTTATGGGCTATAGGGAGAGGAAAAGCAGTCTCTCTTTGTAGAACAGATTCCTCAGCGGCACTATAGCACTCAATTGAAAATGAAAACTTTGAACAGGCATAGCTCATGAACCGCTTTGCCATCGTCAATGAACTTTGATACACATACAGTATGCGCCTCCTCATGCCGAACAACTTTCGTGTTCTGACTTTTGACCTCTGAACTATAGATCACCCACTATTTTGATTTATATGAACAGTTCAAATCTATCTCCTCCCGGGATCTTTGATCAAAATGCACAAAAAATCCTACACGTGAACTTTGGACCTATATCGACAAAAAAACTGGAGTACTTTTTTTAAGTGAAAGAATTAAGGTTTTATGAGCCAATGAAAAGTGCAGTTTTATGAAAATTCTTCTTCTGCCCCTAATACATAGATGCAGAGTCACATGTTTATGAAACTTTACAGTATGGTATAGAGGGTCATGCCAAATAGCACTGAAAAGAGTCTTAGCAATCGTTTAAAAATGAAACCTTTGAACAGGCATAACTCATGCCTCGTTTGGCCAAAAGCCATGGCACTTGTTTCCATATGTGCCTTGACTCATGGGGAACACATCTGTCACTTGAACTAGTAAGCTCCACCCTCAGATTTTCCGCCATTTTGAGCCTTTTGAAAAACGCTTAACCCTAGAACACTAAACATATCTTTTGTCACGCCATCACTAAACACGGGTATATTTTACCCAATGTAAAATATTCAAACAAACAAACCTATCCCTTCGATGTCACTGAGCATCATGAAGGTGACCCACCCACCTCAGACATCTGCAATGTCGCTCTTACTATGCAAACATGCAGTAACGCTCTGACGCTAACGCTCAACCATCACATCACGCTCTACACACACACACACACACACACACACACACACACACACACACACACATGCGTGCCGGCAGAAGCCTGTAAGCCACCACCCACTCCAGAAAGTGTGAGCTACTCACTCCGGAGAAACATCAATATTGTTCTTATAAAATAGTTGGTAATGGTTTGTGCCTATAAGTATTAAGATTATAAAGATCGCTTTGGTCATTTTGACTGCCAGGGACTTCCCATCCATTTCCAATGATCGCGGTGGTTTGACAATATGGATATAAAGAATCAACTGACTGAGAGAAAACGCTAATGTTACTGCCGTCGAATTATTACAATTTTTTGAGACAGTTTATTTACAGTTGTGACGACACAGAGACAACTCCCTGACAATATCGCTGAGACAGTTTATTTCTTTTTGGACAACAATGCTTATATGAGACAATTTTAAATGAAACTTGTATGACAGTGCTGACATAATGAAGTGACATTATTCCGGTAGAGTGTGTCAGCCCTTCGGTCGCCCGTCGCCTAATATTAAGGCGTCTTACTGGTGTTATAGGGTTAAACCTGATTTTCTGCCTGGAATTTTGAGCAATTTGCGTAAAACGTTATACACACACTATAGACAATTATCTGAAATCCCAGTTGAAGATAAGTTTGTACGTGAAAATGTGTAAAATAAATTGGCTGCTAGCAGTGATAACGAGCACTTTGAACAGCTTCGTTTGACCTTTTTTTTGGGGGTGTAACGATACATTTTAACAGCGATATGTATCGCGATACATGGTTGACGATACGATACATGGACGATATTGGTTCATTCTGGCGATACGGTACGATTCAATGATTTAAAATCGACACAGTAGGCCTAACTAAATATGTGTGAAAGTGCAGGTTTTTTAAGGGAAAGATTTATTATTATGGATATAAATAAGTAAACACAGTGATTCTCTGGCAAGTAAATGGACATTGTATTTGAACACACATGGACAAACCCACACCTTACATGAACACAGAGAATACACACATTTTTCGATAGACCAATGGCTATATGGAATGGAAAAGTAATTAAACCCATCTTTTTTTTTCTCCTTAAAATTTCTAAATACAATGCACAAGTGATTAAATGATTATTTCGATACCGATTATTTCCATTGGCGATACGATACGATACAAAGTCAAACGATTTATAATAAGGTTTTTTTTTAATTAAAATCGATATTTTAATACAGTTACTATTTAGTTACACCCATAATATATATATATACCGCTGGGTGACCTAAAGTGGCACTGTTGAGCAGCCTATTCACACTGAGCATTATAACTACTAGACCTGTACGTGCCCGTCGGCCACCGGCCTACTTGAGAACGATGCAACTTGGGAGCATAATAATACCCGTTGTCAACTTGTCATAGCATCCGTTTTAACTGTCTGTCTGTGTCCCTTTTGTGCCCATACTGTATATGGAGATCTCTGTATCTGTCTGTCTGCCTCTGTCTGTCTGCCTGTGCCTGAAGAGTGCAAACTGACTGTGAAAAGTGTACTGGTTAAGTAATCAATTTTCAGGTGTGGGGTTGCCATGGCAATCAATTGGCTGAGGCAGAGGCTGGGAATTGCACAGGTGAGGGGACTTAGGCTGATTAGGCCCAGGTTCTGGAGAACCGTGAGTCCGACCGACTCGATACCGGGCACTGCACTCCCTGTGGGGGTGTGGAATGCGTGTGTCGAATGTGAAGTCGGTGGGGCAAACGGCTCTCGAGTTACATGCATTACAACCGTACACACACATGCACGCACGCACGCACGCACGCACGCACGCAGACACACAGAGACATGGGGCATTTATAGTAGGATAACTGCTGCCAGCCAGCAGTGTTGTTGAGCAGCCTGCACCGCTCAGTTCACACGGGTGTGATTTTTCTTATTGCTTGGCCCAGTCTTGTCGCTGCTTGCAGCTATATTTTAACTTGAATCGTGAACAGTAAACTGTTTTGGAGATGAGAGGTTTCCACCCGACAAAGACGATGTGTAAAACCCCAATGTTTTCGTCTGCCGTTGAAACCCAAATGAAACGGAACATCATTGGATAACACTGAAAAAATGGTAGAAATGAAAAGGAACGTGATTGGATGACTGCACTTGGGCTCATTAATAATTCATAAGACTTTTCCTGCCATCCTAAGGGAACACAATCTTGCAGGATGGGGTGCACAAACACCATGATGTTTTTTTCTGGGATGTGAGAGAAGCATAAGATACAGACTTTTTTTCCGCAGCTGCAGCATGCTTTGTGCATGCTCTGTACTTAATCTTTTTACGTATCTTTTTTGCCCCTTAAAACGCTTGACTCTTCCTACCAGGTTAACAAACATAAACATCAAATCGAACGACACCCTCATCTCTGACAAGCTTGATGTAGCCAACTACTTAAACATCTTCTTTACAAACATTGTAAACAACTCTGGTTAACAAACTGCCCTCCCACTCTGGGCGTTTTGGTGCAGAGCACATCAAAGCCTTCTACAAAAACCTAGGTGTTTGTAAAGAACTGAGGAGGTACTTAAAAAACTGAGTGCCCTTCAACCCCACAAGGCCACTGGCCATGACAATATTCCCTCCAAATTTCTCAGAGACTCGGCCATCTCTATATCGTCGCAGTCCCGCCCCCTTTCATGATGATGCCAGGCCCAGGTAATAATTCCCAATGCATTTTTCCCATAGACATTTCAAAAAGTATTTATTTAAAGACCTTTTAAGCGTTGTACGAAGCCAACTCGAGTCGTGACAAATCATGGCAACAAACACAATATTTTGGACCAAACAAATAATTACAAAGAAGAAAAACAACAAAAAAAAGTGTTGTAACCTGCCGTTTTTTTCTTCTTTCTAATTATTTGTTCGGCCCAAAACATTGTGTTTATTGTCATGATTTGTCACGACAAGAGTTGGCTTCGTCCACGGTGTAAACGTCTTTAATATAAATAAATACTTTTTGAAAAGTCTCTGAGGTAAATTAACGGGGAATTATTTTCCGGGTCTCTCGAGGGGGCGGGACTGCAACGCTCTATAGGGGGAGAGCGTAGTGACGCGTTCGGGAGGATTTTGGCTTATTTGGGCGCCATCTTCTTGCCTACATGTAGGCTAGTAGGATCCTAGGCTACTTGGTTGCCAGTCTGTAGTTCGTAAGTTTGCTTGTCAGTGACGCTGGTGTGTACACTGTCACTGCAGTACACCATCTTCCATCTCTCCTATCTTTGACTTGTCACAACTCTTCTACTCTATGGCTCTGGATCGACGGTGGTCGCCGTTAGAAAATGTTCTGATAGCCGCCTCCCCCCGCGTCAAAACAGTTCTCAATGTTTACATCTTACTTGACGAGAAGACATGTGGACCTGGAACCAGGAAGAGGGGGAAAAACACCACGAGAGTGACGAGTGATCAATGTGTTCTCTCCGCAGTAAATAAATAATCTGTCTGTCTAATCTGACCATTATTATTTTGTATGTCATGTCATGCTCGTTTGAGGACAGGTAGAGAGCAGAGCATACATGTGTTTGGGAATGTTGCTGAAGGTTATGTTATTTTGTCAGCTGACGCCAAATCAAAGAAACCATACAGCGTGTATTTAATTATTTGATAATTAAGCAGCAGCCTACTACTATAGCCTACTAGCCTACTGGTAGGCAGGAAAATGGCAACCAGAATAACCTGTTCTGAGCTAAACTCCTCCCTACACTCTTTTAGGGTGGAAAAACATCATGGCACTCCATCTTTAATACTTCCTTAATGTGAAAGTCCACACCCACAACACCAGAGGGAGCTCAACAAACCATGTGCAACCCAGATTCGGCACAAACAAGGGACTAAATGCATTAACGCTCCTATGCCACCAAAATGTGGAACACCCTACCAGCCATTAAGACATGCAAATCCCTTGACTCCTTCAAAACCGCTCTCAAAGGGCACCTACGGGCAGCTGCAATTCGAAACTGGCCCCCGTAAAATCTGAATCACCCTCACCCACCCCCTTTTTCCCCTCACCCTATGTTTTTTCCCTTTTTACCTCTATGAAGATTTCTGGCTATATAGAAGTGTATATTTGTACGTCTCTAAATGTTGATGAATTGAAAACGGTGGGCCCTATTGTAAACAAGTGTAATGCTTTTATGGTGTGTACACTGACATTTTTTGTTATATTATAATAAAGTATCATACTACTGTATACTATACTGTACTGTAGTAACCTTGCTTCTTGCGGCTACATTGTCTGAAGGAAGCAATTGAACAACCTTGAACCTTGGTGGAAGCATGCTGTTGTTGTAGTGCTGTTCTACCGTACCTCTGGCAATAGAGAGGCACAGCTTATGGACCTCAGCAGTAAACTTTGAAGTTTACTGTCCTTTGCATAACGCAGGCCAAATGCTATGAACAAATTGTGACTTTCATAACAAATTTAGACTTTAGTTGTACATTTTTTAGCACTTTGATGGTGCTATTTTAACACCAACTTCTTTCCAACAAATAGATGTTATGGTATAGAGCACAATTTGCAGAAATAAGGTGGGTGGGGATGATTTTGTTTCTGAATACTGGATTTATTAATTGAAGAATGATTTTCCTCTGTTTTTTAGAGCAAAAAAAATGTGCAGCTGTCTATCATTATTCATTATGCATAATGGTGTTATGCAAATGAAAACATGTAAAAAGATACAAGTGGCTGCCAGGACGTGGGAGGTTAAAACGCTGGCAAACCGACTGCCAAAGAACGCGCTCCTGGGGGCAAAATGAACTCCCGACATCTCAAAAATACTCCTGAAATCAGAGAGAGGGATTTCAGCATGCATACATTATGCTGAAATGATTTAACCACGTGAACCGCATGCATCTCCTCCCGCCCGCCCAACACTTCCTGCTGACAGGCGCCGCCCCAGACCTTAGAAATGCATGCAGTGACAAATATCACCCACCCCGCCCGGCTTCCCTCTCCCGAAAACGGGCCATTTGTATTTGCATATAGACGCCAGACAAAGCCGGATGCACCACGGTGGATTCTAACCCAAATACAACTAATTATCCATCCATCCATCCATCCATCCATCTTCAACCGCTTATCCGTAGTCGGGTTGCGGGGGCAACAACTCCACCAGAGAGCTCCAGACCTCCCTCTCCAGAGCAACATTAGTGACTTCCTCCTGGGGGATCCCGAGACGTTCCAAGGCCAGTGAACAACTCTCTCTCTCTCTCTCAATTCAATGCAATTTAAATAAAGCTGAAGTAAAACTAAAATGCACTAAACCGCGGCCGGAGGTTACCGCGGCCGCAACGTCTGGCTACGCAAGACTATAGGGACCAACCGACTACAAGGAATTGAGGGAGTGCGGTGTCCACCGCTGAGTTGTTCGGATTGCGGTATAGTCCAGAACCGCCAATCCGACCGATATCCATATGGGCATTTTGGTTTGTAACTCCTCAGAATTAAATTAACACTGAGAACACAGTGTTGTATCCCAGATGTAAAAACAAATAAAAATCAAGCCCTAGCCTATACTGTTAATAGCCTACAGCCAGGGGCTAGGCTAATATTTGACCCTGCAACATTTGTGTGCATTTCCTGCAGTGCTGAGTGCCTCAGCTGTAATTATCATCTGCCTTGGGGTTGGGTTGATGTGAGAGGCACACAGCAGAGCAGCAGGAGGGGGCTGTTTTCTCTTCTTGTCTTCTTCTCCTGACATAATTAACGGCAAAAAACATTCTATGGCTGAATTCAGCGGATATGAGAGGGGATGGATGAAGAAAACTGTTATAGCCTTGCCGGATGCCTTCCATTATTTTGTGTAGTCATCATCATAGCACAATGATGCCTTTGTAGCCACGACGTACGTGTAGCTATTCGGAATTGTTGACACATCACCTTATCTGTCACAAATGGCTGGATGGGAAAAGACAATCAGTCCCTCAGGGTTCTCAGTGTCTTTTCTGTTTTCTGTCAATGTGGAGAATACTTTGGATGGCTATTTTCTGCAAAAGCTTTCCCCACAATATGGATGCTGAGGTCTATATGTGCTTAACTCCTACAAATGGACCTGTTGTACACTCTCATATACACTCGGCACGCAGTTAATGGGTTTGATTGTGGACAGGAAAATGAAAGGAACAGAACGAACACATTTTAAAGGATTCAATTAGGCCTAACATGCTACATTTGTTAATACTATTAATGGATTGAATTCTGGTGGACCGCTCATTGGGGGCGCATGCGTGCGTGCGTCCAAATTCCACCGTTCCAGTCGGGTCGGGGAGAGAGACAGAGAGAGAGCGGGGAGAGAGAGAAAGAAGGGAAAAAGAAAATTCCACAACGGGCAAGTTTAGCATTCAACACGTGTCGCAGGAGTGAGTGAGGGAGAGAGAGAGGGGAGGTATAGAGGAAAAGAGAGAGAAAGAGAGGGGAGAGGTACGTTGCTAGGTGACGGAGCGTACATACTGAATTTTAACAAAATAACCAGAGAGAGAGAGAGAGAGAGAGAGAGAGAGAGAGAGAGAGCGCAAGCAGTGAGAGAGACTCAGCAACATGTAGCCTCTCGCCGAGTGAACGAGAAACGGGTAGAGAGTCGGTATAGGCTACAATTTCTCTGCTGGAAGTGCAATATAGACATTTCTTCACGCCACCGTGGGAAGGCATGAGAGACGCGCTTTAAAACCCCCCAGGATATGTGATGTCCAGAGGAGGGATGGACGGATGGGCTTCTAAGGAGGATGGAGAGACTCGGAGGAGAAAGAAAGAAGAAGAAAAAGAGAGTGTCGGGTTCTTGAAAAACAGTGAGTAGGGAAAAAAACATGTATTCTCTCCCCCCCTCTGTGTTCCAGCTGTTCTTTTGGTGCAGGTGGAACATTTTAAGCGTTTATTTTTTCTTTTCTCCCCCGTTCTCTTACACAAGTGTCAGGAGGTTTGTCCTTCAGAATGGAGACTGACGCGGTGTGTGCGTGCTTGTGCGGGGGGGGGGGGGGGGGACATGCATGCAGGCAGGCGGTGTTGTTGCTGGTGTTGGTGGGATCATAGTGTACTGTGGACGTGCCGCTTGGCCGGGCCGGGCGGGCAGGATGGATGACTGGATCTTTTGGATGTGTGGGCGCAGCAGGCGGCCGGCGGCCACCGGCCGGTCGGTTCTTTTGATGGCAGGAGGAGGACGCAACGGGTCGGGCGGCCGGTGCGCCGCGACGCTCGCTTTAGTTTGACCCCTCTGTCATTGATGCGCGCCTCGCGCCGATGTGGTGGCTGTGTGTGTGTGTGTGTGTGTGTGTGTGTGTGTGTGTGTGTGTGTGTGTGTGTGTGTGTGTGTTGTGGGTGCGAGTGCACGCACAGGCCTATAGGCTACATTGCCTCGTGCATACCCCCCCCCCCCCCCCCCCCCACCCATACGAAGTCAGTACATAACTTAATATGAGCCATATTGATTGTAATGCTCGTATTTTTTTTAATTATCTGAGCGTCACTACGGTGTTTGCTGTCCGCTATATTATATTATAGGCCTATTGTTAATTTGCATGCTGAGGGTCGAAGCAAGAAGACAGCTCCCCCCACCTGCCCTGAACCGGCTGTTGCGCATCATGAATGATGTGTGCCTGCCGTGCGCGTCCTTCTCTATTCTACAGCTATATTGTGTGTGCGCACTGTGCAGCACATTGAATGTACACTTATTGGAACACA
The DNA here is from genome assembly GCF_951216825.1 of Electrona antarctica. NCBI lineage: Eukaryota > Metazoa > Chordata > Actinopteri > Myctophiformes > Myctophidae > Electrona > Electrona antarctica. The sequence continues at coordinate 22,322,947 of NC_136796.1, read as the reverse complement.
CGTGCAATGCATGCAGTCAGCGCGCACACACACACACACACACACACACACACACACACACACACACACACACACACACACACACACACACACACACACACACACTGTACTGCACATCCATGTGTGAGGGAGGGGGGAAATGCACTCTGAATGATGACATGCAACCTCCCATGGAATTGGAATTCTGTGTGTCCGTGGCAATTTTCTCTGGCCCCCCTTATCTTATCGCTTCAATACGTAAAAGCATGAAAAAGAGAAATCTGCTTTGGGATGATTGTAGCTTTGCTGGTGTGTGTGTACGTGCTTAAGTGTGTACGTGCGTGAGCACACAGGACTGAATGTGCTATTCACCAGTTCTCCCATAATGTCCTTTTGGCTTGCCTCCTGTCTTGTGTTACGCTGTAATTCTAATTAGTTTAAGTGTAAAGTACACAATTTATGAAGTCCCACCGAGGCTCTACAGCAACTCCATCTGTATAAAAATAAACATTTTGCTGAAGTAGGGTGAAACACCTTGGCTATACTCTCGGTTATGCCATAATTGAGCCCCGGCCCGCTTCCCACCATTTTTTTATGGCTGTCTGTATCGCTGATACAGCACAGCCTCCATTACAGTCTGAGCTTGTGGGCAGTTCTAGTTTTATTCAAACCTTTAGCCTGTGTGATAACACCTCAAATGGGCCAGCAATGAGATTTGATTGCATGGACACAGAAAAATAAAGTAATGGTTCTTCTTAAATGGTTCTTTAAAGGGCTATACGGTATGTTTCCAAGCAGAACCTTCACCTATACTGAAGAACCATATTATTTTAGTGAGTGGTTCTTCATGTTCCTCATATACAGTATGGTTCTAGACTTTTGTTTTTTGTTTTTTCTTTCTTTGAGGAACCACAAATGGCGGATAGTTCTTTGAGGAACTACAAATGTCAGCTGCAAACTCTGCAATCGTGCTTGAAAATGCAATGTGAGAACAGGCAGCTACGCTCCCAAGCTGGAGTTATCAGTTAATACACATGTAGTGCGAGGTTGACTGTGACTGTCCTGAGGCTAGTCATAAAATGAACAGAGGAGATGACACGAGTCTTTCTGCTGCCATGCTCTTGTCTCCCAGTCAATAAAATGTTGTTCATTGTTTATGCATCAGTTCATTTTAGGTTTGTTATAGACTCGTTTCTGACACCATGTAAGATACTTGTGTACTGTACTGGGAAAAACGGAATCCATTCTCTTTGGATCAAATAGTAATCTCAGCAAGGCAGATGGCTTCTTGGTTAGAGTGGGTGACAGTATTATCACACGGAAAGATGAAATTACCTACCTAGGTTCCATCCTGGAGGAAAATCTTTCCGGTGATAAAATGGACACCAACGTAATCAAAAAAGTTAACCAAAGAACAAGATTCCTGTACAGGATCTCCTCACTAGTCACCAAAACACCTTGAAGACCCTAACAGGCTTCATCGACTATGCATGCACCTCTTGGTACCGCAGCACCTCAAAGGCCCTTAAAACAAGGCTCCAGACTTCCCAAAACAAACTTTTCAGGCTACTACTTGGCCTCACTCCCTGAACCCACCTCACCCCTGCCCACTTTGACAGGCTGGAATGGCTTAGGGTTGACGACAGAGTACAGCATCTTGCAATGGGTCTGGTCCACAAGATTCGATACACCACCAAGATACCCATGTACCTGTCTAAATACTTACTTAATGTCAATGAAGTCCACACCCACAATAAACAAACCATGTGCAACCCAGATTCGGCACAAACAAGGGACTAAATTATTTTTGCTCCTATGCCACCAAAATGTGGAACGCCCAACCAACAGTCATTAAGACATGCAAATCCCTTGACTCCTTCAAAACCTCCTTCAGTGCACCTATGGACGGCTGCAATTCGAAACTGGCCCCCGTAAAATCTGAATTTATCGTCTCGTATTCGTTGTTGTCTGGAAGAAACCACCTAACTCCATTTTGGATGTTTCGGATTTTCTTTGGCATAACCCTTGGCATAACCCTTTACATCTGTGTGTTGGTAAAAATACAAGCCCTCCTCCCTGTGTGTGTGTGTGTGTGTGTGTGTGTGTGTGTGTGTGTGTGTGTGTGTGTGTGTGTGTGTGTGTGTGTGTGTGTGTGTGTGTGTGTGTGTGTGTGTGTGTGTGTGTGTGTGCATTTGATTAGTCTACTCCCTCACCCTCCGTTTACATGTCTGACAGCAGAGCTTCCAAGCTAGTCCAGGAGAGCCTGTGGTCAGTCCTCACATTATTATGCAGACATCCTCTCCCTTTGATTTGGACTTCAAATGGATCACGTGTTGCAGGGCATGGAGAAGAGAAGGTGACATGCTGGCTCCACTGCTTGGCTGCGTGGCCAATTACCATAATTGTGTTCCACCTTCCATTTCCATTTATACTCACAGTATAATCTTGTTTTAATTTCATTCATTTGTAATTCCAAATATGTACTAAATGGACTACCTGATGGGTCCATTTGGTTCTATCATTACACTATCAGAGTTACTGTGCGGTGTAGACTATTCCTATGTCTGAAATTTCATCCTCCATCCATCCATCCATCTTCAACCGCTTATCCGTAGTCGGGTCACAGGGGGCAACAACTCCACCAGAGTGCTCCAGACTTCCCTCTGCAGAGCAACATTAGTGACTTCCTCCTGGTGGATTCAACTGCGTCTTGGTCTTCCCCCTTGGTGTGTGTGTGTGTGTGTGTGTGTGTGTGTGTGTGTGTGTGTGTGTGTGTGTGTGTGTGTGTGTGTGTGTGTGTGTGTGTGTGTGTGTGTGTGTGTGTGTGTGTGTGTGTGTGTGTGTGTGTGTGTGTGTGTTAGGCTGTGCAACAGTGACACTTGGTGGTGAACAAACACTATAACGCTATTTTCGTGCTCGGACAGACCCAGCCACCCAGCCAGGGACAGACCCAGGGATACACATAGCTGAAGACTTAGAATGGCCACAATTCAGTCCAAGATCCACATGGAAGCCATGCCATTATTAGACTCCATCTTGTTTTGTTTTTTTGAGGAGCGCTAGCCCCTCCTACATCCAGCTTTACCATCCACAAACATTAATTTCACATTGACAATGAATGGAGAATTTTACATCAGTGTCTGAGCAAATAGACATAGTGTCTATTTTACGTTATGATGATGTACGATGATAAGAGCGCCCCTCACTCCACACGGGTGTGATTTTTTACGCCTAACCCGATAATTTCCGGGCTTGCGTGATAGGCCTACAATTTCAAACCAATCAGTTAAATGCTTACAGATGGCGCCATCCAGGCTAAAATACTTGCAGGTATTACTTGGGAGAGAGCCTGTAGTCAATTTAGACAATTCTTCAGGTTGATTGCATTCCGGGGGACAAAAAGTTCAACCAGGTATATAGTGCATGAAGACGACTGTCTGTGTCTTGTTCGAAATGCCTTGTTTAGCCTCTAATTGAATTCTGCCTTCCTTACATTCCCTGATGGATTATCTGAGCTCGCGGTCAATGGCTGGGTTTCCAAAATAAATGTTGTGTAGCTTGAACACACCCCTCTAGGCCGCAAACAGAAGCCTGTGTGTGGCCTAATTGGCTGTCTGGCAGCCAATCAGACACTATGTCCTTTTTTGGGAAACACTGTCAAACACAACAACATAGCAATAGACAACCTAGACTAGAGAACAACCATACCTGTCCTCATTGCGCACGTAAGGCCTCCTGCATGAATACAACAAACCTGTTTCCCTAAAGCCTCTTTAGCCTACACACACAAGAGAGCCTACTGTCAGCTGTCCAGCAGTCCAAATATTATTAAATTAAACTTCAGAGGTGAAGTGATGTCAGCAAGGTAAATGTATAGGCCTATATGAAAACACAGGCCTGAGGCCTACCATACCAGGCCTCAGGCCTACCATTGCGTGGCACATCTATGCACGGAATATCTATTCACAGTGAAGGGGGTGTTGTTGAGAAGAACCACACGCCCACTCCCTACGCATGAACCCAGCCAATGTTGATGAAACCGAGGCATTTGATCTCACTTTGTGTTTCATCTCATCTTGGGTATGAAAACTGGATCTGATGTTGTAGACATATATATTTCAAAGAGTCATACCCTGCAGTGGAGATCTGAGAGCTTTGAACAAGAAGTTAATTGAGCTCCAATGGGTGCAGCGTAATGTAAACATGTGCCAAGTCAGATATTACACTGTCACAGGTTAAATTAAACTCTAAAGGGTTTTTGCATTGCAGTGCAATAAAGATGGCATCGCTGCCCAGAATGCTTGGCTGTATAGGTTATTCCATAATTGAGTTTTGCTATGGTTGTGTATCATTAAGACAGCTACTGTAAGTGTGTTAATTATCACTGCACAATCACACAGTATAGTGGGTATGCTGTGTTCAAAGTTCAGCTAAATTATCTTGTCACTGCTTTAAATCCTGTTACGTTCACAAACAGTTCAGGTTATGAAAAGTGATGACGTGAAGTGATCATGTATGTCAATCTCACACACAATAGTATAGCCAACAAAGAGAGTGTGTGCGTGTCAGTTTACTATTATTTTACGACTTACTTTTTTCCCCTTTTTCCCTGTGCAGTCTAGTCCCTTGTCACTGGTTCTCTTATAGCTGGTCCTAGCGAGAGCACATACGATCACGTCTCCTCAGATACATGTGACATCAATGCTGCTTCTTTTTGAGGAGAGCTCCAATGCATGGCTTTGAAAGATTACGTCATATGGCAGTCAAGTCTATGGACTTCAAATGTTTGTTTAGGGTAGCAGTTAAACATTGGCGATGTGAGATGTGGCCGATATGAATACAGTGGGCGCCCCTCACTTCACACACAGTGTGATTTTTAGCAGACAGTGAGTGAGCAGAGTTTCATCAAGAGCATGTAACACATGTGCAGGAACATGCTATTCTTCCCAGTCAATAGGTTCCCTGACCAACCTGTAGGAGTCACTATTGCCGTGCCAGAGATCAGCGTATACCTGGCTTATTTTCCTTTTGGGCTTGAAGGTTTTGTGCGCCTCGGGCCAGTCCGTGTCGGTCCAGACTCGTCTCGTATTCGTTGTTAACTGGAAGAAACTACTAACTCCATTTTGGAGGTTTCGGATTTTCTTTGGCATAACCCTTGGCATAACCCTTTACATCTGTGTGTTGGTAAAATACAAGCCCTCCTCCCTGGTGTGTGTGTGTGTGTGTGTGTGTATGTGTGTGTATGTGTGTGTATATATTGAACCAATGGAAAGTATTAAAAAGTGCCTTGACAAAAACCTAAGTCCATTGGATCCTCAAACTATCTACCAAACTAGCTAACTCCACCCGTTTATCTATCTTTTTTCATGAATAAGTGCTATTGAAAACCATTTACGTCTCTGTGTTGGTAAAAACATATTGAACCAATGAAAAGTATTAAAAACATCTTCGACAAAAACCTCCTAACTCCACTTGAGCTGGATGTTTTGTCATTTTCTGACAAATGAACATTTTGGAGTCAGGTGGTTTCTCCAGACAGCAGAGATATGTACTGAAGAAGTCACAGTGACCTTGACCTTTAACTACCAGCTTCTAATAAGTTCATCCTTGAGGCCAAGTGGACATTTGTGTCAAATTTAATCAAATTCACCCGAGGTGTTCCTGAGATATTGCGTTCAGGAGAATTGATGCATAATTCCCCCACTCCCAAAATAATGTCTCCAGCTACAGTTGGGTGCCACCGATATTGTCCCTTATCATTTGACCCATTTAGGCCTGACCTCAAAATTTTAAAAAATCCTTCTAAATCCTCCAGTTTTCTGAAATAAATATTTTCACGATTTTTCAAAAATAGCAGACCTACAAGCTCGTAGCGCGCCACTCGGTGGCGCGCTATGAGCTTGTAGATCTGCTATTTTTCAATAGCTAAATTATAACATAATGTTTAAAACACCAAAAGACCACCAAAACACCAAAATGGGTTAACTGTCCTTTTGCGCAGATCACGCAAACCTCAGCAAAAAGAAAAGGACAATATCGATGGCTTCCAACGGTATGACTTTCGGTGGCAGAGGCATAAAAATATCTAACATCTCGAAGATGGCATTCTGTACTGCATGTTTGTTTTCCTTTTCACAGTGCTTGCACAACTGATCCAGGCCAAGCTTCTCTCCTCACCTTGTGCCTGTTACTGTTAGCTTTTTGAACGATGCAAACATGTACCGTTAGGTATAGTCACCGGTGAACAGATTGTGCAGCACAGAGACTTTGACACATTCAAGAGCCATGCCCAGAAAGCAGTACCAAGACAGTCAATCAGAAACGATTCTCTTTTGTTCCCCAAACACTAGGTTGCACAAAGGTGTGACCTTGTGCAACTGTAGGAGTGTGACGGATACAGAATGTGTTTAAAAAAGCACACTTTCCCTGGATACACAAAGGTTATAAAAAGCCAGCCAGGGCTGGGTTTATTGACGAATCAGCTTATCTCGAAGCCAAGGTCATCCTTGTTCCATTAAATGTGAATGGATCGTGTGTACCCTACTGTATCTATCCATTTTGAGGCAACGAGTATCCCCTTATCCCAAGTTCCTCATTCACTATCTCGCGTTGTCAGACCAGACAGTTTGTTCCAGCCAAACGTGGACAAAATGTCAGACAAAATGTATCACGCTCTTATTTTCACTCACTGTAATCTGGGTTCAAGAGGATGCCAGTTTAGAAATATAAATAACAGATGTGATGCCTTACATTGGAGGCAAAGAAAAGCTTTGCACAAGAAAGACTGGATTTGAATTCAAAAGGGTAGAACAGACATGCAGATGGACGCAAGGTCAAAAACCTCTTATGGTCTTTCATGCCCTTTTATTCTTACTATTTTGTCCTCTCTTTCTCTGTCTCTTCCTCTTAATTCGTTTCCATAAAAAACAGATTCCCAGGGGCTCTATACAAGTCTCCCTTTTGCTCAATGTTATGTTGTAAGGATGCAATCATGCAATAGTAGGGATTCAAATGGTATTGCCACTACGCTGTTTGAATCCACCTCATCCCCTTATGTCACGTAAACATAACACCTGTACTTCCCACCCTCCATCCATCTGTCCCTCCCTCCCTCTCTCTCCTTCCCCCCAACCTCTCCTCCTCATCTCCTTCCATCTCCCCTTCGATGTATCTGACGCGGGACTTGGCTGGTGTCAACCCCTGGAAAGTGGAAGCTAAGTAGGCTATCGCCCCTGATGTATCAGATCTGTATTGATAGGGACAAAGTCACAAAACACTAGAGCAAAGATCCAGAATGGAAGGGAGCCAGGTGGCAGTCACATCAGTACCTGTTCATTGATTTTATTCTGAATGTATCCTGCATTATGCAGTTTACTGTTGAAGCTTTTACACCGGTTCACCTCCTGCACCTGCACTTTATTATGGATTTTGTTTTGCTGTCGGGCAAAGACCTTATATCTCCATATTTTACCTTTTATATTTTATTTAACTTTTACGTAAATGGCCAAAGACAGATGCAAGTGGAGAAACTTTGTTGCTGCCCTATGCGCCAGCCGGCACAATGGGGATATTATAATGAAGTAAGTTAAAACATTGTAAGTGTCAGCCCAAAAGTAGTGCAAATAGCAAAACAAGCCCACAAAGGGCCGGGATCGTGACGGCATGATCTTGCAGATCTGTTTTTTATTTCGATTTTTTTTTAAGTTTATGTTTTTAAATGACATACTCAAAATATAGGGGTTGGCACTAAGGTCTCTGCCCGTTGGGCAAGTACAGGTCATGTTCTATAATAATTATCCATGTATAAATTATGGATATGGGGTCAGGACAGATGGGCCTTTTCGGGGAGGGGTCAGAATAAATGATGGACTTAGATGGTTGTTCGTAATAATGGGAACATTTTGAATTATTGTTCAGTTTAACACTTTTTTACCTTCTGGGGGTGTGCGATAAAAAATGGCATACCTAAATGTCTAATACCTATATATTTGGAATTTGCATAGCGACTATGGGTTCACACTTGTTATTTTATATTTTTAAGTGTGGCAACAGTGAAAACAACACACTATAGGTAAACAGTGCTCTTATTTTACATTCCACAGACCAGAAGACTAGAAGCGTTCGGGTGTTTAGACAGACATCTCGTGTTGTTTATACCTGAAAGCCACCTCTGCCTGCTGTGTGGGGTTTTATAATGATCGAAACAATGAAACGTATTAACAAGAGTTTGAGACTGAATAATAACCACATTTGAACAGAGTTTATTTATTCATGTAATTCCTTTTTGTCAGTGACATTGTTTATGGTACGATTTGGAAACGGTGGCACTGACAAACCGGCAGAAGGCGGAGCTTCAGGTGGCTCATTGTATCACGCATGTCTATAACCTGACTAAATCCATGTTACCACTACTGTTCGAAGCCATCTAAACATGTCAATCCAACCTTTGCCTTAACCCCTTAAATCGCAGCATTGTACGTGCCTGTAAACAAGCTTGACGGGGTCTGTTTTGCTGATAGGCTTTATGCACACGCCATTTTGGAAAGAATTTCCTTCTGTAGGTGCTACTATTGTGCATGTTGGTTCACTGGAAACACTCTGCTAGACCAGTGGGTCTTGAGTGGGTTAAATGGCCTGTACGGTTGTGTAACTGTGAGAGTGTAAACGTGGAACCAAATGCTTCCATTTGTACACTCAGAGTCATGGGCGTCCTTGAAATTAACAGTTTGACGGCCGCTAATTGTTTAATCCAGTGAATATTTGATTAAAATGCGGGTAAAGCGTTTTATGGAGTCAAACTGTTAAAAAGTTTGAGAACCACTGCACATTAGTATTAATTAGTCTTAATTAGTATAATCAGTAAGAGGAAGGTCAGAGAGGAGGTGTATGGATGTGGCGAGAGAGGACATGCAGGTGGCAGGGAGTGAGTGAGGAAGATGCAGAGAACAGAAACAGATGGAAACCTCTGTGATGAGAGAGAGAGAGAGAGAGAGAGAGGAACCGGGGGATACTGATCATGGCATTCATTGTGATCATGTGGCAATGTTGTGGCATATGCCCTAACATCATGGCAATTAGGATGCCCCAAAAAGTGTCGGACATGCAAGGTTTCCACCCGAGAGCAATAATATAATATTGGCTTTGTAACTATGCTGTTTACTCGTTTCCATAGTTTTCAGTTAATGTACATCCTGTACTGTACTGTGTTCTCTCAAAACACCACTTCCAAGACCCACTTTACCGTGCCTCTGCATTATCTTCATGGCGCTTCCTCTGACCTTGCCCCTTAATTAAGTGACTCACTCTGACTAAGTCCGCCTGTTCATCGCTTAAATTGTGATTGTGTGCAGTTAATGTGTTACGGGAGGTCACTGCATTGCGTAGTCCATTTGTATACGTGTTACGGGAGGTCACTGCATTATGCACAGGCAATAAATGGACACGCCGAAGCTTTGTTATTGAGACCTTCATCTCTGGAACCACCTTTGCATCTACTGACCTCAAGGATCTCTCTCTCTCTCTCTCTCTCTCTCTCTCTCTCTCTCTCTCTCTCTCTCTCTCTCTCTCTGACCCCTGTCTCAAACTAAAGATTTGAGTTAAAGATGTTTGCTTCAAAAATAGAAGATTTGCAAAATATATATATATATATTCTTTTTCAAAAATAGCAGATCTACAAGCTTGCAGTGTGGCACAAAGTGCTATTTTTGAATAGCCAATGCTAAAATGACACAGATGCTTTCCCGGTTTTGGTGCATGGGTTAAACTCATGCTCACTCCCCGCCCACTCCTCTCCGGGCGTTTAGGGTTACAGCCAGGAGTAATCGTCTTGGCGCCTTGGCTCGGACCCTTGAACTCATTACCCTTCGCTTGTCAGAGATGCCAGCGATGAAGGAATGTAATCAGTCTGAATTGAATTTGATGAAGCTCATCTAACTCCAACAGCACCCATTTTGTGTATTGCCAGAGAAGCAGGAACTGAAGCTTTATTCCATGGTTGTTCTTAACCCCCTTAACCACACAAACCCTAGCATCCCTTCTTGGGCATATGTCATAATAGGTGAACATTCAGCACACATTGACACTTCTTGGGCAAATGATTCCTCCTATAATGACATGCCTAATATAGGGATGCCTATATCCTGTACTGGATACGCAAATGTGCCTTGCATGCCTTTGATTTGCCGCGCAGCAAACGTTTTGACGACGCATGTGCACTGGTGTACCAGTAGCCTAATGTGCACTGGTGTACCAGTAGCCTAATGTGCACTGGTGTACCAGTAGCCTAATGGGCACTGGTGTACCAGTAGCCTAATGGGCACTGGTGTACCAGTAGCCTAATGGGCACTGGTGTACCAGTAGCCTAATGGGCACTGGTGTACCAGTAGCCTAATGGGCACTGGTGTACCAGTAGCCTAATGTGCACTGGTGTACCAGTAGCCTAATGGGCACTGGTGTACCAGTAGCCTAATGGGCACTGGTGTACCAGTAGCCTAATGTGCACTGGTGTACCAGTAGCCTAATGTGCACTGGTGTACCTGTAGCCTAATGTGCACCGCTGGTAATATGGTTTTTCAGTGTTCTCTATCGAGATGGCACCCAGGGTTGTACTAGCTCTGGTCCATAGCTCTAATGCGTTGCATTTAGAGCTATGTTACTCTCGACTTCCTCCGCTCGCATGAATGCAGACCAGCCTCTCGTCTTTAGCGTAAATAAAAACGCTTTTGGCCAAAAAGTACTGTTTATACGTGTGGTGGGGGTCTCAGAGTGCTCCGACTAAGGAAAGTAGGCTTTCTAATGACACAACCCGCCTTTGTTTTGGTGAGTAGCAAAAACGTTCTTTTTATTTACGCTAAAGACAAGAGGCTGGTCTGCATTTATGCAAGCGGCGGAAGTCGAGAGTAACATAGCTCTAAATGCAACGCATTAGAGCTATGGACCAGAGCTAGGGTTGTACATGCATTGTATCACGCATGTCTATAACCTGACTAAATCCATGTTACCACTACTGTTCAAAGCCATCTAAACATGTCAATCCAACCTTTGCCTTAACCCCTTAAATCGCAGCATTGTACGGGCCTGTAAACAAGCTTGACAGGGGGTCTGTTTTGCTGATAGGCATCCTTGTAATGTCGTTTAAAATGTCAGGTATTTCTTCCCTTTAAACTTATTTACATGTATAGGAGTGCACCTGCTCCTGACATCCATAACTCAGCTGTATTCTGGCCCTTATCTCAGGCAGCCCAGCATGTAATCTCTCATTTGGGATTAGCAGAGGAGCGATAGCTACTGCAGATCACTGTGATATGGTGGCTGTCAACCTGGACGAAAAAATAAATAAATGTTAATTTAGGATGGAAGTTGAGGAAGGAAAGGAAGGAAAGACGGTGGCACTAAGGAAGGAAAGTAGGAAAGAGGAAAGGATGGTAAATAAGTGTAAGGGAAATGAGCCATGGAAGGAAAGAAGAGATGAACGAGCAAAGGAATCCAGTAAGATAATATTGAGGGAATGTTTGGGGAGTGTACAAAAGAACAGTGAGGGTGACATGGGAAGAATGGACATGGGAAAAGAACACACAGCGGCGTAAGAAAGCGGACAGGAAGAGAAAGAAGAGGTGGGTAGGAGGAAAAAAAGGTGAAAAAAAGAAGCACAAGAAGAAGAAGAAGAAGCTGCAGGGTGCGAGGAAGTGATCCAGGAAGCACCCGGGGAACTGCAATGAATGAAATGACGGGAACAGCTTTCTAGGAAAGGAGATGTAAAGAGAAGATTCAACATGAGCACTATAGCAGCATCTCTATTCTGGGCGTGTCACAATAGGCCAACATTCAGCTGATCTGAAATAAGCAAAGATTTGTCAAAAATAGGTGATGTACAAGCTCATAACGCGTCTCGTTGCGATACACTCAGACACACCAAACAAAGTATATACGATTTTTACATGACTAAAGAAAATAGTGGACATTCACTCAGATGGGAATCTAAATGGTAAAAAAAAGCACCTTTAGAACACACATTCACTCACCAACAGTGTAGACAGAGTAGTTAGGGCATGGGCTTCAGTGTCTTGCTCAAGGACACTTCTGCACTTCGCCTTTTTACTGGGGCCAGTTCTGAATTGCAGCGGTTTTGAATGAGAGTAGGGATTCACATTCTTTTATGGATGTTAGACTGTTGGTATAGGCTTTCCACATTTTGGTGGCATAGTATAGGACAACACATGTAAACACTTGTCCGTGCAAAATCTGATTTGTCCGTGCAAGAAAGTGATTTGTGGAGCTCCCTCCAGTGTGATTGTGGACGTGATTGACATTTTTGAGGTAGTATCTAGTTAGACCAGGCCCATTGTAAATTCTACATCTGAAGATTAATGTCCCTCTGTTGCACAAGCAGGGACCAGAGGAGGGGGGGAGGGAGGTAAGAGAGGAGAGTGATATATGCTGGCGGGGAGGGATTTCTATTATGCACCTGTAACCCCACCTGATGTCTGTCGGCCGGGCCTCTGAGGCAATGGACACTTGGGAGCAGAAGAGTGTGAGAGGTGACGTGAGGGTGGGAGGAGGAGGAGGCGGCAGGAGCGTAGCTGACCATTTGGTTGCCCTACTCATAGGATATTTGTGCTGCCCCTCCTCCCTCAGATCGGCTATTTTTGCCGTATATTGCGCGTATATGTAGCGACGGCACTGGTAGGAGGGGAGCACTAGCACCTCAATTTCACCTGAGGATTGTGTCTGTGCTTGCCTTTCTCTCTCTCTCTCTCTCTCTCTCTCTCTGTCTCTGTCTCTGTCGACGTTTCCCAATTTGCAATTTGAAATTAGTAATTTAGCAGCCACTTTTATCCAGAGCGACTTACAAAATGCACAATGGGAGTGACTGGCATGAACCCAATCACCAGCCGACAATGGCCAAGTAAATAAGAGTGTAAAGAAAAACAATTTAGTACTTCTAATGAACTAGGACACCAGGCACAAATCTAATGTATAGCGTCTGTCTAAACAAAAATATATCAAATTACAGTTCCAGCATTTGTGGACAAGCAAACCGTATGTATGTCTATCTAAATAACACAATGTGAAATAGTAGCCAACATAAATTATGGCATATAAGTGCTGTACTAACACATTCACTGCCATTGATGTAATATTCCATAATTTCATATGCAACCGTTCACTGCCATTGACAGAATATTGCATCATTTAAGGGCTTATATTGATTAAGTTAGATCGTGCTCGTATGCAATAATGCAACATACTGTATGCCTCACGGTTGCTAGGCGATCGATAAAACCGGAAATTAACCAGAAGTGGAAAAACGCCTAACTAATGCTCATGATAGTATGGTAACATTTTTATCTTCCACATCTGTGTCTCAGGGGAGGGCTGTGTGGACGGTTAAAACATCTACCTACCAGTGACATCACCAATGCAGAATCCAAGCTAATAGAAACAATCATGCATGCTTTCTATTCCTGGAAAGTTAGCATGCTATAATGGAAGCCATTGTTTTTGTGTTAATAAAATGATGTAAATACATTTGAAAACTGCCTAATCATCATCATCACACAAGTTCATTTACAGTCAAACCTGTGTCCCCACTCAGAACATCTGGAAACGTGAGTGGTCTTGTTCCTCTTATTGGGCAGGGTATAGTTCTCCACTGAAGAATATCCAAAATGACATTGGCTTTTCCTCTGTTGCAGTGTCCAACAGACCAGAGTCTTCTTTGTGCCACAACAACTGAGATGGAAGGGATGCATTCATAGATCTGAGCTTTAGTTGGATGGTTCCTCTATAAAAGGTTCTAAGGAGTCTTGTGTAATGTGTATGTTCCATCAAGGTGATCCCGAGGTTCCTTATTCATTGTCCATGTTTCGGCACCATAAAGAAGGATACTTCCCAGTTCCCACACAGGCTTTGAACAGGTTGATCTTGGAAGATGATGATGTTACTGGCAGGCAGGTTTCTGAAGTGTCCACAGCCCTCCTATGAGACACAGACCGAGATTTGACCATTATCATGAGGACCAATTATAGGAAGGTTAACAATGGGTGAAGTTGTCCTTTAACCCTTAGAAGAGCAAAGACGCCAATTGGCGTCTTTGCTTATATTCCGTAAATGAGCAATGACGCCAATTGGCGTCTTTCTATTTTCTTATTAATCTAACCATATTAATATCCTCCGGAGCGCTGTTTAAATCCCTGAGCTTATATTCCAACTACATTACCCATAAAACCCGTGTCACGTGACACACCTGCATCCTTTGCTATAAAACCTGGCCACCCCCCCGGGATCTGCGTGGGGAAGACAGTTTTGGAGTAGTCTATGGTGCGTGTCGAAAGTGAGTGAGTAGTATTATATTGATTGAGCGAGTTTTGTAGCAGTAGTAGTAGTAGTAGTAATAGTAGTAGTAGTAGTAGTAATAGTAGTAGTTAGTTGTAGTAATTTAGGTTTATATTTAGTTTAGATTCTTTAGTTAGTAGTCTGTTGTCTGTCTGTCTTTGTCTGTCAAAAAAAAAAAAAAAAAAAAAAGTGTCCGCGTCTTGCCGTCTTATCTGTGTATAGTATAGCTTTAGATCGTTAGTTTAGTGTGTTTATTTTTACCTGTTTAGTGTGTGTCTGTCTGTTGGTTGAGTGTTGGTTTGTCTGTACGTCTTGTTAGTTTATATAGTAGATTACGAGTGTAGTCGGTCAGTAGTCAGTGTCAGAGTGTAGTTCGACATGGCGCCAAAAAAACGCTCCAAGCGTCCATCTCCCCTTCCCTCTACCTCCACTGGTGGTGTGCGCCAAACAACCATGGAGGAACATCTCCGCATGGTCTTCGTCGGGAAGAAGGGCCGGCCCCGTAATCCTGATCCTCTTCCACCTCAGACCGACGAGGAGTTGTCTGGTAGCGACGGAGAGAAGCCAGGAGATGCGGTGGTGCCTCTTGTCCCCCCCGGGCCTGATGCTAAGCCCCTTGTCCCCGATGTCGAGCCTACTGTCGTCCCCGATGTGAAGCTCTTGTCCCCCGTCAAGAAGAAGAGCAGGCAAGCGGCTTCGCCCGGTCCCCAGCCCGGTGGCAGCGGGTTGCAGGATCGCGGCCTTCTCGCATCTACTAGCCCCAAGCCTGCGCCCAGTGTTAGCGGTCCCTCTCCCCGGCCTGGCTCGAGCGACGACACCGTGCTCCGCCGATCTACACGGGTTACGAGGTTTTCCAAGGGGTTTGTCGCCCCCCCCCCCCAATCTTCCTCCGAAGAGGACTTTGAGCCGTTTCGAGACAGCGATGGAGACGAACCGTCCCCCGATGAGCTCGATGGTAAGAATCTTATTGTCTGAAACATTGTTACGAAAAATGCCAACACATTGTAGCCAACACACATCAAAGCAAAGCAAAGTGTCCATCGTTGTATCCCCCCCCCCCCACTGCTACAGCGGTGGAGTCCTAAGCGAACCAATGGGGCTTTCAAATAGATCTGTATTGAGCTTGCATGATGATCAAATGAACGTATTGTACCGTGGTTTATATGCTATATATTATGAGAAATGTTCCATTACTTTTTTCCCCATCTATTCAGTATTGTTTTATCGTTTATTATGATCCCTGTTTTTTTGTATTACTTTTCCGCGCCGCTGGGGGAAGGGTGGTGTAATGCAGGCCGCAAAGCTAAGCTAATTCATTATACTACTAAATCTATATAATATTGCGCTTGCATGATAATCAAAATAGTGTATTGTACCGTGGCTTATAGGCAAAATCATATAAGATGATCGCTAGAAATAAATGATTTGGATTATGTAGCATGCACGATAAAACTATCATATAAAAAATGTATTTTGACGATGACGAAGGTTTTCAGGAGGAGGCCGCCATCATGCGGCATGCCCGCATGATGGCGGCACCTTCGTCAAACCTTCGTCAAACCTCCGCCGCGGCGGCGGCGGAGGGGGCAGTGGGGGGTGATCGTCCACTCAGGGCAAGAGCAGGTGACGACAATAGGAGACTTGAGGTGCATTTGCGTGGCCATGTGCCAGTGAGAATTGACAAGAGAACCTGCAGGCTCCACCTGCTCAGTAACGGTCCCAATGGTAGACCAATCCGGCATATGACCCTGTATTACTGCCCTGATTGTGAGGTGCCCTTGTGTTTGTTCCCATGCTTCTTCGTTTACCACAAGGACAAGAATATCAAGCACTACTTTGAATAACTGTTTACAACTGTTTACAAGTCTACACCCTCAACGTCAATAGAACTGTACCCTGTATAGCCTACACATACAATGTCAACGTCAAAATAGAACTGTACCCTGTATAGCCTACACATACAATGTCAACGTCAAAATAGTGTAACAGTGCGGCTAAGCTGCTTCATCTCCGGTGGTTCAGGGGGGGAGGGGGGGTGGGTGTCCTACACACACACTGTCAACGTCAAATAGAACTGTACCCTGTATAGCCTACACATACAATGTCAACGTCAAAATAGTGTAACAGTGCGGCTAAGCTGCTTCATCTCCGGTGGTTCAGGGGGGGAGGGGGGGTCGGTGTCCTACACACACACTGTCAACGTCAAATAGAACTACCCTGTATAGCCTACACATACAATGTCAACGTCAAAATAGTGTACAGTATGTACACTATGTATTGCATTAGTATTTATTTATTTTCTGTAATTATTTAAAATTATAATGTTTATGTTCTGGTTGTGTTGTTCTGAAGAAATAAAAGTGCACTTTTCCAATTTGAGATACCTGTCGGGCTATTTTTACACTATTCAGAGGTTTATGGTTTGACTAAGCGAGTTTCAACTGTGATTTACTCTGTAATTGTAGATGGTAAGAACCCAATTTTTTTTTTATAATGCAGTATACATTCAAGTCTATATTTTGATACATATCATGGGCACCAAGTCATATCAAAACAATGTCCTTGGATGTGTTTTTTATCAAAACTGTGTTTCTTCGTAACAGGTTTTTGAGATTCATGCATGAATATACAAGGTACTGGTAAGACTATGTAGACATGGTATATATCAAAATGTGCGTTAGAATGTCTACATTTACCCAAAAAAGAATTTGAGTTTCTATCACGTTCCAATGCAGAGCTATGGGAACTTTTAGCTGGATAGGTCAGATTGGTCCTGACTGACCATGCTATTTATAGATGGCAAAATATCTACAGTGGTACATGTGTGAAACTTTTTTCTTTTTCTTTTTTTAACTAGACAACTCACCCTTTAAAATGAGATATGGCATGGGTGTGTACGCCCAGCAGAAAAAAAGTTCTTTAGAAAATAAAACTTCAACTGGTCATAACTTTTTTTGGTTGTCCTAGAAACAGAAAACAGTGTAAATGCAGGCTCTTTTAAATGGCTTCCAACACAAGAACTAAACATTTTATCAACAAAGTTCATTTTTTTCCTGGAAGCAGACAAGTCAAGCTTTCTCTGAAGGTCTTTCGTTGTCACACATTCACAACAGAGAATTTTCAATAAATCATTCAAAAACGCCATTTTTCCATAGAGAAGTCTACAAACTGTATAGAAATCCTTGAAACTCTCAAAGAGTTAAGGCTTAAGCCCTATACCATGAGGTGCCCACACTTTTTTGACTCAAGAACTACTTTTAAACTGGCCAGCTCAACAAGATCTACCCAACCCAAAAGATATGATCCCATAGAAAGGCAAAATGGAATTTCTAGGGTTTTTATATATATTGTAACTTTGTAATGTTTGTCTGCAACGCTCTTGAAAACAATATATTGCTTTGTGGGTTTGAGCTGACAGGTCCTTTTTATGTCAATCAATCAAGTCACCTGAATTCAAGTGGCATATGCCAAAAATTGAATTTTATTATTATTATATATTTTAGGAACATGTCATGTGGTCTACTTGCACAGCCTATGTGATATACTGGTAGATCGTGATCTACCTTTTGGGCACCCCTGCCCTATACTTTACTGAGCAATAAGATTGGCTTTTAGATCAGTCTTTCTCCTCCTTTTAATTTTTACATTTGTGAAATAAATTGCCTATAACGAGGGTGAAAGTGGGAAATTAGTGAAAACATCTGATGTATAAGTTCACAGTGTGTCATTATGATCATTTTAAAGAATTGTAGGAAATGTACTCACAATCCTAGACCCCAACTAGAAAAAGTGCCCTTCTGGGCACAGGTATCCACCAGGAGGATAGGAGTGTGTGTGATGTTTGGCAAAATGTAGGAGAGGTTTTTGCATCTGTAACATGTATGCCACCACATGCAAATGACTGCATATTCCCTACGGCTGTTCATTAGAGCCGTCTGTCACAAACAATAGTCTCAGTGCTGTTGCCAATAGAAGAAAAACAAACAGACGAGAGAGAGAGAGAGAGTGAGAGAGAGAGAGAGAGAGAGAGAGAGAGAGAGAGAGAGAGAGAGAGAGAGAGAGAGAGAGAGAGAGAGAGAGAGAATAAGCAAGAGAGACTCAGCAACATGTAGCCTCGCCGAGTGAACAAGAAACGGAGACTAGTATGTATAGTCTACTATTTCTCTGCCTCATATGTCCAAAACTGTTACATTTCAGGATTTGAATTCAATAACAGCAAAAATAGCAGCCCATTTTGAGCTTGTAGATCTGCTACATTTTTTGACGCTATAGTATGCTGAAGTAGGGAATAAATGTATGATTTTTTAAAAGATGGAGTGCCACAATTTTTGTATTTTTCCAGTTTTTCATGTGTCTATGAGGTGACAGTACTTCATTAGACATCGTTTTTATGTGCAATGGTGTATTAACTTTGTATTTAGGGTTTCTTCCTGGAGGCTGAACCCTTGACAGTCAAACGGGCCAATGAAATAAACGGTAATATAGTGACATCACACTATCAGCCCCTCCCCTAACCCCTCCCCCTTTATCATACAACTACAGCTGCAGGTGCGGCTTCAGTTCAGGTGGATCACCACCCATCACCACCCACCAGGCAAACCAGGCATACTTAATGAACTGGTGGGCGTGTCCACATAAAAGCATGATTTTAACAAATACTGTACACTTTTTTGAAAAAGTTCTTCCTCCTTAATAATAATACCTGATGATCATGTTTTAGGGTGGACAAAAATCATGGCACTCCATCTTTAAGTTAGAATATAGTATACAGATAAGAGGTTTCTGGACGACGGCAACAATTTGGCGACCTGTAGTGTGCAAAGATGTGGTTAGTTCAGCCGGAGAGCCTGTGCATGCTGTGAGGTTACAGAATTGCGTCAGGTTTTGTTTTGTTTTTATACGAATTTGACAAATGTATTCTTCTCTTGCCTCCCCTTTGATCTCACCTCTCTGTCCATCTCGTGTCTCTCTTTTCTGCCTCTGCCCACCACAAGTAGCTAAGTACATTTACTCAAGTATTGTGCTACAATTTTCATGTACATTCTTGAAGTACTTTTACCTTGCTTGATTATTTCATGTTTCTTTTTTTAATACTTTCTACTCCACTATCTCAGCGGCAAGTATTGTACTATATCAGAGCGTGTCACATCAGGTTGTGAGCTTGTAGTTCGGTAGATTCGAAAGATTTTGACAAATTAAAAAATCTATTTTGATATTGTTTGCAGTACAATTTGGAATACAGCACTTTTACTTGTAACAGAGTATTAATACAATGTGCAGGTATTGTTGGTACTTCTATAAATAAATATATAGAACTTCGTCCACGGCTGCAGGTCTCTCCCCCCCCCCCCCCCCCCCCCCTCTCTCTCTCTCTCTCACTCACTCACACGCTCACTCATTCTGTCTCTCTGTCTCTGTTCTTCACAGCCTGTGCTGTGAGTCACCGCCTGTCCTGCCTATCAGACCACTCTGCTTACTCTCTCTCCCTATAAGTTATACGTCTTCCATTAAGCCAACCTGTCCTCCTTGTGTACTTGATGCTGCCCTCCGGCCATCCAGCCGTAGTGACTATTAGCCCGGAGCCAGTATGAATAACCCGCTATTCTTCTATTTCCGTGGCTGAAATACCAAACATGACTTATTGTTAGAGGACCTTCTTTTCCGAATGGCACTGTTCAATCATGTACAGTAGGCTCTACCCAAGAGGTAAAACATGACATAAATCCTCTTCCATGTCCTCCACTGTTCCTTTGTGAACCTGTGCTGCCTTGTCTGTTTGCCTCTTGTCTCGTGGCTCATGGTAAATGGTAAATGGTGCATTTATATAGCGCCTTTATCCAAGGCGCTTTACATAGATTGTGCATTACATTCACCCATTCACACACACATTCATACACCGATTGCGGCGGAAGCCATGCAAGGTACCAACCAGCACATCGGGAGCAATTTGGGGTTCAGTGTCTTGCCCAAGGACACTTCGACATGTAGCCAGGAGGAGCCGGGATTCGAACCGCCGACCCATGGATCATTGGACGACCTGCTCTACCTCTTGAGCCACAGTCGCCTGTGGCTCAAGGCGACTGTTTGACGACAAGGCGACTGTCAAGGCGACAGTTTGACGACTGGCGACAGTCGTCAAACTGTCGCCACAGTTTGACGTTTGTCCCAATAAGTCATGATATGCATTTTGGGGAGTGAGAGTGTGTTATTTTGGAGGTAGTCCAACATTGTTGCACAAATGCTTTCATCCACTGTCTGCCTGTATATTCTCGAGTAGCTCTGGTCCATAGCTCTAATGCGTTGCAATTAGAGCTATGTTACTCTCAACTTCCGGGCTTGCATGAATGCAGACCAGCCTCTCGTCTTTAGCGTAAATAAAAAGAACGTTTTTGCTACTCACAAAAACAAAGGCGGGTTGTGTCATTAGAAAGCCTACTTTCCTTAGTGGAAGCACTCTGGAACCACACGTATAAACGGTACTTTTTGGCCAAAAGGGGATTTTGTTTCCACCGAAAAACAAATACTTTTAGTTACTCCACTGCGCCTTCTACCGATATTGCCCAGAGAATTGCCTCATAGAGAATATTTTTCCTCCGGTGAAAAAATAATCCTTTCTGGCCAAAAAGTACCGTTTATATGTGTGGTGGGGGGCTCAGAGTGCTTCCACTAAGGAAAGTAGGCTTTCTAATGACACAACCCGCCTTTGTTTTGGTGAGTAGCAAAAACTTTCTTTTTATTTACGCTAAAGACAAGAGGCTGGTCTGCATTCATGCGAGCCCCGAAAGTCGAGAGTAACATAGCTCTAAATGAAACGCATTAGAGCTATGGACCAGAGCTAATTCTCGAGGTGATCTACAGATCACAAAGTGTGGCAAAACGATTCCTTGAGATATTTCCCCTATTTGTCGTACAAGATGTTAGTAGCCTCTCTTTAGGTGTGGTCGCTACATTAGCTTAACTTGTGTCAGCAAATGGTAACTGCTTAGTGCCATCTGACTTGCAACACGAGTCAGTTCTGTATTGTTTTATTAGTGTCAAAGTGGTTTAAGTGACGCTCTCATACGGAGCATTTCCTGTGACTAAAAAGCTAGTTTTCTGCACGCAGGAAATTAAGGCAAACGCATGACGCACACGCATGAGCATGCGCACACACACAACATGGCCAGGGAAACGCTGGGAAAAGGGACATATTTCACTTTATGTATAAGTGAGCAAGGTGGTTGGCAGGGTTACATCGTATAATTGCTATCATTCAGTGGTGGAAAAGGTACTCCATGTTTTTTTATTTAAGTAAAAGTATCTTTACCATCAAAAAGGTGTTGTACCCTGCCCTTTTTTTCTTCTTTCTAATTATTTGTTCTGACTAATTATTTGTTCGTAACCAAGTGCATCCACTTGGTTACTTTCCACCAATGATATCACTTCTAGCCGGTGAAATAATCGCTAGATTAAATTGCTCATTTTGTTGGGGGCCCTTCAGAGTCTACTGAAGGACTGCAGGTCGCCGGAGCCAACTTTGAAAACCATTAATTATTGTCATCGACCAAAATCTTTCTTCTACTTTTATTAAATTATGGTCCATTGAGCTAACACCTGATATACTGCAGCTCATAACAATAAGTCATACAAAGTGTGGTTGCTTTGATCAGCACAATTCATCATCGTTATGAACACAGACATTGACATTTTTTCCTTGAACAACTGCATACTGATAGCGTACACTTTTTCCATCACCATCTCTGGAAATGCACACGCATTACAGTCAAGTCTTCCTTGAAAATGACCTTGGGAAAAGCAAATATTTACCTCACAAACGCAAGGCTATGCCCATTTTCTTCACAAAGATGAATTAAGATCACCAAAGCGACAGTATGGCAGTTTGTTGGACAACAATGGAGTTGTGTGACTTATGGATATGAGCTACTGTATATCTGGTGGTGGCTGCCTGGTTAATATAATACTTCAGTATAGGAGTTATGGCAGTAGACTAGCTTAGCAGGTATTGGGCTATTTGATGACAATAAGAAAACAAGATGGGCTCATTGTTTTGTTTTACTTTTAAGCAATTAAACTTCAAGTGTTTTCCAGTACTGTTGAGTGTTTTTGCCCCATTCACGTCTCACTTGTCTCAGGGGCCAGGGCTTAAATGGAATCCTCTTCAACCTGTTACCCATTCGTCTTAATCTCTCTTAAACAGCATGCGTCAACAGTTGACACACTTGTGCACAATCCTGCATTTAAAATGAATGCATCACAAGCTTATTCTAGTGTGACGTTGAATGGAAATGAAAGAATCAAACGTGTTTTGTTTAAACCACTGGTTCTCGAAGTGTGGTCCGGGGATCCCCAGGCCAGGGGTCCTTGAGTGGGTTTCCCGAGGGTCCCCAGACATAATTGATGGTTATGAACCAAATCTACCCTTGTGGGATTACTACTGTATATCAACTTAAGTTTTTCAGAAAACTCTTAGGATTAAGAACATTGGTTTAGAACAGTTTTTTAATTTTTTTTGAAAACTTCTGAATTTCTTTCTTTACCCAAATCTTCTCATCTGGGGGTCCCTGCAGGCACAACACATTTTCAGATGAGGGTCCGCAGTCAAATTCATGTCATTCTGTGGGTCCTTAAGTTGGCACAACAAAGTTTGAGAACTGCTGATTTAGAAGGCATTTGTAAAATCGGCCTCAGGTCTTAATTAGAGTTCTCATCGGGCCTGAAAAGTAAGACCCGGCCCTACCCTACCCTAACTGGGTCGGCCCGAGGCCCGGCCCGACCCTAACAATTACCATAATGTCAGGCCCGAAAACCCGAAAAAGCCCGAGTGAAAAAAAAGAGAAAAAAAGGAAAAAGAAAAATGCCACTATATGGCCGCGGCGCCGTGGATTATTGAGACGACCGTGTCAGAGAACGTACTAATAGTCTAGTCGCCGAAATAAAGGATTTATGTAACTCACGTTAATGTTCCATTTTCAACATTCTAATGGTTTCCAGCAATTTCCAGGGGTGAGTAAACATCTTCTGAATCAAAGTAGCAGCGATCCTCTGAAGTGACGCAGTTAATTATGTCCAATAGGCTACTGGCAATATTATGACAATTGTCAACTTGGCTATAATCTACTAGTTACTGTATAGTTTACATTAATCATTGCCTCTCAAACCCACATACCACGCGTAATGTGCGTTGCCTAACCAAAAGAACAGACATACAAACCATCAACATGCCGCTCGATGGCGTGTCGAGTCTGTCGACAGCTTGCAGATCTTTTATTTTGGGCAGTGGGCACACAACGAGGCGCGCTGCGCTACGATGGGGAAATTAAATAGCTGTAGGCGCGCTGCGATACGATTTGTAAACCAAATAGCTGTAGCCTACAGTGTGACTGTAACATTGCTTGGTCATCATGTAACTATATTACGTGCAGGCGCTTTCATAGTTATATGGAGCATTTACCGTTGATTAGGTAGCCTAATTTAGCTTATTCACCCAGCTGGGTTCAACGAGACAGCAGTGTCTCGTTAAGCCCCGACGTTTCCAAAACGAGCTATTGCGGATAAATCGATGGTCTTATAAAACATTTAAGCATATGGCAAGTTGACTTAAGTTATATAGTTGATGCTGAGCAGTAAGCAGCTCATTTGGTTGGCAAACCAGAGGCCAGCCAGCGGTAGCAAATTCAACAACCACCGTTCTATTCTGTCACTTTGGTGCACTGCTGCCTGCTGCTGATCATCGCCTCCTCCTCCTTCAGTCACATATAATAGCCTAAACTGTAAAAGTTAATCGCCAACATTCACCAGCTCAGCCCTCTTCATATTAAATAAATACATTACACAAACAACAGAATTGTTATTATTGTTATAATAAAATTACATAAAAAGAAAAAATCACGGAAAATCACAGAGCCCGAGGCTCGGCCCGGCCCGACTAATTATCGTGCATTTTGGGCCCGGCCCTACCCGAAAATGCCGGGCCGGGTCGGGCCGGGCCGGGTTCGGGCAGAGATTGAGAACTCTAGTCTTAATTAAACTGAGGGCTTGGTTTCGCACTCAAGCATTTTGTGTAGGCCTACTACTACTCAGAAGGACATTGTATCATTGTTTTTTCGTCTCACCGGGGCCCTTGTTCCTATCTGTGAACAGCATGCTAATAAGATGATAATCACCATTTAGCGCAGAGAAAGATATCTTTGACTACCGAAATCCCTGCTAATACACTCGTTTCGCTCATCTTGGCTGGGCCCTTTGTTTGCCCCAGACACTGCCAAAAACATTATTGTCCAGTCGATCGGGAGGCGTTATTATAAAATTAATCATTTCTGATCTCTTTTTTTTCAAGTTAGTTAGTTCATCCTTTTCCCCAAATGCAGTGATTCCCAACCTGTGGGCCAGGCCCTGTGGCCCCCAGAAATAATTTGACAAAACACTACCATTTTAATGATATCATCACATTAATCCAATTAAAGGACAACTTTAGTTTGTTTTATTATTTACTATAGTCCAAATAGAACCCAGGAAATTACATCTGACCACACAAGATCATGGGATCTACTGAATGTTAACACAATCAGCGCCGGGATTTCTTTTTTGGGGTCTAGTAGGAGCTCCTGACCAGAGTGGAATCAGAGTGTGCCAAGGTTGGCCTCCGGCTGAATGCCAAGAAAACTGAAGTTATCACCTATAACATCCCATCAGAGCATCCACCTCTGACAACAACAGGAGGCACTGCTTTGAAGGAAGTCAAGGACTTCAAGTACCTGGGCTCATGGGTCAACTCAACCGAACAAGACCTGAAAGTGAGGAAGGCACTTGCATGTAGGGCCCTAAACGGCATGGCCAGTGTATGGAACTCCAACAGGAACTAAACAGAGTATAGTGTACCAATAAACAACTTGGAGCTTTGCTCTACCTTCTGGCTGTTGAGAAGTTGACCCTTGTTGGTCTTTGGAGCTGGGTTGTTTGGAAGGCTGATTCAATTTGCAATTGAAAGCTGTTCTCCCTCTGCACTCGCTGTAAGACACTTCTGGTTAAAGGTCTTTCTTAACCACTTTCAACACTGTGTCTCTATTTTGGGTATGTTGTTAGACAACACAAATATTCTTAAAAACATACAGAAATCTCGAAGATACTGTAGCTGATCCGATGCTTTATAAAAAGGGCTTAGGAGGTGAAATATTGAATGCAACCATCTCTTTAGGTTGAGCTATACGAGTGTGAGCTATGTACAGTATGTATACTCCACGCCTCAAGTGTTGCACACACACACAATGGACTGTCCAGAAAACCCACACAGGGCACAATGAATGCACACATCAAACAGGCCGATACAACAGAGCAGATAATGACCTTGAATGTATAATCAATGTTGTCATGTAATTATCCCCCCCACATGCACGCACGCATGCACGCACGCACGCACGCACGCACGCACGCACGCACGCACGCACGCACGCACGCACGCACGCACGCACGCACAGCACACACACACACACACACACACACACACACACACACACACACACACACACACACACACACAGTCACACACACACATCCACTCGTACATGTCCTCTCTGTCTCATACTAAGATAGGCATTCAGGTATAGTGGACCTGCTGAGGCAGATATGACCTTGTGAGTTTCTTTGCATGCGGGACGTGTCTTGCATGTAGAACAGAGGGCGGCTTCATATGATGTATGAGCTTTCAAACCGTCACAAACAACCGTCTGAACCACATAACCTTAGCATCCCATTAGGGTGGCTGTTAGCACAGTAGAGAGGCCGCCTGGAAGGTCAGCAGATCGCCTCCCCGGCCTCGGCCCCCTGAGCAAGACACTTAAAGCTCGAACTACTCCCACCCCTGTTCGCCGCCTCGGCCTCAGCCCCTGAGCAAGATACTTTAAGCTCTAACTACTCCCACCTGAGTGCTCATCATAACCATCTGAGCAGCCGACAAGTGACAACAACAAAATCCCGAACATAGGCAAACAACGTGACACACCTGTGAGCTTTTAGATCTGCTATTTTCGGCAAAGAGGGTTAATGTAGAGGGGTACAAAGGGTTGGACCAAGTATAGATAGACCCTTGGGGGACCAAAGGTCAACAAAGTCTAGAGTGTAAGTGGTTAACTGCTCCAGTGGCTAAACAGAAGATGGCTGTGGTTGTACTGGGCTGTTTTCTGCATCTTTCAAAAGTTTGTAGATCATCTATTTTCAAATATTGGAAGTGCAAACTGCAAAGTTTTTCAGGTCAAGGGTTCATGTGGTTAAATGTAAAAAAAAAAAGAAAAAGTTAAGAGCCGTCAGAGTCCCTATACACACTGTAATCAGAAAACCCTCAACCACCAACAACACTTCACGTAACACTCAGAATTGTATCGTCTATTGCAAAAGTATAAGAAAGGGCTTAATGCAATTTCTACTATTTTATATTTCATAGAGAATATTCACCAATACTTTTTTGGCAGTTATGTCGATATTTATTTGTACTGAACTGCTCACCACTGATACATAATGGAGTAGACGCGGTCTGCAGCTCTGTCTTATCAGGCCTGTCCTGTGATGTGATGCATGGGGAAACAGGTGCAGGCGGTATTGATTGTTCTGAACGTGCATTCAGTATAGAGTATGGAGACAGAGTCTGTGGAAAAATCCAGTCTATATCAAGGGTTGACAATAAGGTCTCAGAGGCACTTGCCTGTCGTGCAAGTACAGGTCATGTTCTACTTGCCCGCAAAGTAAACCGTCCATTAGGGAAAAAAAATTAAATGCTTTTTGTAGCAAAAGCTTGTACATATCGAAGGCCCATACAGAAGAAAACCCTTTACCTGTACTTTTGTGTAACAAAACAATTTCCACTCACAAATCCAGTGTTTACTTTCTCCCGATAAACACAAAGGAATGAAAATCAACGAGCAAGGGAGCAGTGTGATATGGAGCTACTATAGAGTGAACCCAGCTGGGTTTTATTCTCTCAGTATAATCAAAGAACATCTTCCAAGGCTTTCTCCTTTGTGGATGAGAAAGCCTGAGAAATGCGGTTCTTGTTGTGTTGTATTAATAATAGTTGTGTCCAGCTATAGAGGGTATGCGCGTGACATCATCATCATACCCAGAAGTGATGCGGGAATGTCTACTGCAAAAAAACTACTTTCTGGCCTTGACAGCCCATACATCCAAACAGAAAAGTCCATTCTGATTGCATTAAATTTAAGTTTGGAAAATTGTTACGGGTTGTGATTTTACTCAAGTTAAAAAATAACAAATCCATGCCTTTTACTTAACAGTGTATTTCTACATTGTAGTATTTTACCTAAGAAATAAAATAACAAATCAGAGTACATCTTCCACCACTGCACTCAACCCCTTCAGTGGTTTCCAAAGAAAAGCTCTCGACTCCTTCTACTATATCTGCACACTTTATTCTGACAGCCAGAGACAAGGAACGACAACAATATTGAATCACAAGGCGGAAAGTGACTCTCAGTCCTGCTGTCACCTCGAGTTGATCTCTCTCTCTCTCTCTCTCTCTCTCTCTCTCTCTCTCTCTCTCTCTCTCTCTCTCAATCTCTCTCTCTCTCTTTCTCTCTCTCTCTCTCTCTCTCTCTCAATCTCTCTCTCTCTCTTTCTCTCTCTCTCTCTCTCTCTCTCTCTCTCTCTCTCTCTCTCTCTCTCTCTCTCTCTGTCATCCTTTAGCTGCTCTGTCTCTCTACTAACCGTCCCTTGAAATAAGGAACAGTCACTTATTTGGAAACCAAAAGATGTGTCTCTTATTGAACTGATAAGGGACATGCTTTGTTCCTTATTTTTCTGGAATCTGTCAATGATACACATTTTACAAGTTCACACAGCATGTACACAAATAGCACATGTTGTCAACCAAAAGTCTAGACTTACTAAACTGGACCTTATTTATGTCTGTATAAGGCAGAGCTGCATTTGCTGTCCACCTCTCTTTGCCAAAATAGCTATATTGTTCCCCCCAAAGGTGGATGATCGGGTTCACTGTACAAGTGTAGCCTGCATTCAGTATTATACAGGGAGGTCTCACATGTCTCCCCCCTTCTCCCCTCCCTCCATTGGCTCCCGGTCGCTGCAGTACAAAACTCTGATGCTGGCCTTCAAAGCAACCAAAGGTATGGCACCCCCATATCTTGCAGGTCTGATCGGACCCTACAGACCCTCAGATCAGCCAACGCAGGGAAGCTGGAAGTACATTCACTAAAAATGCTGGGACAATGTTCCACATGTCCCAAACTCTTCTCCCTTCTGGCTCCAAAACTATGGAATGCACTTCTCATTGCAATCAGAACTGCAGACTCACTCCCAATCTTCCGCCATAGTCTGAAAACCCACCTATTCAGACTTCATCTTAGCCTGTAGCACTTGCCCTAGCCTCGACGACCTTGCAGGCGTATGCAATGGCTCAACTTATGTAACTTGCTAAAAGATAGCAATTTATTTAGACATAGCACTCTATTGTGTATACGCATATGTTTCATAATATAGATATTCCACTGTTATAGGTCCTTAGCTTACGTATGATTCTTGATGACTATTGTTTATGTATTTGATGTATTACCATGTTTTGTTCTTGCTTACTGTAAGTCGCTTGCTTGCTATTGCCCTTCTTGTTCCTGCTTGCTATGGATTGGGCAATGAAGTAATAAATCCACAGCAGACAAGAAAAATGGAATACAGTGGACAATGTGGACACAGCTAGATGATCTGGACTTTGTGGATGACCTGGCCCTTCTCTCTCACACCCAACAAAAGATGCAGGAAAAGATCAGCACTGCTGGCCTCGGTCTTAACATCCACAGAAGGAAAAGCAAAGTTGTGAGAGTGAACTCTGCCAGCACTGCACCCATCATGCTGGAAGGTGAAGCACTGGAGCAGGTTGATGAGTTCACCTACCTTGGAGGTATTGTCAATAAGCAGGGTGGAATAGATGCCGATGTGAAAGTCAGGATTGGCAAGGCCAGGGTACTGTAGCTTACCTCCAATTAAAAAACAACTGGAGTGCGAAATACCTGGCCACCACAACAAAGATCAAGATCGTTAACAGCAACGTGAAGTCAGTCCCTACTCTACGGTGCCGAGACATGGAGGACCACTGTGAACACCGCAAACAAAATCAACACCTGTCTGCGACGAATTCTCCACATCCGCTGGCCTAACGTACAGTAGTGTATTGTACTTACTATAGAAGGCTTATAGAACAATATTTTGTCATTCACGCTGTTTTGAGCCATAGAGAAATGGGGATCCACTCATAATTTCGATGCCACATTGGTCCGACACGTGGCATTGCGTGCGGTTAGGGTTGGGGACAAATTGGACAATGTTAGTAATGGGGCGAGTGACGCAAGCTGGCACATCAACATAAAGCTCCGAGTGCATTTCCTCACAAACCATCACATTTTAGCTATGTCTGGGTCTTGGGTCTCTTGAGTGGATGTTGTCTATCCATGTCCAAATAAATGACTCACCTAATGCATGCTCGTATGTTTTAGTTTTTTTCTTCATCTTCATCCAAAAACAGCTAATGGATGGGTTAGGGTTTACGTACACGTACATCCCAGTAAATTCAATGGGAGCTCGAACAAAATAAATAAACTGAAAAAGGAGAAAGTTTGCACATCGTTTTAAAAGCTTTACCAGAGCAGAAAAAAAAACATTGTTGCTGTCGGGAGGAAACCTCATAACTCCATTTTTGAGTGTTTTTTTTGGCATCAGTGCTATTGAACACCCTTTACGTCTGTGTGTTGTTTCGAAAATATTGAACCAATGAAAAGTAGTAAAAAGTGCTTTGGACAAAACCTCTTAACTCCATTGGACCCTCAAAATGTCTGCAAAAGCAACTAACTCCACCACCTCTCCCACTCTCATGGAAGTAATTGACAATATATAGAGTTACAACACCAACTTTGATGAGGCTGTATTGCTTTGTTTTAAAAATATATGGTTTTCTTAATTTCCTGAAAAATGTATATTTTTCATTTCCTGAAAATGTTGGAGTTATGAGGTTTCCTCCCGACAGCAGAGATATACAACGTTTCGGCCTCCTTCTTGCTCAAAAAACCTTTCATTCAAGGCACTAAATGATACCATGTCTCGCTAGATTTGTTTTTTAATGTATTTGCCACTGTTGACCTTCATTTTTACCATGAAAATAATCGTGTACGTGTTGTTGCTGTTGTTGTTGCTGTTTGTTTTTACTGTTGTTGAGACGGAAGACAAATTTCCACAGGTGGACAATAAATTAAACTAACTGAGGAATGGGATGCCATCCAACAGCAAAATGTGTCTAGGTTGGTGATCAGGAGGTGCCAATCTGATTTTGGATATTCTACCCACTACTGAGTTCCATAACATTGTGTTGTTTTTTCCTTATTACTATCGGAGAGTGCAATCATCCAATCCACTAAGCAACTTAAAGCAACGGTTGAATACCAACCATTTGCCATTTTGGCACATTTGTTGGAGGTGCTTACCCACATGTTTAGCAGTATTGCTCATTCCACGAATGCCCGATCCTTACAATCTATACAGGTTGTACAGGTGACAACGATCAATGATTAAAATTATATAAAACATAATTCCAATTGGTATTATCAAAGTAGAGAAATAAATAATGGACCAAAGTTACGTTTTCAAACTTTTATTGCCGAGTTTATATTTGCAACAACAATTGCAAATGTAATTATTCCACAAGTTAGGTCTAGTCCCATTTTTCTCTGCCTCTCCTCCATGGTTGATTTGTTGTTGTCTAACTTGTCTTTCACCGCAGTTTTCCATGCATGCAATGTAGTCAGTAGTGCAATAGGCCTATACCAAATTCATCCACCAAAGGGCAGCGGTCTTTCTGGCATGAGTACTGCTGTTTGGTTTCACCGCTTCAGTGAGTCCACCGTCACGGCAAAACTCACGTAGTTACAGAACGTACAGTATGATATAACCAAATCAAATAGCCAAATCAACCATGAATGGATTGGAGAACTAGCAACACCAGAACACATAGCTGCATGCCTGCAAAAAAAGCACAAAAAAAAAGAAGCAAAAAAAAATATTAAAATTAATATTAGTTCAGTGTCGAATAGTGTTTTGCTAGTCGAATATTCGAGCCAGCACACACTGTTTGCTGCATGGCTTAACAGAAATGCATATAGGGACACACAGACATAGAGACACACACGGCCACGCTGCTCACCCAGCGGTATTGCAGCTGTCTGTACTCAGACAGACATACAGGTACATGGAGACATACATACATAGAGACATACATACATAGGGACACATAGCTGTTCATTGGAGCGGTTAGTCACCGCTCAAAAAGACCTTTGGTGATAACACTGGCCCATATTTGCATACCGGTTCCTGATTGGTCCCTCACTATTTCGGAGGGAGTGAAATCCAATCAGAACTGAGTGGTGCCAGAGTAAATCTGTCGAGGTCAAACAATCTTTTCCATCTGGTTTCCAGGCTAGTTCATTGTGTCAACAACACTGTCATTCAAAACAGGTTCGAATCTCACTCAGCTCCGGTAGTCATGGTTCCACCACCTCTACATTTACCTGAGTACTGTAATTGAGTGGTTAATTAAATTACTATTGTAAGTGTACCATCAATTGCTGTTAATATCTCTACTTTATTTGAGCATTTGCCATTTTTGGATAGGCCTATGTGTGCATTTCAATATTGCATTTTGGGAACATTTAAAAATGCCTTCATGGCAATGCATTAAAAAGAATACATACTTAGTAATTGAATTCTTCAACCCCATAGCGTCCGTATTGTGAGGAATGCTTTCGCAGTAAATAGCAGATCGCCAAGCTTACAACATGTTGGTATGGGATTTACTGTAAGAGGTTGAATATTTGATGAAAGGCATGTACTTTTTTCCTAAGTAACATTTCCAATTTCCAAAGGCAGGTATATCTAATTTGTGAAGGAAAAGGCTGGGTATCTCACTTTGCCACGGTAAGCTCTTTCTTTATCAGCCTGCGCTGAATCTCTGCGGCTTATCACGGCTTCAGGAATCAAAGTGGCTTAGTTTTTAGTTTCATGCCACCTCCACCTAAACATGGCGCTGATAACTCTCCTCAGCTAAAGGAAAAAGGCCCCAATCTGGTTGTGTGTGTGTGTGTGTGTGTGTGTGTGTGTGTGTGTGTGTGTGTGTGTGTGTGTGTGTGTGTGTGTGTGTGTGTGTGTGTGTGTGTGTGTGTGTGTGTGTGTGTGTGTGTGTGTGTGTGTGTGTGTGTGCGTGTGTGTGTTTTATCAGGGAGGTATCAGGGGGAGGGGCTGTTGTAATTATTACCTCCTTGTACGGGTTATGTCTTCAGCCCCATTCTGTCTTTCCCATCTGTCTGTCCCTCTATAGCAGATGTGCAGATTTTCCATGAAACTTGGTTTGAAAAGACTGAAGGTCAAGGGCACAATAAAATGTCACAGTCTGGATTACGTAATCGGTAGGGCTGTGTGATGTTATGGGAATTTGTGTTACCTTGGAGAAATAAAAAGCAACGCAGCCTGTGAAGGTTTGCCAGCTTGAAGCCAAAATGTGCCAAAATAGACAACATAACGCCAAACAAACTGAAGGTCAACTTAATTACCCTCCCTGTGCAGCTGAAGTGTCTGGATAATATGTTATTTTAGTCCATGAACACAGGATGGAAGAAAGCAAATGATTAAAAATATGATTGTGGTTAAGACAGTCAATTAACTCTTCACACTTCCCTGATCTTTCCCTGAAAGTTCCTCGAAAAGACACAGGTTTTACCCCTATTCGCCTGATTAGCCAGTTCAGACCTGGGACAATTTCACACCTGGTAAATGTCACACTTTCTCCATGAAAACGTTTGGATTTCTCACTGAATTGGCAGGCCCTTTGAAATTCTTAAACGTCACATCTTTAAGCTTGCATTTCATATCACACACCACCTGTAACTTTAACCAGCCCTCTTTACTGCACTGCACCACACTGCATCGTACATTCGTAATGCACTTCACTGCACTACAGAGTGCAAACTTTCTAGTTTTGAACACGTTTTCACCCTCTCTGATCAATAATTGTTCATCATGTCAAGTATTTCGTTAACCCCCCAACATGCTTGATAATTGATATTACCTTTTTCTTTGTCCTCATTTTGTATTCCATATTCTATAAATGATGCACAAGTCTGATGCTCCAGAGCAATGGGTAAGACATTTTTTGGTGGAATGCAGCTTTAACTTATTGGCTATTAACCCTGTAACACCCATGCCCCCATGTAATTCTCTCTAATACTGCCCCCCACAATAGGCACGTACGCAGGCATGCGCGCGCACACACACACACACACACACACACACACACACACACACACACACACACACTGAAGACATCACACAGACAAAATCTAATGTTTTATTCATGTTGTGGTTTGGAGAAATACTGCAGGTCTTGTTGTGGTCTGTTTTCAAGGGACTCCCTAGTGGTCCAGCCTTCTAGCACGTCTGCCCTCCATCGCAGTGTACTGTATATTCCCCAGTCTCTGCTCTGTCCATCATTCTTTCTGTGACTTCTCACAGGTGTCACACCTCCCCTCTCCTGTCTCTCTCCTTTACCGGCTCAGTCCACATAGCTCCTTGCCAACATCATGTCACTTGTCACTGTACTGGATCCGTCATCTCTCTGTTTCTGACAGCTGCAGTGGTGGAACAAATACTCAGTTTTTCTTTTGTTACTTGAGTAAAATTACAAGTTAAAGTATTGGCATCAACATAGCTGGGCGGACAGTTCACGTCACAAACCTAACATGCACACTTGCGAGCGGCACCATTGCTCCGATCCGCACCAAACTTCAGGGGTCTGAACAGTGAACAGTGAGTGTACCGACGGACGGCGGTTATAATACTAAGCATTTTGGAAATCAAATAGCCTGTAGCCTGCAGTGGACTATAACAAATTTGTGTGGTCATCATGTAGGCTAACTTGCTTAAGTTGTAGGCTACAGTAGCTTACATTTAGCGTTTACAGAGTTATAGCACTAATATGGATCGTTTGGTCACTGGTGACGTTGATTAATGATTAGGTTATTCCTCGCAGCCAGCTGGGTTTAACAAGATAGATCAGTGCAACATGACAAAATCCTGCGTTTGCGCTACAGCAGTGGTACTGCAGTGTCTAACATTACAATTGACAATAACTCGGTGACAATTTCTCTGAGCCGTGCAGCGTAATAAGTATTTGTATTTGAAGGCTGCATACCAAAAGTAAAAATCCTTCCGAAATTTGCTGATTAACAAGCTCACAACGTATCCCATCGCAATGTGCCGTGAGCTTGTAGATTGACTATATAGTCAAAGTATCAAATAGGGCATATTAAGAATCTAAATCTAGAAACTAACTGGTAACTAAAGTTTTCAAATTATTATAGGGGAGTTTAAAGCACAATATTTTTTCACTGAGATTTGTATATATATATATATATATATATATATATATATATATATATACGATGCATAGCCTGCCCTGCAAGCTATAGTTTGGGCAGATCCACTCGAGAGGTTTACAGTACGCATGCATGTTTCAAGCAGCTGATCAAACTGGTGGTTTCATTGTACTCCCTCTTGCTGTCTGTGTCAGCACCAGCTCCTATAGGCTCTGCTTTCCCTAAGGGTTCTGTTATAGATATGTGTACCGTATCTCCCTGATCTTAAATGGTTGTCTTCTAATGTGCTGAGCATGGAAGAATGTATAGCAGAACCTGAACCCAGAGATTCACACTTGTACTATTCACTATACATTAGCATTAGCATTGTTCTCAATCTATTTTTTTTGTTTTTTTTACCTGAACTCAAGTAATGTAATGTAAGTATTTCAAAATTGTACTCAACATTACTTGAGTAAATGTACAATTACTTTCTTTCCACCAGCTGCTGGCGGGCGACTTTCCTCTGTAATCCTCGCTCTCTGTCTGTCTGCCACCCATCTCATTGCCTGTGTCTCTTGTTCTTTCTGTTCACTCCTACCGTCGTTCCCAATCTTCCTGTTCTGTGCTTGAACCGAACTCAAGCGAACTGCTGGAAGCTCTTATATGTGCATTGGTGTCATCATGGCTTCTGCTGTTTGTTTGAGCACTCATTGGCTCTTGGTCGTTTTTCTTTGGCACACAGTGAAGCGAATATAGCATTTTGCTTCTCCCGTGCTGAAAAAGACTTGTGTTACACTAAAAACTCAGCTTCCCATCATGCACCTGTGCACAGTGTGAATCTCAACAGCACCACTTTCTCACCTGTTGGTACCCTAGACAGACAGACAGACAGACAGACAGACAGACAGACATGGTTTTAGCTGGTTTTTAGCTGTTTTTTTTAGCTGTTCTTCACCGACTTCCAGTTAATTTAGAGAATTAATTTAAAGCTTTTAATTCATGTTCAAAGCTCCTCATCTAACTGAGCTCCTATAAAAACATAGGTTAAGGTAATCTCTACACTAATCGCTTAGCATTTACACAGCATGCCTTATGTTACTGTCCGTTATATTTTGTATTATTATGCTCTTATTGCTTGAAATATTAGTTTTGTTTCTCTTATCCTTTTTTTAAACGATTTAGTGCATTTATCATTTGTAAACCAGATGGGAAAGAACTGTTGGCCCCCACTGAACAAATGCCAGGGGCTTTTTATCAATAACAAAAAATAAAAATAAAAAAGACAAATCTAAATATTGTCGATGTTAAATAATAATACTGATTGACTCATTGAGAGGCCTACTATCATCTATAGGCTAACCAGTCACAAGTGACTGCTTTACAAAGTGTGGCTGCCTCATACTCCCAGCTCTGTCCTTCTGTGCTGAGCCGGTGAGGTGAGGTGTCTCCCAGACACACACTCTGAACTTGAGGGAAGCTTCCGTGTCTAGTTGTGGAGAAGCCAGAGCCAACAAGCTTCACAGGCGACAGATGTATGTGTGGAGCTGTCCATGTTGCCAACAAGCTGGAAGGTAGCAGCAGTCTTCAGTTGCCATTGCCCTAAATACTCACTGCACCTCACTACATGTGTCGTTGCTGTCAGGTCCAAAACAGTTCCTTTTCATCATTATAAAAAAAACACTGGAAAATAGCCTACAAGCTCATAATGAGCTTGTAGTTCAGATATATTCACTCATACGTTTGTGCGACACTTTGACTTTTTGTCAGGTGAAACAACCCTGTGCCCTGTCGAAGGGCGCAGGGTCGGACATTGCAACCCGACTCGCTCGCCTATTGGCTCACCTCTTGTGGCTCAAGTCTGCTTTAGATGGTGCGGATACGTCATTTTATCAATTTGTTTTTGTGTACCCGTCACCCTTTTACGTCTTGGTGTTTGAGAACGGCACTTCCACAATCCTGGAGTGGGGAAGTGAACGGGACGGCACCATTTGAAGTTTGGCCACATTAGTCCCAATTAAGAAGTCACAATATGCATTTTGGGGAGTGAGAGTGTGTTGTTCAGACAAAGGCACACCACATATAAATATAGCCATTGATTGGTCTGAGCGGAGCAGATAAGGGAGGAGTTGTTATCAGAAGTGATTTGAATCAGGTGAGTGTAGGAGGAGTTGTTATCAGAAGTGATTTGAATCAGGTGAGTGTTCTAGGAGGAGTTGTTATCAGCTAGAATGGACATAGACCAGTGAGGGAGGTGAACCTATGTTATGTTGTTCCAACGTCATATAGTTACCACAAGTCTCTACCCTAACTAACTCGCTAACATCCCAAACACCCATCCACCTCCATCACACACAGGTACACACATATAGGCTCACAAGGCACATCAAAATTCTTACAGTATATACTTTTGAGAAAACTTTTTCAAAGCGCTCAAAGTTGGCTTGACCTTAAGGTCGCAGACTACCCGATTCAACATGTAAGCATCGCTCTTGAAGGCAAATCCGTATCGAGTACTGCTCATCCCTTAAAAAAAAGGGAAAAAAAGAAAGGTCGCCTGGGAGTTTTCTTATCTTCCTGCATCCTTATTTCCATCTCGTTAGAAAACATGCGGTATAATGTACAAACAGGTTGAACAGACACAGACGGTATCTATTCGTAGGCAGGCTGCGTGCGGAGGAGTATATACATTGCTGTCTAACAGCCTCTAGCTTTGGCTTCTGAAGCACTCTGATGTCTAAGCCTGGCCCAGAGTGCCCTGCTCTGCTGCACATAGACAGAAAATTACACTGACGTGAAAGGCCTTTAGTAAAAAATCACACCTGTGTGAAGTGAGGGGTGCTTATATATTAAAGTCTAACTCAGGTTGATTAGGTGATGTAATGGTGATGTAAAACAAACGGTGATAAAACAAACATTAAATTCTCTTTATTGTTAATGGCATTTAATGTTTGTGTTAGGGACAAGATGACGTAATTTTCCCTTCATTGTTAATGGCGTTTTTAAAACAAACATTGACTAAAAACAAACATTAAGTTCTCTTTATTGTTAATGACATTTAATGTTTGTGTTACGGACAAGATGACGTAAATTTTCCCTTCATTGTCAATAGTGTTTTTAAAACAAACATTGAACTAAAAACAAACATTAAATTATCTTTATTGTTAATGGCATTTAATGTTTGTGTTAGGGACAAGATGACGTACATTTTCCCTTCATTGTCAATGGCATTTTTAAAACAAACATTGAACTAAAAACAAACATTAAACCTGTATATAGGAGGGGCTAGCGCACCTCAAAAAAATGAACACATATATTTCGCTATAAACTAAAAAATATAAACTAAACTATAAAACTATTGTTCAGGGATCATCAATATGTCCGTAAACAGACAAATGTGTCCGTGGCAAAGACGTGTCCTTTCCTTGGCAAATTTTACATTTTCTGTATTACACATAGGCTAATGTTCTTATTTTGATCCAATTGCCCAATCACTGAATGTCAGCCTCCAGGTTTTCTTCAGAATATGTATGGCACTGATTTTCTACGACACTATGGCACATTATGAGTCCATTAGTGGTTCTCAAAGGTTTCATTTGCAAGGATACCCTATATAACTCAGGGTCCATTCGGTTCCCTTTGTACACACTCAGAGTTACAGACCTGTTATGGTCATTCAGGGCTATGTCTTTCTGGGTTTCTGGTAATACTCATTTTGCATGTCCATGGCAAACGGCGATGACCCCTGCTATTGTTTCATTTACTCCACTGCGCCCTCTATAGATCCGTCAATGGTAATTTATGACTCTAAAGGGTGCAGTGGAGTAAATAACATACTTTCCATCTGGCGGACATATTTTATTTTCTGCCCAAACAGTGTATTAGCCTATACAGAGAAGGTGGGGTCCTGAGAGGCTTCACACCCTGGAGAGTAGACTTTCAACAATACAAAACTGCCTTTGTGAGTAGCGAAACAAGGCAGTAGTAAGAATAATAATATTATGTTGAGATTTCAACAACGTAATTATACTGTACATACTGTAGTTATCTGCTCACAATGTTTTGCAGTAATCAGCTGCATCAGCCTTTTGTATTATGTGCTATTGTAGGTGCGTGACATGGCACGCAATATATCCCTCGATCCTCCCTCTTGTTCTTTCTTTCTTTCTTTCTTTCTTTCTTTCTTTCTTTCTTTCTTTCTGGCATTTATGCAAAGGTCCTCCTGACATAGCAAGGAAAGTCACGTACTTCAACATGAACCAGTAGTGTAGATCAGTACGTTTCTCAGACGCCGTGTTGCGTTACATTGTATTTCTCATTGGACCCCGCGCCCGGATCTCAACGAACCTCTCACTGTGCACTTTTGACATTTCTTAAATGACTCATACACCATTCTCTGGAGGAGAGTGGGTTTGGATTATGAAACACTTAACTAAAGCAAGAAAGAATGAGAAGTTTGTTTCTTCTGTTTTAATAACTAATAAGCGTATGAGAGACAAAACCACTCTGTGGGCCAGTCAGCCAAAGACAACACATGCGCATGCACACACACACACACACACACACACACACACACACACACACACACACACACACACACACACACACACACACACAGTAATCCACAGGCCATATATGTCAATATATGTATATATGACACATATATGCACATGTATGTGTAGCATATATGTACATGTATGTGTAGCATATACAGTATGCACATGTATGAACCTGAATATGGCATATGCAAGAGATATGTTGCATATATGTGGCATATATTGGCATATATGTTCATATATTTCCTTTCCGTGTGGCAGATAGACTGGCCCAGCTGGAACTCTCCCGGTTATCGCCATGGCCAATTCATCACTGGTGGGTGGGCTCTTGGGGCGAGTCCCCAAGAGTGAGTGTTCAGTTCATCTTGGCTGCATAGAAGTGTTGATCATCTAGTATCAAACCATGTGGTATCAGCTATCAGATACTGTTTGAATAGTGCCAGTATATCTGCAGTTCCAGGAGAGCAGCACCCAGTGCGTTCTGTGATGAAACACACTGGCTTTTTTTTACCCACGTGAGGCTCCGACATCTCTATGGCAGGGGCAGAGATGAAGCAGGGACCCCCCTACATATTGGATTCATGTTAAACCTGGATTCATGTTAACCACTTAAACCTGCAATACTTGACCCGTGGCTCTATACTTGGTCTGCTTTTTTCCCCCTGTACACCAAACCTCTGTGGTTAATGAAAGTCCCTCACAAATATACCTCCTGTTGAAGACCTCTGCTCTAAGTGGAGGTCAGGACATAGGATAGCAACACCCCGTACACTATAGTGCAATAATACTGAATGCTGTGATGTGTTGGGTTTTTATTTATTTTAACCATATAGCATCCCTATTCCTGGGGTGTGAATTTGCTTATTTGCATATTTGCCTTGGCTTTGCAAGTAATTGCTGCCACATGCCTTTTCTGGATAACTAACTGATCCGACCAGTTTCACACCAGACACTGCACTTCCTCCGGATGTCAGCAATACACACGTTAAAGATGAATGTG
This sequence comes from Electrona antarctica, assembly GCF_951216825.1. NCBI lineage: Eukaryota > Metazoa > Chordata > Actinopteri > Myctophiformes > Myctophidae > Electrona > Electrona antarctica. The sequence goes on along the minus strand of NC_136796.1, from coordinate 22,282,667 downwards.
ATCTGTTGGATAGTTTTTGAGATATGCGAATGAAAGTCATACACACACAGATTTGCAGACGTTATATATAACATTGATTGATTGATTGATTGATTGATTGATTGATTGATTGATTGATTGATCTTTTTTTAGACAGACAGACTTTATTAGACAGAAATGCACATAGTAACCTACATAGTACAACATTGAGCTTCTGAAAATACATTTGAATGTATCTTGCAATACAGATAGATTTATTTTCCATCTCTTGTCTTTTCCTCTGCTTGCTGTAACCTTGATTCAAACCACTAATGCCTGGCATGGTGTGGAAGCACATGGAGTCAGATGAGATGAGACAAGACAGGCTGATTTCAGTAAAAGCCTTTACATGACCATGGAGGGGGACGTGGCTGGACTGTGTAAATAAGAATGATCATTTAGATGGTATTGAATATCTAGACTGAGCCTGCAATATAGATTTTTATATCGCCATGCACGCTACTGTTGCAGATAGATTAAACCCCGTGTGACCCACATGTAAACACTCCACTAATAAATGTTTTAGTTCGGGGTGGTTTGTTATTAAAATTACTCCTGTGGGAGTAGTTCTCAGAGACTTTGTTTGCAGTTGTTCTTAAATGAAACAGAAAATAACAATGAATCATTCATTTTCTCCATAATACCTGATAACAGCGAGAATGAGTTTATTATGTTGAGAATTTATAAAGTGGAATACACAAGAGTACTGCATTTGAAACAGATCACTGACCTGACATTGAGGTCTGCTGGGAGAGGTACTTACATGTTTATTTATGTCAACAAAATGTTGGATGAGATTGGATCAGATTACTGGATTGCCAAGGGGAATTCAGCTCATAAAAGGAGCCAGTTAACACATTCCGTCCCGTTACCATAGGCGGGATCGTGAGGCCAGTGCCAGTGAAATGTGTGATATAAGCAAAGAAGAAGAGCCACATCCGCCCGACCCGGAAGTGATTGCCCTCCATAGCTGTAGTCTAGACTCGCTCTAAGTTGTGGATGAACACCCGCGATTAATGTTTAATATTTTATTAGGCTTTAAAGAGAGGGAGAGCGAGTGCATTTTCCGTCAGCGGCATCAGTCGTGGAGTGTCCGCGGCAGTGTTTCTCGCGGCCATGGAGTGTCTGCGGCAGGCAGCAGTGTTTCTCGCGGCATCAGTCCGACACCCTACCCCAAACCCTAACTGCAAGCACGACGCAACGCATGTCCGACCAACGCACTGCTGTGGAAGCGAGCGGCAGTGGAGTGCACCTACCCTGGCAGATGCCGCCCCTCTCACCGGCAGCGCCGCGGCTGTTACTGGCAGTTGCTGCGTGTGGAGCGGCGGATGCCGCCCCTCCCCCGTGGTGGTTTATCAAAGAGACTCTTTTAAGTCAAATTTTAAACTAGAATCAGAAAATTGATAAACCAGTGGAGCTGGAAAACTTTGAGATCTGAAGAAGAAGGGTTTTGCTCTGAATCCATTCAGAACTTTTGGACAAAGGAACCTGCTGTGGCCTCAATTTAATTGAAGGTTGGGTGAGGAATATATATTTTTCCCATTTTAAACAATGCATTGCCTTCTACAATTTTTGGTTTGATTACTTTTTGATGCTTTTTGATGAGACATTCAAAGGAACATTGTGTTGCGGGAGTTAAAAAAATCGGGAGTTTGAACATAAACATTTTGTATTTCAAAATTCAGTCACATAAAGATATTGCAATTTAATTTCAAAAACAGTTTTGTGTTTTCTTTTTTTGGTCTGCATTACAGTTACAGTATAAAGAATTTCTCGCGTGTGTCCTAGTGTAGCAGTTAGAGCATGCCTTTCATATGGAAGGTTGTGGGTTCGAACCCTGCCTGGTGTCGACGTCAGCAAGGGCATGCGGTTGCAACGGGTTCCCAACGCCAAATCAAATGGGTTCAGATCTGAGCAAGTCTCCTGAGGAGGCGTGTCTGAAGCCTGTCCTGGACGGGAGTCTCCGGACGTAAAAGCAAAAACATGCAATTTTATGGTTCTGATTGTTCAATAATGGAGGCACGTCATCTAAAGTGGACTAAAGCGAGTCGACGTGCCGAGTCTGCTTCAGTCGACTCAGCCCCATTCGAGATATGTCCAGATAGGGACAGAATCATAACTCACTGCCCGCATAGCCATATTGACGTTTGGTCCAATCCTCTGGCCAGTTGCCATCTTGGGAGTGAGACTGCATTGGATCTGCCTCATGTCATCATTGCCTCCTTATCTTGTCTTGAAATAAGTGAAACTGTGTGTGTGCACAACTATGGCCAGCCTTTTCTCCTTTCAGCCCAGATCAAGTCAAACAGATGGGCAGCCTTTGCAGCAGCACGCCCCCAGGTCATTCTGACAAGACAGGGAAGACAATGGATTCGTGACTCTGCCTTCGATCCAACTCAATGTGTCAAATGTCAGTTAGCCTCTTCTTGGAAAGGGTTGGGGAGGTGTCATGCTGCCAGGTCGCTGTGACCTAATCTGATTCTTTCTAACTTGTTAAGTCCAAAAAAGTTAATATTTTAAAGTTGTAAATTACGCAAGAGAGCTACTACACAATCTGCAGCGTAAGGAATCCTGTTAATTGTTTGAATGCAGCAGTAAAGGTCAGATAAGATTAGGCTAATCTTCAGTTTTTGTGTTTTTTTTTATTACTCCATCCACTGCACGCTTGCTAAAACATATATTTTATCCCATTTAAACCGTACCGTCTCCTTCCCCCTTCCCTTTTATTTATCTTACGCTGTATGTTTTAATTAGCCTACTTATTCTTCTTGATGTGGAGCTAATAATCGCCTGTGAGTAGCAGCCGCTTCAGAGCTGCTGTCTGAATGCATGCAGAGGGAAGATGGGTTGTGCGGTTAATAGAGTTTTGGATCCAGAGCATTCAGGTTATTACTTGCGCAAGCAGAGCATGCAAGTACTGAGATCGGCTGGGTAGTGGGTATGTATGTTTCGGTGTACTCCACCGGCCAATAAGGGACAACTGTTCTTGATGACGTAACAAAAGTACGTTTCAAAGTTGGTGTAAGGTCAATAGGGGGTACTGTATGTATGTATATGCAGCCTATGTATATATGTATGCTGGGGTATGTATGTAGGTGTCCTCCAACAGCCAATAAGGACCACCATTCTTGGTGATGTAACTAAGGTATGTTTCAAGGTTGGTATAAGGTCAATAATGGGTCTAAAGGATTTAGAATAGCAGAGAGCTCTAGGACTCAGAGCAGCAGTCGTATACCCAGACAGCAGAGAGCTCTAGAACTCAGAGCAGCAGTCGTACCCAGACAGAGAGCTCTATTGGGACTCAGAGCAGCAGTCGTACCCAGACAGCAGCAGAGAACTTTAGGACTCAGAGCAGCAGTTGTAAGTTGGCATCTTGGCATCTCGAGAGAGTTCATTTCTAGTTGAACTATTGTTTTGCAATGATACGTTTTGCTTACTCATCTGGCCCTCAAGCTTGCACTGGTAGCCTGATGGAAATCCAGAAGCTCATGCATACAGTGCGTGGGGGACCTGTTACCAAGACAACAGGTATACAAAGGGTCTGGCAGTTGAACAGACTGGCATGTGAGTGAGTCCCCCCGCCCCACCCTTCCTCTATCTGCAGTCCATTCTGTCCTTAAAGGCAAAGTGAGGATTAGGCCTGCGACTGTCGATCATTTTCTAAAAGGAAATTTTACTTTTTTGATGAAGTGCTGTGAAAAATATATATACTTGTACACTTTATTATACATGAGTGAATGGCTTAACCACCTAACCCATTAAAACCTGAGGTCGATTCGTCAGAGAGCACACTAGTACAGAGACCCGAGGGACTAAAGCCTTCCCCACAATAACAGAGAACACACTAGTACAGAGACCCGAGGGACCCCAGTCAACCATAATGGGGTTTTATCTATCTGACTGCATTCAGATCACCAAGGTTGCCTCAGGGTTCTTTTTTTCCTTTTTTTTTCTCTCTCCTCCGGGAGTTTGACTGAGCACACGCATATTGTTCCTCATCAACTCACTGCTGCAATCATTTATGTGCACATTTAAATCTGGAAGCTGGCAGGTATTTCTACTGATCGTCCACTTAACCAGCACCAGTCTCCAAATTGGGAGTAAATAGGCCTAGCTCAAGGTCACAGTTATGGTAATTCTCCCGGGGGAGAGAATTGCTAATTCATTTTCCCACCTAGATTTTAATGGGGTGATTCAAAGCAGAAGTGCAAATATGTAGCTGTTACGATAAAGTTTATAGCATTTTGTGACATCGCTGTCAGGTAGAATCTCCATATGTTTTTCTTTTGTTGATTAATGTCCACATTTGTTATACAAGACGGTCCCGCAAAAGTAGCGAGAAAATAGCCTGGCTATTTATTGCGACACCGCTTGCAATCACACAATGCCACCCATTACTTTGCAGGAACTTGAGGGAAGACACTTTTGTTTTCAAGGGGACGGGAATTAGTCACTGTAGTGACAGTGACTGAACTTGTCGGAGACAATAAACAAAACAATTTGCAGCCTGCTTCGCGAGTGCTTATTCCACACTATTCAGAGGCACTTCAAAGAAATGGAAACCAATAACAATTCAATCATTGTTTGGCATTTGTTTATCTCCTTTTCTGCTGACTATTAGTCAATGGCTTTTATGCAGTGCGGCGGAGTTGCTCATCAGGTCGAGCGCAGTAGTACATGTCTTGAGTAGATTCCCATTGTCTGTACCAATTCAATGTTTCCCCCACAAAATGCATTACATTGTGTATATATGGTGTGGCTGTTAAACTCCTTCCCTGCCGCCACTAGATGGCGCTCTTGCCTTATTTTGCCACGGTTTTCAGGCCGTGGGGCTCCTATTTGAAGCGACACCACCGGTATTGACCTACTTCCGGGAACACGGAAGTAGTAGGAAGTAGAACATGTATGATGACATGTTGTATGATCACCTCAATCGGAGCTCAATTCCAATACAAAAAGTGTTTTGGATCGCGTCTAGCATGGAAAATTATCAAGGATGGAAAATGATCAATGACGTCGCCAACACGGAAGCGAAGTGTTGCCTGGTGACGATGACGCCAATCATTATTAAACATTATTAACTAAGGGGTCGCCCACTGTCGTCCTAGGCGCTTTACGAGCATATTTTTTATCTCGTCCGATGTCGTCCTTAGCAGGAAAACGCGTTGTTGTCCCCACTGTTGATAGAAAGACAATATTCATTACCCAAACTTCTCATGCCGCAACATGTTGGTTTGTGTACTGTTTAGTGAGAAAACCATGCTGCACATTGAGATAATCATCTGGGGATGCCCCCCTCAACCTTGTTGGCCTCAGTACCCCCCTTTCCATGATTTCTGGAAAAAAAACTCCTGTAGCCATCATCTACAACATCTTTGCTTAGAAAGCTGCAAGAGAAAACCCTGGCTAACATGCCATGAATGAATGATAACCCACCCTTTTGAAGGAATTAACAACATCGCATAAAATAAATGGAGTGAAAGAGTTGCAATGAATTATACTCGCACGCACAACTCCACTGTCACATTCTCTTGGAACATTTTACCGGGTGCACGGTCAGGAAACACTTTTAGAAGAAGGAGAATACCAGCACTCACGGAGTCCTTTAAGGCACTTTATTGTTTCATTTTTAACAGGGAAAGGTAAGCTGCAAGCAGCAACACAACGCTCTGGCCATAACTTTTAGTACGTCCAGTTTTTTACGTAAATAATTCCAATTCATATGCAAACTAGATAAAGTGCCCCTCGGGGCACAGGTCTCCACCAGGGCAGGTCAGGTTGTGGTCTCCTGGTGGCGCTATGTGAAAAGGGTGCCATTTCTTCTTCCGCCTTGGATGGCAATTGGATGATTTGAGGCATTTTGTTCCAAAAATGGGTTTGTGGCGCTATAACAGGCCAATGTGAAAAGGGTGGGATATATTCCTCAGCCTAGTAGGAAAGTCTGTGAAAGATTTCACGTAAATTGCACGATGCGTTCATGATTTGAGGAATTTTGTTCCAAAAATGTGTTTTGCAAAAATCCACCTGTTGGTGGCGCTATAACAGGCCAATGTGAAAAGGGTGGGATATATTCCTTGGCCTAGTAGGAAAGTCTGTGAAAGATGTCACGTAAATTGCATGCTGCGTTCATAATTTTGTTCAAAATGGGCCAATCCTGCAAACTTTGAATGCCAATGTTAGCCAATTCGGATGGAATATGAAATATCGGACAGATCCGGCTTGAACACATGACTATAGAGATAGTGTGTAACCATTTGCGGGAGTTTTGGACAGAATCTGGAGGAGTAATATCCAAAAATGGCCGTTCTGGAAAATTTGGGGCAGAGGTTCATCGTTGGCATCCAGGGAGTGTGCGTGCCAAATTTGGCAAATTTTGGCAAATTTTGGGTTAATGGTGCCGGAGATTAGCTGTACACAGACGGACGGACACACACACACAGACAGAGTGCAAAATATACTCTCTCCCCATGCCTTCGGCCTGGTGGAGACAATAAGTATTCCTTTCACTGTGTTGTGCTATTTTTGAGCGGTGCCTCCACTAGCTATGTCCGTCCGTCCGTCCGTAATAGAGGGTATGCGCATGCTTAAAGTGAATGGCACATCGAGTGGCAAAGCAACAGGCAAAGTGAGTTTAACATTGTTTAATGTTGTTTAATGCAATCAGATAGGACTTTTCTGTGTGGATGTATGGGCTGTCAAGGCCAGAAAGTCGTTTTTTGCCACTCAGTAGGCATTCCTGCATAACTTCCTGGTTTGATGATGATGTCACGCGCATACTCTCTATTCCTTATGTCTGTCTCTGTGTCTGTACTGTATGTCCTGTATGTCCGTTCATGGTGGTCTGGATGTTCTGGGGACCCCCGCAACAATACAGCACAGAGCACAGTTACTATAAAAATAAATGTATAGTTGCACCGCTCATTTCACACAGGTGTGATTTTTACACTTTACAGATCAGCAGGTTCACACGGTCTGTTAGTGTTTTATCATTACACGGTAAGAGTAACATTTATCTTTCCATGTTCCACTTTCTCACTTTCTCCCTGCAGTACCCCCACATACCCTTAGGGGTACACAAACAGTAGAGCAAATGTAATACCAAGGGATTAGGGCTTTAAACTACATTGTACCATTAGGGGGAAACAGTGAAGCAGAAAAAAAGAAGGGAGAGACAGAGAAAATACGTTTAAAAAACATCTGCAGGCGAAGGACCTTGATTATTGAATTTTCTTTTTAAAATGGGTCAGTGGCAACTACTGTATGTCATTTATTTGGTGAAATATTAATCAAATCGCAAATGCCCATTCAGAGTACGGCATATCGACAAAACAGATTAAGCAACGTGGACAATGAATGTGTGTGTGTGTGTGAGAGAGAGAGGGAGCAAGACAGAAATAAGCTGTGGGGTGCCATTCTGTTCAGTTCTCGTATCCAGAAGAGGGGCCACGTGTATGAAGGACGAGGAGTGATTATGCAGGAACAACAAAACTCTGTGTTCAGACGCTAATAACGTTTTATAGCAAGATTAACATTTGCACTTTTCTCACTTTTCTTCAAATTGGTTCATTCTGTTCAAGATCAGATAAGAAAAGTTTTAATTCCCTTCATAATCACACCGAATAGAAATGTCTCTGCGGTTCAATGCCCCTTTCTCCACCGGAGCAAATCATTATGAACGAACGAACGAACGGGCTGATACACTTCTCTGGGCATGGCTGTCTCGCTGGATGTTGGCGACAGTGCCACTGGCATCTGTTGGGTCCAGGACACCAGCCATGTGCTATAGGTGGCTGGTCCAGTGGTCCAGGACACCAGCCATGTGCTATAGGTGGCTGGTCCAGTGGTCCAGGACACCAGCCATGTGCTATAGGTGGCTGGTCCAGTGGAGACTAGCGAGCACTGCTGTCTCCTTTCCGCCAGAGATGCAGTTCAGTCAGGACAACTCAAGAATGGATGGAATATATATTTATTGAATATAAGATGAGCAATATATTTATTAGTGTGGTTGCCCTAAACAGACTATTGTAATTGGAACACTTTATTCACCTGGAGTAACCTTTATTTTGAAATGCTACTCCTCCCACAGTTTTGACTGTACGCACTTGAGTCATATCTCAAATTGACCGGCTTCATCGGGAAGGATGTGCTTGTATTTTTCTAAGAGAAATGTTGTATAGTTTAATTGATATGAATGTATTAGTGAATAGAATTTCCCCATTGACATGAATGGGAAAATGCGATTTTTCGCATTTTGTCACATTCAAGTATTTTTTCCTCAGAGACTGTAAGCACTATAGTTACAAAACTTGGAGGGTAGGTTCATAATAATTACTAAAATTAATTAACTTATAATGTTATCGGTCGGCCTCATGGTGGCGCTATAACAGCCCACTTTACGTTTTGGCTTATAACTCTTGAACCGTAGGTCGTAAAATCTAAATGATTTTTCCCCTGGATTCCTTGGGTCATGACGCATCTCCCCATATAGGCCACGCCCATTTGCGTCATGATAGATTTTCCGCCATTTTGAATTTGATCCAAAACACACTTTTTGCTTTTCCTCCTACAGATTTTGTCCAAATCTCACAAAAATCTGGACACATGATCTCCGGACCTTTCCGATGAAAACTCGAACGGCGGAATTTTGATAGTGCATATCGTTCGGCCGTAATCGTCGTCCGAAGTTAGCGGGAGGGGCCTTCCTTAAAAAAAACGCCACAAATCACGAACGGAATGTCCAATCCATCCCAAATTTGAATCACTTGTTACGGGTGGGTTACTCAACCCAGAGCCAATAGCAATTCCATTTTCATCCATAGGGGGCGCTGCAAATGCGAAAAATGTAACAGTTTCTTGCAGAAAAATGATTTTTGGGGGGATAAATCCCCTCCGAATTACTTACGCATGATCGCAGGGGTGACGCGACATTGCAATTGGCTGGCAATATCAGTGGGAGGGGCATATGTAAGCCACTGCGGCAACCACACTTTGCAATTTTTTAAAATTGCGACCTTTCTAGTTATGGTTTGTATTGGATCTGCTTTTTAGGTACTCAGATCAAGCACATCAGTCCCGACCATAGGGACTCCGAATCCCCCGTACCTAAACCAGTGGCGTATCCAGGAATTACGTTTTGGCCAGGCAAGATATGTTAATTGTCGTCTCCCTGCGCACAATCGTAGGTTTTCAAAGAGATATACCTGCCAGACGAGTGGGATACAAAGGCTGAAAGGCATGCATTTACATTGAGGGTCGCGCTCTACCGCAACGGCCAATCAGCTGTCCATTTTAATAGTTCTCATGTCTTGTTTTGGTCCTCTTTTTTCTCATTGTATGGATTTTGGCCAGGCCAGAAATGGATTTGGACAGGCGGCCGCCTGCCCTCGCCTTATTGTAGATACGCCTCTGACCTAAACAGTAGATCCAAAATGACGGTGGTAGCTGGGGTGGAGGAGGGTGCGCAGCAAGGTTTGCATACAGCGGCGCAGCAGAATCAGCAGCAGCAAGCAAGGAAGCAGGAGGAGGAGTGCAAACCCTTCGAGTTTAAATAGCCGGTATGAAGATGGAGTGAGCGTGTGGTTGGCTGAGTGAATCATGTGAATGAGAGCGTGATGCTGAGGTGGCCCAATAACGGCCGGCAGCGACTGCACTGAGGTTCCCTGACTGAACTTGCGAGCTTAGCCCAGATACCCTGGGTAAATATAGTAATCATTTCATTTCATTTCATTTCTCTGAGCATGTCTACGACAGGCACAAATGCTCATTTATCTTACTTTCTTTTCCCTTTTGTTTATTTTTGTCTAAACTATTTAGTTTGGTGTCTATCCATGCAGTAATTATGTTCTGTAGCAATATTATGTTGTCAGGGATTGATATGGTGGTGAGTTTTGTATGCCCTGGTGGTTTCTACTGCAGAGGCACTTCAACATTATACGGGGGAAATAAATACTTGACAACAGATTGACAGTTGGGAATGAAAACTACTTAAATTCCTTCTCACGGCTGTATTTAAACTCTGACAGAACCCCCGGTTCAATATTCAGCTCTGTGCAACTGCATGTCATGCTTCCATCACCACCCCTGTTGGCAGCGGTGCCGATCGTAGCCAACTCCTGTGTACCATACTGTATACTGTAGGTTCACAATTTCATTGCAATTTCCCCACAGTTGTTGTCAGCCCATCTCTGTGTTATTGTAAGAAACACAGCATATCGAAACTTCAAATTCATTCCCTGAGCGTAGTAAAAGACAGAGAGCTGCATTTTCTCTCCTTTGTTCTCCTATCCATTCTAATCTGGATATAGGGCCCTATTTTTGCCATTGTCTTACCCATTATCCCTAAACGTATGTGCCTTTTTTACTATTTTTTAGTTTAAAACATTTTGAAAATATTTTTAAATTGTTCAACTAGGCGATCTACAGCAACACGTTGTGAGCATAAAGATATTCCTCAGCCTATTAGGAAAGTTTCAAAGATTTCACGTAAATTGCATGCTGCATTCATGATTTGAGGCTTTTTGTTCAAAACGGGTCAGTCCTGCAAACTTTGAAAGCCAATGTTAGCCAATTAGGATGGAATCTGAAATGTCGGACAGATCCGTCTTGAACACATTACTATAGAGATAGTGTGTAACGGTTTGCGGGATTTTTGGACAGAATCTGGAGGAGTAATATCAAATAATCAATAATAACAGGCCATTCTGGAACATTTGGGGCAGAGGTTCATTGTTGGCATCCAGGGAGTGTATGTGCAAAATTTGGCATCGACCAGGTTAACGGTGCCAGAGATTAGTTGGTAACGGACGGACGGACGGACGGACGGACACACGCACACACACACACACACACACACACACACACACACACACACACACACACGGACGGAGTGCAAAACATACTCTCTCCCCATGCCTTTGGCCTGGTGGAGACAATAAAAATAAATCACACTCGTGTGAAGTGATGGGTGCCCAGAGTTTTGGTGGCATGTTGATGTTCTCATGTCTGTGAAAAATTAAATAAATGTATACAAGATGTATTTATATCAGCGAGATGACGTCCTACCATAATTTACCCTAAACAAACATAAAAGTCCATAGACTTTGGCTGTGACGGGAAATGTATAATTAGGCTCTCACATCATCATCACCATTCAACTGTCTAGATCCTAGATGCCACGTCTTTCCATCGGGTCCTGTCAGCCATCGCTGCTCCCAGTTCTTGGAATGTCAGTCCTACGTGTCCCTGGAGATTGTGAGGATATGTATGAGGTCTGGTTCCTCTGGATGATTGAGGGAGCCGCCATAGCAAGATATCTGATATGACTTGATCTTTGGAGCGGTAGCAGTGACCAACAAAGATTGCTCTATGACGTTCTACTGTTGTTGTTATTGGCGGCAGTTCACCATAGATCTGCTCTTTGGTTGGATGAGTTTTCCAGGAGATGTTTTTAACACGCATGAGAAGTCTTGTATATGTACTGTGCCATCAAGCCGGTCTTGTAATTCCTTCTTCATAGTCAATTCCTTCTTCATAGTCCATGTCTCAGCACCATATAGCAGGATACTTTCAACACAGGCCCTGAAGAAAGAGACCTTTGTGGAGGCTGAAACGCCAGACTGCCAGACTCAGAGGAGTTTGTTGCAGGCGTTCCAGGCTTGTTCCTTTCTGGTAAGAAAGTCCTTTCTGCTGTCGGCCACAGCAGAAAGGATCCATTGATGTAATACTTGGGTGGGTAGGGTGCTCATTCATAAGCATGCACTCCGTTTTTTCTTGGCATTTATAGGCATTTAGGCTCTAAACAAACATTAAAAGTCCATAGACTTGGCTGGCCCCACATATGCACTCATTCATGCTGCAAAGTGTACACTTGTGCAGCCAGGCACATACATGCAGGTGCGCATACAAATCAACGTGCTCCAGTTTAAAAGGAGGCATATAATCAATTGAATGTATAGTATACACACATATATATTCATGCATTCATGCAATATGTTCTCAAGCCACCACTGGGAGTGGGCACCCACTCAGTCGAAGAATATTGCACACACTTGACCACACAAACATAACTGTAAATGCATGTGTGCACAATCATACACAGCAGTCTCTTGCCCTCATCTCTTTCTCATGCGCTCCTTGACTGCAACACATTGCAGTCGTGTGTCTCTCTCTGACACGGCATTTTCTTTTTTATTACATTGGCTCGCTCTCGCTCTCTCTCCCTCTCTCTCATTTACAGTGCTATGATGCCTTTCTCTCCAGGCCCCCGGTTGCGTTGCAGCGAATGACAGACAAATAGATGGAGAGATGGGACAGGTTTCCGCAGTGTTGAGTGTGTTTGTGCGAATGTGCGTGCGTGTGTGTCTGTGTACATGTGTGTGCCTGCCAGGGCGTGACACTCGCTGCGGTTACCGTTTTTTTTTGCACACACACGCACGCACACACACACACACGCACGCACGCACACACATGCACATGAGAACACACACAGAAACCCCAGATAATGATGCTGTGCATGCCCCTATAGTATACTTCCATGTCCATGAATTAATGATCTAGCCTCTGTCTGTCTGTCTGTCTGTCTGTCTGTCTGTCTGTCTGTCTGTCTGTGTCTCTCTCTCTCTCTCTCTCTGTCTGTCTTCTCCCCTGCTCTCTGCAAGGTCCTAGCTCACTATATCTTGCGACTATAGCTCAGATGCATTCGAACATTTCTGTCAACTCTGTTCCGATGCAGTGGCGGTATTTAGCAGTAGAGGGTGGACATTATGTTTAACCTTGGTCGCTCATTGATTTTCCCCTGTCACTTCACTTTTTATTCAACCAAAGGCTTGAGCAAACACCTCTGTACTGGGCTGAGAGTGCAGTAATACAGTGGTGGGAAAAGTACTCACATTTTATATCAATACTGTTACAGGAATACATATAGTCTGGAATTCAACATTTACTTGAGTAAAAGTACAAAAGTACTGGCTTCAGAATGCACTTAAAGTACCAAAAGTAAAAGTACTCATTGTGCAGAATGTCCCATTTTAGTAGTAGTTAAAGTATTGGAAATAATATATATATATGTTCTGCAATTTATTTCTTGGCCTAAATCACAAAACCATGTGACTTAGGCCAAAAAATTGCCAATTTTGGCCTAAGTCACAGTCTTGCGGTAGGCTGTGTTACTAAAAGGGGCGGGATCAGAAAATATAATTTTCCTCAAAAAATGACTTAGGCCATTAGTTTAAGAAGGTGACGATTACTGTTAAATTAGTTAGATCAGCCAATAACTCCATTTATCCCTTAATAATAATCACAATGGAAAAATTAGTCTGCAGAAGATACTCTTCCAACGGTTTTCCCATGGGATATTCTTCTTCAAATGTAAAAGTGTGGATCAGTGGATGCCTGGCTGCGCCTGTGAGAGGGAGATGAGTAGCGTGTAAGGAGGAGATACCACACAGAAGAGTCTGGTTGGTGTTTTGAACTTTGTCCAACAGCCAGTAGCAAAGTGTTAACTTACTGCTTACATTAAATCAACAAAAGACGTCAGCTTACCCAAGCCGGCTTATTCTGCAACTGCAGAATAAGCTTACTTTGGAAACTGACATTATAAGCATGCAATGATATTCGTATAATGGAGACCTGATCGACTGATTGGCTAACTAGCTTGGTTAAAAGCGCTTGATTGGCGAGGAGTTCTCATGCTTAGACTCTTTTCAATGAAAGGTTTGGACAGCATGGGAACGTGAGCTGAGTTATGAGATGAAAAGATCCTCCTTCGTGAAATTTCGTCCAAAGATTAAATGATGTAATATGTTTTTCGTTATGCCAGCTCATCGTGGTAAAATGCATGCTTCACACTGGTCGGGTATAAAGCTTTACAATTTTATTCCATTGGTATGGTGTGTCTGTCAAGTCAGGTCTGAGAAACATGTATTAACCACAAAATCAGGTTGAAATGAAAGAACTTTAATAGTTTTATTCTTCTACCGTGGGAATATCTAGAAAGTAGGGGGTGGAAGGTAGGGGCCACACTTCAAAGACAATAGAGACCAAGAGATAAACCATCGGAGACAAAAGAGAGGAAATTTAGTACCTCCATTCCACAGTGTAGTCTGGGACAGGTTTAGAGCTTACTCAATAGTCTGAATAGAGCTGGTGTGAATCACTCCTCTTCACCATTCTAAGGCGTTGAATCTATTCATTTTATTCTCATTTAATCTACAAGGTTTAGTTAAAAACAAAACTAATTCAATTCATACAGCGTAGCTATGATGTTCTGCTTTAATATGGAATGAAAACAATAAAATAAAATCACACCTGTGTGAAGTGAGCGGTGCAACTATACATTTATTGTTATAGTTACTGTACTGTGGTCTGTATACTGTATTGTAGTGCACTGTGCTCTCTACTGTAGTGTACTCTGTGCCACTTTACTCTGTGTTGTACTCTACTGTCCACTTTAGGTGGTGTAGCTTTCCGTGCTTGGACATACATGTATACAGACACAGGGACAGACATACGGACACACACATCTCCGTAATGGAGCAGAGGCACCACTCAAAAATCTGGAATAAAATGCCATGGCATTTGAGCCACTGTTGCTCAGTCATCACTCATTCACATGCATGTACGCACTCTTGCTCGCGTGCACATAAGCTCGCATCGGGCACACACCAACACCAGCTACCAAATCCCCTTTAGCCTCAGCAGCACATCTTCCTCCAACCATCTGGTCCAGGTGTGTTGAGGGGAAGCATATACCTCTGCCAGGTATAACACGACTCGCCAGTCTTCGCTGACAAATGGTGCTCAACCTGTGGCCCGGAGACCACTGGTGGGCTGTGAAGTTGCATCGCAGGTGGCCCAAATAATTGGCAAAACACAAGCCGGTAACACAATCAATTGATTAATTCCATTCATCAAGTTTTTTTCCTTCATTTTTGAATTATACTCTGAACGAGTCAAAGACAACACCGGGTAGGTTAACAATAGAAATATAGTCATTTCTTGGGTGAACTACTCCTTTAAAATAAACGCTGAAAATAGATGCGGCCCTGGCCCGGACAAGTGGCGGTGGCTACGATGTAGCCTGACATCGTGTCATGGGTTCGAGTCCCGATCCTGACGGTCTTGGCATGCGTGTCACTCCCCATCTCTCTCTCTCCCCATTTCCTGTCAGCCTACTGTCCTATCCATAATAAATGCCTTTTTTAAATCTTAAAATATTTTCCAAGTAAGAACCTATACTGTATAGTTAGCTTGATTTCCATCCATCCGCCTGTCAAGTGGATTCCCAGCCAGGTCGATTGGCCATGTCGCCGACCCACAGTGGCATGGCATTAATAATAATACCTTTTATTTGTACACCGCCTGTGCACAGCTGAAGGATGCTTAACCTAATAAAATGGAGCAAAGTAAAACAATAGGAATGAACGTCAGTGGGGTTTGTCTGTCTGTCTGCGTGCGTCCGTGCGTGTTTGTGCGTGTGTGTATTTTGTGCCTTTCTCTTTTGCTTCCATGGCTTTGTGGGCTTGTAGATTGGCTATGTTTGGCCAAAGAGATTGTGTGTAGAATGGTGAAAAAAGCGGTCAAAGTACAGTTGTATCTCAATTCCGCTTCTCTAAGACTATAGAGGGTTTAAGAGGTTTGGAGTGATTCCTGATGGAACACACAATGCAACAGAATAAATGCTTCACTCACCGGCGGAAATTACTTCATTACTTCAAACAGACTGCCACCACTGCATGACTGCATTGCAGGAGTCCACCGCATTGTTTGCGGCATGGAGCTGTGTGTGTGTGTGTGTGTGTGTGTGTGTGTGTGTGTGTGTGTGTGTGTGTGTGTGTGTGTGTGTGTGTGTGTGTGTGTGTGTGTGTGTGTGTGTGTGTGTGTGTGTGTGTGTGTGTGTGTGTGTGTGTGTGTGTGTGTGTGTGTGTGTGTGTGTGCGTGCGTGCGTGCGTGCGTGCGTGCGTGCGTGTGCGTGCGTGTGCGTGCGTGTGCGCGTGCGCACGCGCAGGGGCTATAGCATAGTGATTGAGATGATGGTTGCAGTACGGTGATCGCGGTCCCACCAGTGCCAGTGCCATGTCATTATAATTTGAGTGGACCCCAGTGCCTTCCTCCTGTGTGTTCCCTCCCGACACACAATGATCCCTCTAGTCATCGCTTACATGTTTCACAACAAAGCACAGCCTGTCTCCGCTACTGCAGCTGAATCTAGGGCTGTCAACTGCCTGAAATTCAAATGAAGGGGCACCTGGCGGCATGCCGTGAGCTTTGGTGGCTGGATATTGAACGTAGCGCGCGGTCCCACTGCGACTCTCGGTGCAACCACTGCCGCCACCCCGCCGACTGCGTCTCTTTCCTCGTCACTCATCACGTCCTTCACTCCCTGTCTTTCTTTACCTCTGGCTTCGTGTACAACAATTTTCTTCACTCCACATTAACTGCAGGACTTCTGACACCATGTTGTGTTAATGAATAACATACGCGTGAGTCCGACTGTACTTGTAACGTGGATAATATTTATTGAACTCTCACTGCATGTCTGTTCCTGTACTCATCACCCCTCGACTCTGTGGTCTGAGGTGAAAAACAGAAGGGCTGGGGCGGTGGCGGTGGCCGAACGGATAGCGGAGCGGTCTTGATACCGGAAGGTCGCCAGTTCGAATCAGCTGTCCGACACGTTAAAATTACCACCGCTGAAGTGCCCTTGAACAATTAAGGCATTGAACCACTACGATGAAATGTGTTCTATGAGCAGGGCCTGGCTGGAAACAAGTTCTTGAGCTTAGCCCAGATACCCTGGGTAAATATAGTAATCATTTCATTTCATTTCATTTCATTTCATTGCTCTTCACCGTGGCTCGTGACGTCATGTTGTAGTTTGGTGGTCACCTCACCACCGAAAATCCAGACTATGAATGAGCCTTAACACTGCGGTGGTTAGGACCGTTATCACCTAAAAACTGTAGTATGCCATCCCGCTTTATCAGTTCAATACGGGGCACGTCTTTTAGTTTCCAAGTAAGTAAGAGATGGTTGATGACCCCTAGCTGAGTCGCATGTAGAGAAAGAAAAATGGAATCTTCAGATAAATTCATTAATAAAAAATAAAAATAAAAATAATATATATATATATATATATATATATATATATATATATATATACTGTATATATATACTGTATATATAATGTGTATAAAAAACGCTGGCCATTGACAACAATACCCACTGAGGAGAAAGTCAAAGGACATGTTTATACATGGTGCCCCTGAATGGCGGAGGGGGAGCAGATGGCCGCTCTGTTTGAACACTGTGTTTTAATCTCTGTAACTGTGAAACCGGCCGGTCCAGCGACCCTGCCTAGCCTTATCGGAGCCGCAGCCAGCGCTAACATTTGGCTAAAGGCATTAATTGTGAATCGCTCAGCACCCAACTGAAACCCCCGCCGCCCAATACCCCCCCCCGCCGCCCAATACCCCCCCGCCGCCCAAAACCCCCGCCCAGCCGACTCGGCCACCTCCACTCCCGCTAATGTAAACTGACATTCCATTTGGGGCCAGCTTTGTAATTTAAAGTAGAGCGGGCAGTCCACTCTCATATTGAAATGGACTTGGCGAGTGAAACAGTGGGACGCGGCCTGCCCTGGCCAGTCTTAGAATTTGGTTGGAATTTATTGAGAGGATGGCCCCTTGAGATGCAGCGTCTCGTTTTATAGGGGGTCCTATACGTAAGTAAGACATTACAAATACACAATTTACAATTGTAAACAGGTAAAACATTATATACAGTGCAAATACAGTATACACACACGTACAGGTACATTGCGTTAGCTTGCTCACTACACCCATGCAGTCCTCATTTTCCTCAACTAATTTTAAAAGGTTTAATCAAAGTTAGAAATAACCGTAAATACAAGCAGTATTAACACAATCAGCAGCCGGGATTTCTTTCAAAATAGAAGCTCGGGGTGCCGGGCAGATATGGCAGCTTTTACTCTGAAAGCCGGGGGCTTCCGTTCCATACAAAAACCGGGAGGCATAATGTTGCTTGCTTACATTAAGCAGCCCTCTTGTGATGTACAGCTCAGTGAAGCGTTAATATTCCGGGCGAGATGCATGTTGAAGTCAGAAATTAAGACAGAAGTATAGCCATCTGGTCAAAACCACGAAGAGCTCCCTAGATTACGCGCGACGAGCCTTTCTTTCTGATCCGTAAACAGGGAAGTGAATGGCAGCGTGCATGCGCAAAAAGCAGTACATTGCAGACGGATAGGCCAACCCCAAAAATGAGAAAAAAATCTGAATATATTTTTTCCGTTTGATATCAATGAAAAAGCGCTAGGACGTCACAATCAGTCGGTTGGATTAGCTATGACGTGAACTAAACTGGTGGTGTGTGTCTGACAGGGGCCATGAAAATAAAATACATTAAAAGAAAAGAGTAACTACTTTTTATTCATTATTAGTTATTGAAAGTGTAATCTTTCTTTTTCTTTCTTTTTTTTGGCTAAGAGTACCTTAGCCGACAGAGGCATCTGTCGGTTCATATGCTGCTCACATATTGGCTAAATTTAATCAACATTAAATCAAGCGTCCTAGTGGCTGCCAGGCCAGCCCATTCATCAGTAGCAGCAGCCCCTGTCACCCTGCACTGAGCTGTACATCACAAGAGGGCTGCTTAATGTAGAGTTGTGTGCATTTTATTAAATTTCTATTTATAATTTAGGCATTGTTGCAGCACGGTCAGATAGTTGTCCCAACTTCTAACATATGCTCTTATCTTGAGCAACTTACAAAGCACTTGCATTTGACTGATTGATTTAAAACTATATTAGTGAGAAATGGAAACAGCATGTGGTACAGTAATTCATTGACATTAAAGCTAAAAGGATTAAAACAAAAAAAAAGTCTCCGAAGTTGTTTCATTTGTGAAACAAGAAGTTGAAGGATGTTAATGTTGATAATGTTGAACATTATTATTCCGTGTGTCCGTCCGTGTGTGTGTCCGTCCGTCTGTTACCAGCTAAACTCCGGCACCGTTAACCCAGTCGATGCCACATTTTGCACACACCCTGGATGCCAACGATGAACCTCTGCCCCAAATTTTCCAGAATGGCCTGTTATAGCACCACCAGGAGGCCGACTTTTGTAAAACACATTTTTTTATATTACTCCTCCAGATTTTGTCCAAAAATCCCGCAAATCATTACACACTATCTCTATAGTCATGTGCTCAAGACAGATCTGTATTTCATATTCCATCCCGATTGGCTATCATTGGCTTTCAAAATTTGCAGGATTGGCCCGTTTTCAACAAAAAGCCTCAAATCCTGAACGCAGTGTGCAATTTACGTGAAATCTTTCACAGACTTTCCTACTAGGCTGAGGAATATATCCCACCCTTTTCACATTGGCCTGTTATAGCACCACCAACAGGTGGATTTTTGCAAAACCACAAATCATGAACGCAACGTGCAATTTACGTGAAATCTTTCACAGACTTTCCTACTAGGTTGAGGAATATATCCCACCCTTTTCATATTGGCCTGTTATAGCGCCACCAACAGGTATATTTTAGCAAAACACATTTTTAGAACAAAATGCCTCAAATCATCCAATTGCCATCCAAGGTGTAAGAAGAAATGGCACCCATTGGCTTATTATAGCGCCACCAGGAGGCCACAACCTGACCTGCCCTGGTGGAGACCTGTGCCCTGAGGAGCACTTTTTCTAGTTATTATTATTACCATTATTATTATTATTATTATTATTATTATTTATTTTTTATTTTTTTCCCCGGAAAATAAAATAGCACATTTAACATGAAAGTGTCCACAATGTTAAATTCCCTGTATCCCCAGTACATATAGCATTTGTGAACATTAACCAAATATATCTGAATACGATAACTAGCATAATGTGTGAATGGGCATCAAGTACAGACAAAATAAAACAAAGGGAGTGCTAGGGGGTATAGCCTCATGATTTATGCACACTGGTGTTGCATGCCGTGAATGGCAGATATACAAGCTCACGACACGTGACATTCATCACGCATTGTGAGCTCGTAGATCTGCTATTTACTGAGCACGACACCAGCGCGCAACCTCGTATAACTGAGGCTTTAGAGGTGAGTTTTCAGATGGATGGGCAGTGAGTCTGCAATCCAGACAGTGGGGCCCAGAGGTCATTCCAAACGGCTTGGGAGTCGGGAGGGAGAAACGTACAGTAGCTAAAAATATGTGAACATTTTTGGAAGGTTGGAAGGTCTCAGTAGTGTTCGAGCCTGGAGATGACTGTGGCTTTGAATAAGTAAAGCAAAGCAAAGCAAAGTTCTTTGTTTACCCAGGGTAAGTGGACTAAGCTCGAGATGCTTGTTTACAGCCACGCCCTGCTCATAGAACATTTCATGGTTGGGGTGCAATGCCTTGCTCAAGGGCACTTCAGCGGTGGTAATTTTAACATGCCGGTCCGGGGATTCGAACTGGCGACCTTCCGGTATCAAGACCGCTCCGCAAACCGTTCGGCCACCGCTAGCTATGGTATTCTCCTCTGTGGGGAAGAGTTTGATCCTCCCAATAGAGCACCGAAGTCCTGACGTCACTCGCGCATCGCCTGGTTCTGCCTGGTTCACGGAAGTAATTTCTCTATGCAGAATAACATGGGGTCTTCTTAAAATCGTTTCATATAAGCGTTGTGGTCCAAAAATAAACAAGTTGTCTCAGCATTATTGCCGGGAAGGTGTCTCTGTATCGTTTGCGACCGTCCGTCACTCATATGATACAGTCTGTTTCTAGCAAAAATTTAACTAATTCAGTAGCAGTAACAATAGTGTTTTCTCTCAGTCAGTTGATTCTTCATATCCATTTCAAACAGTTATTATATGAGGCAATCTAAAATCTCCCTATAGGCAGCAGAAGAACACCACCTCTCATAAGATGCAATGGAAAAGTTCTAACTGCACTCACGTGTAAAAAATGCCCCATCAAACTTTTAGATGCTGTTTTTATCCCAGTGTGGAGGAAGAATGATTAGGATTTTTATTGTGATCTCTCGCCCTTGAAATATATAATCCATTGGTTTCTGTTGTGTTTGAACAATATTAGCAATTCAAAACCACACCTCCAGTCGCTGTCATAAGAACGGGATGTGATGCGATGTGAGCTTGTATATCAGCTGTTCTCTGTGCGCAGTACTGTTGCGCTTTGAAGTATAAATGTCTCCTAGGGTGCATCTCACTAGCCAACACACGAGAGGAGGTTGAATGGACTGAAACCAGCGCACCCCAGAACAACAGGTTTGGAGATCTGTTGGGAATTGATTACATGAAACAGTCACCCGTGCGCCCAGTCCCAATGTTTGTAAACAAATAATTGGTCTATGGGGATTTCAATGCAAATAAAAAGTACATGAACCCGTGGATTTGCGCACTCTACCGATATTGACGTCAGACTTTGGTGCTCTATAGTGTAAAGTGCAAGAGTGGATTCTTGCATTATGTGTGCCTTGAAGCGCAGTTGAATGTCCAGGATCATCACTCTCAGATTGTTGGCAGTTTGAGCTGGAGTCACCAGGGTGCTGTCCATGGAATATGAAACGGTTCCGGAGGGGACGAGACACTTCCCAGGGAATGAGGAGAAGCTCTCTTTCTGTCTATGCTTGGCTTGAGGTGGTGGTTAGTCTTTTAACCCATTAAAACCGGGAAAGTAATCCGTGTCGTTTTAGATTTTTGCCGAACTATAACCAGTCTAACTAACTCCCCTGTCAGGGACGTCTTTCACCTCCTTTTTTATGGTTTGCCCAGAGCGCCAGGGACGCATTTCACATCCGAACCTTTTGCCACTATATGGCAGTGTTTGCTAAACTATGAGTTACCATTTATTTGTTGGACTCTCTGTCCACATGCTGCCACATGGATCACATGACCGCAAACACTGAGCTACAGCTAGGGCTGGGAAGACGGTACACAATGCATTCCAATGACACGTGCCATTAAAACATGCATGCATTCCTACGGCTGTGGTTTGGGACAGGATTGATCTTATCACACAAATTCTTTTTTGGAGCTGCACGCACACCTTTTGAGACCGTGGGCAGATCGTGGCAACGCATAATATTCTAGGATTTTTCAAAGGTTAGTGGAAAAACTCTGAATTCCTGGCAGTTGTTGGACAGAGAATGTTTCTTATTGGCAGGGCTATTCAAAAATAGCGGATATACAAGCTCATAGCGTGTCACTTCATGCCATGCTATTGTATATTATTTTATTAAGTGCACTTTTTTTTTTGCTCAAATCTTAGCTTCTGGAGGTCCCTGGAACAAAATATTTTGTCGATGGCCAAATTAATACAATTTTGGGTGGGCCTTGACGTGAAAATATTTTAGAACCGCTGAAAAACGTTTTTAGAAGACATTTCTTTTAGAATCGGCTCCTCAGGTCTTAATGGGTTATGGCATGTCTCAGCCGGCCTGACTCCTAATTACATTTTAGAGTGATTATCTTTTGAGCCTATATGCACAGCCTGAGCTCCTCAGGCAGCGACCTGCTGAGCAGACAGAGGCTGAAGACAAATGGTGACTATGCCTTTGATGTCGGTGCCCTTCAGCCCTGAAGCGCTAAAACTGTGTCTTCTTTTGAAACCACTTCTTAAAACACACTTTTATCACAGTTTAATTCCATGAGTTATGTTGTTGTAAATGTTTGATTGCCTTTCTTCTTTTGTGATTTGGAAGACTTGGAAGACAGTTTACAATTTACACACTTAGCAGACACTCTGCTAAGTGTGACACTTAAAGGAGTAGTTAAAACAAAATCAATTACAAACCCCATGAAGCCTTGAATTCATGGAGATTTTTTCTTTTTTGTCTCATTACTAAGCCAATAATGTGATGTCCGGTGGCATAGTCTCCTACTGAGTCTCCTATATTGGATAGGAATGTGTCAAAACAAATCAAATCAGTAATCATGGTAAACACGAGGTAATGCATCAAATGCATAGAATAGTAATCTAGGATCATCAATCTAAACATTATAATCAGTGAATCACACCCGTGTGAAGTGAGGGGCGCTCTTATCATCGTACATCATCATGATGTAACATGTCTATTGACACTATAGCGTGAAATTATCCATTCATTGTCAATGGGAATTTAATGTTTGTGTAGGACGAAAACAGCCGATTTGCTCAGACACATAATGAGGTAAATTCTCCATTCATTGTCAATGGGAATTTAATGTTTGTGTAAGTTGAAAATCTACACTAATAGCTCAATATAGGAGGGGTTAGCGCCCCTCAAAAATAATGTGTGCATTGAAACTACAAAAATACAGGATGACAGGTCAAGAGGAAGAAGCCATCCTCTGACCCCTACCTCTCTTAGAATCCCCCTAGAGTTGATCCGGGCACGTTTCCATTTTCTGTATGCGGCGGACACGCCACCAGCATACCCCTCAACCCCCTCAAGCAAAGCTTGCAACAACAGGAGCTTTGCCTTCTCATCGTCATTGCTTCTCTTTTCCCACACCTTTCTGGCTCAATTGCTGCAGCTCTCTCTCTCTCTCTATCTCTCTCTCTCTCTCTGTGCAAATCTTTGTGCTGTGTTGTGTTGTGTCTGTGGCGAGAGTCACCAGGGTTCTGGCAGCATGGTGGGTTAGAGTTACCAGGGTTCTGGCAGCATGGTGGGTTAGGGTGAGAGTCACCAGGGTCCTGGCAGCATGGTGGGTTAGGGTTAGAGTCACCAGGGTTCTGGCAGCATGGTGGGTTAGGGTTAGAGTCACCAGGGTTCTGGCAGCATGGTGGGTTAGGGTGAGAGTCACCAGGGTCCTGGCAGCATGGTGGGTTAGGGTTAGAGTCACCAGGGTTCTGGCAGCATGGTGGGTTAGGGTTAGAGTCACCAGGGTTCTGGCAGCATGGTGGGTTAGGGCGAGAGTCACCAGGGTTCTGGCAGCATGGTGGGTTAGGGTTAGAGTCACCAGGGTTCTGGCAGCATGGTGGGTTAGGGTTAGAGTCACCAGGGTTCTGGCAGCATGGTGGGTTAGGGTTAGAGTCACCAGGGTTCTGGCAGCATGGTGGGTTAGGGTTAGAGTCACCAGGGTTCTGACATCATGGTGGGTTAGGGTGAGAGTCACCAGGGTTCTGGCAGCATGGTGGGTTAGAGTCACCAGGGTTCTGGCAGCATGGTGGGTTAGGGTTAGAGTCACCAGGGTTCTGGCAGCATGGTGGGTTAGGGTTAGAGTCACCAGGGTTCTGGCAGCACGGTGGGTTAGGGTTAGAGTCACCAGGGTTCTGGCAGCATGGTGGGTTAGGGTTAGAGTCACCAGGGTTGTGGCAGCATGGTGGGTTAGGGTTAGAGTCACCAGGGTTCTGACAGCATGGTGGGTTAGGGTTAGAGTCACCAGGGTTCTGACAGCATGGTGGGTTAGGGTTAGAGTCACCAGGGTTCTGGCAGCATGGTGGATTAGGGTTAGAGTCACCAGGGTTCTGGCAGCATGGTGGGCAGAACTGACAGCAGGTATAACTAAACAAATAGCCCATAGAGAGAGAGAGAGAGTCTACAGTAGACTATATTTTATGGAGTCCAAACATCAAGCCTATATGACTTCCAGTGCAGCTGTGCGCTCTCTCTCTCTCTCTCTCTCTCTCTCTCTCTCTCTCTGTGTGCACTCCATCCTCCTGCGGCCCTTCCCCTTTCCTTCGGTAATTCATTCACACATTGCCTTCCATTCATCCTTTTCATATCCTTTACCACTTTATCTCTGTCAGTCTCTCTCTCTCTCTCTCTCTCTCTCTCTCTCTCTCTCTCTCTCTCTCTCTCTCCATCTCTCTTTCTGTTCCTTCTTGCCTTTCCCCCTCCCTCCCTTCTTTCCTCCACTTCAACCTCTCTCTCACTCCATCACATCACTCCATTCCGTCTGCTGGTCCTTCCAACTGTATCTTCCTTCCTCCTTTCCTTCTCTCCATTCACAACCTCTGCTCTCTATCCTTCTCTCTCTCTCCATGATTCTTCTTTATGTCTCTCTCTCTCTCTCTCTCTCTCTCTCTCTCTCTCTCTCTCTCCCCCCGAGTGCAAGTAATGACTCCAGTTTGACAGACAACTTACACCCCTGGCTGTATCGACCTCTGGTCACTCCCCCCCCCCCCCCCATCTCTCTCTCTCTCTCTCTCTCTCTCTCTATCGCCCTGTATCCTGCAAAGGCATACACACACACACACACACACACACACACACACACACACACACACACACACTGGCCTTCACGTGTGTCGCTGTGATTTCCCTCAGTTTTCAAAATGGAGGACGAGGGTGGTGGTGTTTTTTTTGTTTGTTTTTGCATTTGAGTCACGGCAATGCTTTGCCACTCGGTCAGACACACACACACACACACACACACACATACTATAGTATGCATGCTTGCTTCATGCATTCTGCATTAACATGCGCACACACACACACACACACACACACACACACACACACACACACACACACACACACACACACACACACAATCACACACAGCTGTGTAGGTCGCTCAAGGGTGATACACGGCAGTGGTGGAAAAGCTATACTCTACTCACATTACCACAAGATACAAATACCATGTAAAGGCCTGTGTTCAGAATTGTACTTGTAGTAAAAGTACAAAAGTTAACGTCAGTGTATTTTGGCTACATTGTACTTGTATGAGGTGAATGCAGTGATACTCAACATGTGGGTCGGGACCCCAAGGAGGGGGTCCGCAAATGATTATGGGGGAAGCCCAAATGAAGTGACAATTTGAGCATGGATATATCTTTATTATATATTTTTCCAATATTTATCTGTGGAACCGATCGTGTAAAACTCCTACAAGTGCTTGTCAGGGTGGGGGGGTGGACAGTTTACATTGAAAATGCTGGTATACCATCCATCCATCCATCTTCAACCGCTTATCCGTAGTCGGGACGCGGGGGCAACAGCTCCACCAGAGTGCTCCAGACTTACCTCTCCAGAGCAACATTAGTGACAGAGCGATGCACTGTGAGCTTGTACATCTGCTATTATATAAAGCGCAACACCCGAGCACAACCAATCATAAAATGACTTGTCTTAGTTCTGCTGGATCTCTTCTCCACAATTCCCTCCCTTGTCAATATATTACAAAAATCACACCCGTGTGAACTGAGTGGTGTAAGGTATTATATAGCCTTATCAGCTGTGGTCTGACGTAATGTCTGACGTAATGAAATCACACCCGGGTGAACTGGGTGACCGTAGCAACCATGCTCATTTTTTTGGAACAGACAGACAGACAGACAGACAGACAGACAGACACGTAAACTAACAAAGCCAGTCGTAGGAGTGGTTTACACCACTCAAAAATTGCCAATATATTTAGTCTCAGTTTTAGTCATCATAGCTTAGTTTCTCTTTCTTTTGTCAGAGAAAAAAAGGTAGTCGACGAACATTTTTCATCAACACTGGTCGGGACATTGTAAAAATGTCCCAAATGTTGCAGTACAGTCAGGCCTACCACATGAGACTGAGAATATGGCCTCTGTGAGGTGGAAACAGGTCCAAAACCGTTATCTTTCAGTATTCATGCAAATTCAAACGTAGCAGATCCACAAGCTCGAGCTTCTAGATCTGCTACTTTTGATGATTTTGTGGAATTGTAGTATGATAAAGTAGCCAAGTAGGGCGCTAATTTATACGAGAAAAAACTAACAAACACAAAAAGTTTAAAAAAAGTGTCTGCTCGACAGAAACGCTATGATGATTTTACAGTATACACTACTTCTGCCTCTGCATTTCCCCTGCATCATCAATAAAGCTCTATCTAGTATAGTAGCCTACAGTACTGTATAGAATGTACTATACTATAGTATGCAAGCTTGCTTCATGCATTCTGCATTAACATGCACACGCACGCACGCACGCACGCACGCACGCACGCACGCACGCACGCGCACACGAACACAAACACGGATGTATGCATGCTGTATCGTAATCAACACTATGGCTTGCCAGTGAGTGCGCAAGTGCAGGCTGCTTTAATCATCATTACCTTAATTGGATTTTTAAAACATGATGCAGAGGCTGAAGGTAGCAAAGAGGCAGGGTGGATGAAAATACCACTACATCATCCTTACTGCGGAGGAGAGAGAGAGAGAGAGAGAGAGAGAGAGAGAGAGAGAGCGAGAGAGAGAAAAGGGGGGGTTGAAAAGAAACGGATATATTGTAGAACAAGGTGTGAACGACCACTAGCCTGACAATAAGATTAGAAAGAGAGCGTAGGAAGGCAGTTAGACAGAGAGAGAGAGAGAGAGAGAGAGAGAGAGAGAGAGAGAGAGGGAGGGAGGGGGGGTGTCAAAGCGGCGAGAAAGACAGGAAGGAAGGATGAAGGAGAGGAATGAATGAGACAAACGGAGGAAGAAAAACGAATGGTAGGAATCAGGAAAGCTGGTGTCTGAGCGAGTATGTGCCTCACTCCCTCATATATACTCTCTAGCCATTCTCCACACGGACATCTTCCCTGTATGCTGCATTCTTTCCCATAATACGTCCTCTCAGTTTAATATCTCTGTTTCCATTACTGGATTTGGCACAGCCGTTCAGCACAAGCTGCCAGTGCCACTATATAGAATGTACATTTCCCCTTCTTGGTGTTTCTACCCCGTCCTTTCCACCGGGAGGATGGGGAGTGACTGAGTTGCATCCCCGTTCCGTTGGAAATCTGCAAAAGCAGTGATGGGAAAAAGTACTCAAATGTTTGACTTGTAATGTAGAATGTAGAAATACTAAAAGTCTGGGTAGGCCTCACTCAGACCTTTACAGCGTTGTGAGTGTCATGGCCGCCCCAATGCATTTCCAATGGAGGTCACATGGTCTGTTGTATGGCTTTCAGCTGTGTTTCGACTGCCCCCTCCCCCTCACACAACACAAATGTTGTGTCAAACCATGTGACCTCCATTGGAAATGCATTGGGGCGGCCATGACACTACACAACATTCATCCAACAAGCATGCAGCAATGCAGTAAAGGTCTGAGCTCAGCCTAATCAAACTTTACTAGTACTAGTACTAGTTTACGAGTAAAAGTACAAAAGTATTTGCATCAAAATGCAGAATATCACTGAGGAACTGTATGTTATGGAAAAACTAACATTCATACTTAGACTACAAGAGGATAAATTCTATAAAAAGTGGGAAAAGTGGGATCTCTTCTCTCAGCCTAGCGATAATGCAAGAGGATTTCAATGAATGTATCTTGTAATATGAAAAATGCAGCCTTGTCTTTTGTTTTTTGTTTTTGTCTTCCTCCTTTTGTTCCTTTTCTTTTTTTTCTTCGTATTGTCTTTTTGTTTTGTTGTCTCTGTCTTTTCATCAATACAAATTAAGTGGAAAAAAAAAGCAGAATATCCCGTTTCACAAGGTATAATAATGCATTATGTATGACATGTATTGAAATCTTTTTAAAATAGCAGCTATATACAAGCTCTGTGAGCTTATACGTTTAAATGGGGCTGAAGTGGTTGATGTATGTTTTGTCATAATAATTCAAATCTACAAAGTAACAAGTAGTCTTCGAGTAAAAGTACAATATTCATGCCTCTGAAATGTAGAATTAGAATTATTGGAAAACTGGATATACTGAAGTGAAAAAAAATACCTCGAAATTGTACAGTAAAAAAAAGTACAGTACTTGA
The DNA here is from genome assembly GCF_951216825.1 of Electrona antarctica. Taxonomy (NCBI): domain Eukaryota; kingdom Metazoa; phylum Chordata; class Actinopteri; order Myctophiformes; family Myctophidae; genus Electrona; species Electrona antarctica. The sequence continues at coordinate 22,253,969 of NC_136796.1, read as the reverse complement.
GTAAAATACGTAGCCTACTTAAGTACTTAGTTTCTTTCCACTACTGGTTTTCACTCGTGTTCCTTTGGATGTAATCTGCAGAAGTGATGATCAGATATGCATGAGAATGTGCAGAAAGGTTGGTCACAGGGCAGAGGGATGAAGAACTGATTAACTTTTCACACTAATTGGGGAGCAAGGAGGAACTGATTAATTTCTCATACTGACTGGGGGACAAGAGAGAACTGATTAACCACTTCAGCCGTCGTGTGACGGTGTCGTGTGCCTAAATAGTGGACGTAGCCAATCTGCAAGCACACAACACATTGCACTGTGGCGTGCATGTTGTGAGCGTGTATCAATGCAATTTCTAAACGTTTTGGAACATTCCTTTCGCCAATAATTTTGTCCCCAAAATAGACATCCCAGGTTGAAACTGCAGTAACATTTTGACACTGATAGCGATAGGACAAAAGGGGGACCCCGCAGGGGTTCATGAGCGGGGTTCCAGGTTTGAGAGAACCGCGGTACCCTACACCCTATTCCACAATACACATACAACATGTAGAAATTACCTTTCTCAAATATATATATATATATATATATATATATATATATATACTCGTGTGTGCATTCGTTTTGGTTTAGTTTTCTTATGAACATGATTTATGTTTGTCCACCCTGCCTCAACCCCCTCACACTCTCCTTCATAGCGTCATCCTCCTTATTACCCTCTTATGTTGCTGAGTCATCAGGAACAGCTGTGCTCTCTCGCCATCTCTCTCTCTCTCTCTCTCTCTCTCTCTCTCTCTCCATCCTCCCTTTCTGTCCATTTCCTTTGTAGTCCACAACCTCTGTCTGTCTGTCTGTCTGTCTGTCTGTCTGTCTGTCTGTCTGTCTGTCTGTCTGTCTGTCTGTCTGTCTGTCTGTCTGTCTGTCTGTCTGTCTGTCTGTCTGTCTGTCTGTCTGTCTGTCTGTCTGTCTGTCTCTCTCTCTCTCTCTCTCTCTCTCTCTCTCTCTCTCTCTCTCTCTCTCTCTCTCTCTCTCTCTCTCTCTCTCTCTCTCTCTCTCTCTCCAGGGCCTTCATTTGTCTATCTTAATGACTTGGTATTTAGCTGTCTCAAAAGGCTCAACTTTGACCCCAGGGGATCAGAGGCTCCTTGTCTCAAAGTGCTGTCCTGGCAGACACTAATGACAGAAACACGCACGCACGCACGCACGCACGCACGCACGCACGCACGCACGCGCCCAGCCCAGCACTTGAGTCAAAATATAGACGCCCCTGTCACATTTGTCACATTTGTACTTGAGTTAAAGCACTATAGTACGTGCTTTTAAAATAAATACTTAAGTATAAGTATTTGTACACTTTCAAAGTTACAGACCTGTAAGTTGTTCCAATATGTTCCCGTATACCATCTATCATTTGGCTGGCAGCCCAACACTTAACATCCCCAGTGGTGTGCTCAAGGAATGCCCCCTGCCAGCTGCCAGTCCGTGCTAACATCAGACATCTTCAACATCTCCCTCCCCATGCTCCAGGCTGTCGCTCTCGCTTACTTCATGCTTCAAATCAGCTCCCGTCATCCCAGTATACCTAAGAGGTCTCCAACTGCTCACTGACTACCTACAGTACCGCCCCTGTGGCGAAATGACTTTGGTCGTGGCTGGTTAATATAAGACGCACACTGATGCCTCTCCATCCCAAATGCACTGGACCCCCGCCACCGATATGCCTATTGGCTGAACCACTCCACTGGGTGGGAGGCAATAGCATCCACCACCTGTAGCCCTGTCTCACCTGTCTCACCTGAAGGACATGGATATTGTCTCTGTATTCAAACTTTTTTTTTTCCTTTTTTTTTTCTTTCGTATATTTTAACGTCCTACTTTATCACACAGCATCACACGAAGGCATCAAAAGTAGCAGATCTGCAAGCTCGAGCTGGAGCACGGCGCGAAGCCACGCGTTTCGAGCTTGTCAATCTGCTACTTTTGCTGCTTTTGAACTTGAATCCTGAAAAGTAACTGTTTTGGACACAATGAGGTTTCCGGCCGACGGTGATGATATACTGCATGGTCTGCTGTTCACTGATGTTATAGCCCAGGATTTAACACCACCTTCAAACTATGTGACAAATATAAGCCTAAGCTCTCTTGGACTGAGCACGTCCTCAATGTGAGATAGTATCTTCGAGTTTTTGACTATAAAATGGACACAGACGGTACACACACCAGGACATGTTTCACTGCCACTGTGAACACTGGATATGAGAACCCCAGGGATGTGTGCTGAGGCCCCTGCCGTACACACTGTTAACCCACAACTCACTGGAGCAAACACATCATGGAGTATGCCGACGACACCACAGGCGTGTTGTTGGGGCTTATCACCGTCAACGACCCGCGTCCTGCAATCTTCCGCCTACAGGGACCATGGGGAGACATACTCTTTGAGATCTGGTGCAGAGACAACAGCCACTCTCTGGGTTTCGACGACATGAAGGAGATGACTGTCGCGCTTGTGTGGCGCAGCGGTAAAATGCCTGCCCACCACAGTGGAGGTAGCGAGTTCGAATCCATGCACATGGTGCCGCTTTCCCACTTGAACCCTTCATTCATCTGCTATTTAAAAATGGATGAACAAGCTTGTTGCAATGTGACGCATTGTGTGCAAAAAAAACCCAAAGCAGACTTGGCAACACTATAGATGTGGTCAGCTGCAGACAGGGAGGCCTTGTAGCGGGTGGTACAGTACATCAACTGCCAGTTTCCCTGACATATGTCTACACAGAAAGGTGTAAAAGAAAGGCTTTTATGTTTTATTTGATTTCAGAAGTATTTGAAGACCAACACCAGTAGGTAAAAAAAAAAAATCCCCACAGGGGGGAAACCTGAATCATTCCACCTGACAGACTTATATCTAGAACCTTCAAAACTTTAGCAGCCAGAAACTCTGATCTACACTTCATTTTATGGGAAGTGTTAAGTTTGCTGTTCCTACTGTATATTGTTCTCGTGTGTGATCCATTTCTTTTTATTGCTTTGATTTTTTTATTGCTTTGTTTTAATTTACAGTTTTATGTTCTGCACTATGGCCCCGGGAGCACTATATTCTGGATGTTTTTTTACACAAATCTGTAAGGAGAAGAATGACAATAAAACTGTGCGTGTGTGCGTGCGTGCGTGCGTGCATACGCGCACGTGCATACGTGCATACGCGCACGTGCGCACGTGCGTACGTGCGTGCATGGGTGGCCATTTCTCGCGACAGCCACAGTGGACAAAGTGTATGCTATCTGTCTCTGTGAATTAATTGCCCATGTGGTTTGTGTTTGTCGTCCCTTGGAGAGGGATTACACCTCCTAACCTCCTCCTCAGCTTTCTCCACAACTCGGTGGAAATAAAACCATATAAATCGGCAAGCACACTGGGTTTTGATCAATCACGTATGCCGTGTGTGCGCTGCGGTGCCTCTGCGGTGCTGCTTGGCTAGTTAGAACAGTGGTATCAAACTTTTTCGTGTGCCAAGGACACCCAAATTGATATGTATTTGTGCACGGACCGCCCATCTCAAAATGTTTTGTGCCGCGGACGCCTCCAGAAGCAACAAATTGAGTTAAAAATGTTAGCTGAAAAGTATATAATATATATACTTTATTCAAAGATTTGCCAAAAAAACTACATGATTTTTGAATAGCAATAAAATATTGGTATAATAGCATAAAATATTAAAGTTAATAAAGTGATAAAGTGAGTAATCTGTGTGACACAGATGCTATATTCACACATTTTGCTGGGGGCCCCTGGGAGTCCCTAGACCCCACTTTGAGAATCAAGGTGCAAGAACTGCCAAAACAAACTTTGACATGGCAAGGCTTTTTTGCCAGGTGAAAACCTGGCTTATGATGGCTCATTTTCTTTTAGCGACCTTTTGAGGACCTTGCCATGATGCTGCCCCTAAGTCAATGGGAGTCTGAACCCGTACTCTGAAACGCAACGTAAGCCAATGGGAGTCTGAACCACTAGTGCTTCTAGTAGGGACCTGGTCATGATTGGCTGCCTCCTAAGCCCTGAAACGCAGCAACGCGGAAGTCTGAACCCATACTCTGATACGCCGCAGCGCGGAGCGAGCTTAGAGTATATATTAATAGAGACGGCACCCGGAGGAAACCCTGAGGCGAAATGGACATAGTGGCAGAATTTGGTATTGCAGCTCGAGCCAGCACTGGTCCGTTGACTATATTGCGCACGTTCATGTTATTGGGGCATTGACATGTGAACACTGTTTCATACGTGTGCCTTGATAATCAACGGCCAGCGCGTTCACGTTTTGGCCCAATCCATCCCAGAATGCACTCTGTTCATGTGTGTGATTGAGGAATGAATGAATGAAGGCATATTATACGAATAAACATTACACACTGTAGACAAAACAAAGACAGGCAGGAAACACAGGCGGACGTGGACATGCATACACAGCTGCACATGAATTATGCAGCATGGCATATTAGCTACCTGTTGAATAACAACTGAACGCACGCACGCACGCACGCACGCACGCACGCATCACGGTTTAACCAATGAGAAAGCCAACTGAGCACAGCTACGTCAGCCCATGAGAAAACCAGCTGGACTAGACTACTAGAGGACTAGCATGCACGTCGGTGATAGACTCAGCTTGCTATTTCATAGCAGGTGGTAAAAAACATGGAGACAAGTGGTTTCTGTCCGACAGCAACAATTTATTGACCAAGTTGGCTGGGGACCCCCTGGGACCTGATAGAATATTATGACAACCACCTCACCTTCCAGATTAAATATCTGTGGGAGACGCAATTCTCCCAGAGCGCCACAGCTCATTTCTCCTCTTTGCTGTGTGTGTGTGTGTGTGTGTGTGTGTGTGTGTGTGTGTGTGTGTGTGTGTGTGTGTGTGTGTGTGTGTGTGCGTGCGCGCGTGCGTGCGTGCGTGCGTGCGTGCGTGCGTGCGTGCGTGCGTGCGTGCGTGGGTGGGTGGGTGGGTGGGTGGGTGGGTGCGTGCGTGCGTCGCTCGTGGGAATAATAGACAGGTACAAGGAAAAAATGATCTGTGTCGAAGAGAGAGTTTCAGAAGCATTTCCAAGTCTTCTCTCAGAAAGGAATGCGTGGCCGTTTACGGTTGATGCCCACTGTTGAAGTGACACTGAGTGACACAGTTCTATTATGTACTGTGAAATTCATTCTTAACGGGACCATGTTCTCTTTAAGCTATTCTCAGTGTGGAAACGCTTTATTTCACCATGTCACTTTTTACACTTCCGTAAGTAAAGGACTTCTTTTGCACCTGTCTTCAGCCCTAGTAAGTCTTGAGTTCTAAACTCAAGACAAGGCGCAAACTTCCCTACCTCTTCATTTTTCTGCCATTATGTTTGCCAACTGTGTGTGTGGGAAATGTGTTTTTTCACATGTTTGACGGGATTGTTATTTCATGCAGGGAGAAAAAAGCTTAAGTCTGAAGCCCAATTCATACTTTATCACACAACGCTGTCATGCGACTGGGCATAAATTAGGCATGACAAAATATGGCTTTGCTCTTATCTGCAATGGTAATTCTTCATGCATGAGGTTTCCACGTACTATTGTGTCTGTGCAGAAGCTCTTTTGATTAAAATGTATTTCTCCTCCGGGATGAATAAAGTACTTACCTACCTATTGCACAGATAGCTTATTGGCTACTAAATATGTTTTCAACAATTACAGTAGTTTTAGTGAATAACAAAAACATACTAAACGACGAAGCAATTACGGTTTATTTATTTGGAGCTAATATTTTTGGTTGAGGTTGTTTTGGAGGTAAAGTTGTTTTGGGCTTCTTGAGGTTGCTTGGGGAGTCGGAGACAGAGTGACATTCCGATGCACTGCCATTCCGACTACGTGGTAAACCGGTTGCTTATTTTGTTTTGTGGGAGTTGGCAACACTGCACTCTAGTTATAACTTTACATAATACATTCAAGTGAGTGTTAAACTTCATAAATGTGAGCTACAGCTAAGTTAACGTAATGTACTGTCGGCCAGTGCTTAAAAATCACACCCGTGTGAACTCTGTGTGGGGTCCCCGGAAGTTCCAGACCCATAGGAACGCGGCCAGGGTGCTGGCCCGGTTCCGGGGAGCCGCCCCGTGTCCGAAATGGTTGAGAAATGACAGAGTTACCGTGTGGGGATCCCCAGGGGGTCCCTCTACTGTACTACACACACTGTACTGTACTGTCACTGTACTGTACTGTAACACCCCAAATCATCATATATAACAGGGGTTCTCAACCCGTGGGTCGCGACTCCTTGGGGGGTCGCCAAATGTATATATACTAGAATTTCACGGGCCTTCGGCCCGCTCTTCCCAGAGTTGCGTTGCCCCGCGTTGCGATACAGAAGTCCACAGATACAGAAGTCCACAGTGACACGCGTTTTATGCAGCTGTTTTGTGTTGCAGCGCGTGCGCGCGCGCGCGTGTAGTGTTGTTGTTCTTATCCATATATGCGCCTCTGTTCGTCCCGTTTGTTCCACGCCAGGTGTCGACGCAGTCGTTCGCGCAATTTTCGTGTTTGCATTATTTTAACTGTGTAGGCATACCATATTCTGAATTACCAAAAAGAGGACACATGCGCGCGTGCATGTGGATGTGCACATGCGCGTCGTGCATGTGCATGTGTCGTGCGTGGGCGGTTCTGTTAAATGCAGATGTCAAAATAATCTATAGCCTAACAATAATGTGATCAGATATGCTCTATATTAGTTATGTATTTATTTAAAGCAGTGGCTCTCAAAGGTGTGATCCAGGGACCCTCATGGTTCCTTGAGGGGGTTCCAAATGGACCCATTATAGGTCTGTAACTCTGAGAGTGTACAAATGGAACCAAGTGGACCCTACAGGTCTGTAACTCTGAGAGTGTACAAATGGAACCAAATGGACTCTTTTATAACTTTTAGCTCTGATAGTGTACAAATGGAATCAAATGGGACTCTTATGGGTCCATTTGGTTTTACTCTCAGAGTTATGGGGGTCCTTGAAATTAAAAAGGTTGAGAACCTGTATGCAATGGCTTATGTCTTGTAAAAAGAGAGACCAGCCTATTCTCCAAACCATCATATCTTATGCTTTGCTAGGTTGTACAAAATAATATTGGGTCAATATAATTTGCAGGACTCACCGCGCGCACAGCTGCCTTGTCTGTGTTGACATGACATGGGCTTGCAGGACAGAACTTTTATTTGTGACAGACACATAGTTCCTTTGCAGACAATACAATCTGCTTGTCATTGGTCAGTCACAAAGCGAAGAAAACAATGTGAGAAAAAATGTAAGGACTGGAAAGCTCTGTCTTGCTCTATCTCTCTCCCTTTCTCTCTGTCTCCCTCCCTCGCTGGGGTGAAGACGTGTGTGCTGTCTCTCTCTCTCGCTCTCTTCTCTCTCCTCCCTCTCTGGGGTGTGTGGGGGGGGGGGGATTAGTTGCGCTGCCTTCGACAGTGCTATACTTCTCCAGCAGCGGTGCAGAACCGAGAGAGTGACACATTCTTTTGGATGTAAACTGCGCAACTTTTAGCTTTAAAGATCGGATTGTGTAGTCGCACCGGTGCTACAAAGTGAATGTTACAACTCGCACGGTGATATTTTAAGTCGCAAATGCGAGTACCTAGTCGCACTGTCGAGCCCTGTGTAGTGTAGTGCCATTTTCGCTGCATCGCGAGGCGATCCAAAATCCCCCCCCGCGCACGCACGCACGCACACACACACACACACTGTACGTAGCGGTTTGTTGTTTCAGCGCGCGCGTGTGCGTGTAGTGTTGGTGTTGTTGTTCGTATCCATATATGCGCCTCGGTTTGTCCCGCTTGTACCACGCCAGGTGTCGACGCGGTCGTGTTTGCAGTATTGTAACTGTCCAAGTTAGAATCAGTGTGTGCGGTGTGTAGTTCTTCTTCTTCTACTTTGTTTTGGTATGTGTGTGTGTGGGTCACGTGGTGGGCTTTGAGCAAATGGGAGAGGGAATGTAGTGTTGCCAGGTCCGCGTATTGTAAGCGAGTGGTAGTGTGTGTAAGTAGCGTGTTGAATGGCATTTTGTCTGTGCTTGTTGTCATAGACGTGGCAACAAATTAGGCGGGGGTGTCGGTGCTTGTGGCGTGTTTGTGTTTATTATTGATATTGATATTGTTTGCGAGTGTGGACGGGAGCCGGCTTTAGTGGCAGTGCAATGACAATTTTTACGCGGGTGGTGTTGAGTGTGGGCGTGCGGCGCGACATGAGGAGATAGCCGTGGATCGACGCGGAGGGTAAGTCTGTGACGTCTTAGTGTGTTGTTGCAGTGTGTGTTGCTCCTGCTTCGGCTTCGGCACCCAGCGTGTCAGTGACGTAGTAGCTGGTGGCTTTGGGTATTGGGTTGCGTACATGTTTTCAATTGTATAATAGATATGGTTATATATATATATATATATATATATATATATATATATTCCCCAGCTAGGGACCCAGGGACATACATAGCTGTCTATATAGGAGTGGTTGCACCACTCAAAAAGCTAACACAGCTGTGTTAGGCTTCGCAACAGTGACACTTGGTGGTGAGAACCAACCAAATGCTATTTTCGTGCTTGGACAGACCCAGCCAGCCAGGGACCCAGGCAGCGACCCAGGGACACACATAGCTGTCTATAGGAGTGGTTGCACCACTCAAAAACACAAAAAGTTATCTCTATATAAAGAATATGTGTGGAGATAAGAGGTTTATGCGCGACAGCGACGATATAGCCTACTGTTTAATATACTTCCTCTACATGCCGGTCTCATATTGGAGGGCCATGCCCTTCACAATCTCTTCACTGCCCAATTATGATTTCCATACTGAAGCCGGAGTGTGGAATGCTTAAGGCGGATGCTTCCATTTAATAGTAAATTGGAATCCACCGTTCCCTATATATTCCCCATTTCCGTAAACAAGGCAAGGGAGGGAGAGAAAATCAGCTGCAGAAGAATTGGAAGCAGCATGCAACGGGGCAGGAACGGAATATGGACGTATTGAAAAGTGTTTAACGCCGTTTGGGTGAAAAATTGCTGCGGAGATTTTGCGGCCCCATAAACTAATGATTGGCCTGTCATCAAGATAAATTCCAGTGGCATTTACCTTTTAAATGGCTTAAAGCGGGTCCTCTCATCCGCATTGCAGCCATTTAAGTGTGGAGCCGGAGAGAGAGGAAACAGATTCATCAACGTTCCGCATGATAGAGAACAAATGCGGAATATTGTCTGTTGAGCCGCGGTGTTATTTACCCTGCCGATCCCCATCCAAGCCTGTCTAGCGCTGCCATTACCTGTTCCATTACCTGCATGACTATGAACTGTCTACTGCCACTTCTACTTCCATCGACCTGTATGTCGTTGCTGTCGGCCAGAATCCTCGTATCTCCCAGGTTTTTAGTTTTTTATTTAATTTGTATTAACACTCTACTAAGCTTACTTGATCACACTACAGCGTCACACAAAAGCATACAAAGTATCAGATTCACAAGCTTGAAAAGCGGCGCTAAACAACACGTTTTGAGCTTGTAGATGCTACTACTTTTGATGCTTTTATATTTTAATCCTAAAAAGTAGCAGTTTTGGACATAGTATATGAGGTTTCCACCCAACAGAGACGATATTGTACAGTATATTGTATGGCAGTGGTTTTCAAAGTGGGGTGTGGGGACCCCCATCCTTGGGGCCGGGTGGTGGTTTCAGGGGGGCCCCAGCATAATTAGTTAATATATCATTTCAACCATATTTCTATACCGTGGCTATTCTCTGCTTTTTTTTTGTAGGAAAAAGAAAATCAACCAAACATTTTTAACATAAATCTTCGCTTCTGGGGGTCCATGGCACAAACTATTTTGAGATGTTACTTTTCACGATTCAAATTCAAAAACAGTGTGGATCTGCTACTTTTGATACTTCTGTAATATAATCAAGTAAGGCATTCATTTCTGTAATATAATCAAGTAAGGCAATCGGCACAAAACATAATAGATATGAGGTTTTGATTATATTATTAATATGAGGCAATTGGTTTGGTTTCACTGTAAGAATTGAACCAATTTGCCCAAGTGAAATAACGTGATTAGTCTTATTTTGATACACAGGATAGTGCAGGATAGTGAACACAATATAGACTCATTTATTGTCTCCACCAGAGAGAGTATGTTTTGCACTCTGTCCGTCCGTCCGTGTGTCCGTCCGTCCGTGTGTGTGTGTGTGTGTGTGTGTGTCCGTCCGTCTGTGAACAGCTAATCTCCGGCACCGTTAACCCGGTCGATGTCAAATTTTGCACACACACAATTTCCAGAACGGCCTGTTATAGCGCCACCAGGAGGCCGCTTTGTGCAAAACACGTTTTTGGACAGTACACCTACAGATTTTGTCCAAACATCACACAAATTGGTACACAGTCTCTCTAGAGCCCTTCAACCAATACGGGTCTTTCAGATTTCTCAGACTCCATCCTGATTGGCTAAGATTGGCTTCCAAAGTTTGCAGGAGTGCTCAGTTTCAAACAAAATGCTGCAAATCATGGACACATCGTGTGATTTCCGTGAAATTGTGCACGCACATTCCCCCTAGGCCGAGAAAAAAATGCCACGTGAACATTTTCAACTCAGCCTCATGGTGGTGCCGAAAAGTGTTTTTACTGCACGGATCTGTGGATCACTTTGTATGCCAACTCCCTAGAGGCCAAGGAAAAACCATTGCCTGGAATTTTTCACATCTGCTCTTTATAGCGCCACCAGGAGGCCAACATATGTAAAACACATTTTCTAATATTACTCCTTCAGATTTTATCCAAATTTCACGCAAATCGGTACACATGCTCTCCATAGCCATGTGATCAAGACGCGTTTGTTTGATTTCTCATAATCCACCTTCATTGCCTACGATTGGCTTCTAAACCTTTCAGGAGTAGCCCGCTTTGTACCCGTTTTGTACAAATTGCCACAATTACTCAACACAGCGTCCCATTGCGGTGAAACTGTGCATGCATATTCCCACTAGGCTGAGGAAGAAATGCCACTTGACAGTTTTCAAATCAGCCTCATGGTGGTGCTACAACAGGCCAAGCCGCGTCACACACACACACACACACACACACACACACACACACACACACACACACACACACACACACACACACACACACACACACACACACACACAAAACATCCTCCTGGTGGAGACCTGTGCCCAGAAGGGCACTTTTTCTAGTTAATATTAACCTTCCTCTTTGTCCTTGTGTAGCTGTCAGTCAGAACATATTTTGACCAGTGAGGCCTGCCGCCTGACCCACTGCATGGCTTGACAAAACCCCAGACTGACTGTTTCTAGGTCAGTGGGAACGCTTCCCTTAATGTGGCTTAAAGTCTAGACACATATTCCCAAAATGCTAATTATCTTCTCTATTCATAACATTGGCATGGATGGACTCATAGCCCTTTGAGATCAACCACAATATGTCTTTGACCTTTGTATCTACATCTCCGTTGTGTATTTTTTGTTCTGAGCTTGATTCATTTTTTATTATAGTTTTCTGCCTCATGTTAATTTAAAATCATCTGTGTTTGCAAACCTTTTCTGAATCAGAGCCCGCTTGAATATCTCAATAATTTGTGGGCGTAACTTCTGAATATTATTCTGAAGTTACACAGACAATATTATAGGCATATTTATACAAATGTTGTTATCTGGAGAAAATCCCACTACATAGCGTCATCAGGTCACAGTCCGGTGGTCACTATGACGTGTAAAAACTGTAATAATTATCTTTCATATCTCACTGTTTCACAAAGCAATCAGTAATCACATCATGAAAGCTCAGTGAGACAGGAAAGAAGGGAAACGAGTGAGGAAAGGATTACAATTTACAATTTAGGCATTTAGCAGACGCTCTTAATCCAGAGCGATTTACATTAGGCAAGAACAAAAAGCATGGGAATACATCACATATATAAAATGCATTTATCATGAAACATGCGTAAGCTAAGAACGTAGGACAAGGATGACATTGTGATGTAAAGTCAGGTGACAGGCTTCTCGCCCAGACCTTTTGATACACTTTATGAGTGAAATAAACATTTTGGCTGTGAGTCAGACATTGGCAGGAGTCTCGTCTGGGCCTGGGAGGGGAACAGTCGCATTATGAAATAGGACATTGGCATTAATACATAAAAATCAACGTTTCCAGGGTGATACGAGTGATATACCATACAGATAAGACAGCCGAACTCTTCTCACATCCCCAATCTTTCCCTGAAAGCTCCATGAAAAGACACATGTTTCCCTGCTGTTCATGCCTGATTAGCATTTGATAGTGTCTTCCCACACAATGATTCTTTTTACAGATGAATTATGCATGAACACGATCAATAAGGATGTAACAATAAAGCGAGAGAGAGGGCCTAACACTATCCGTGTTGCCGTGTTGATACAGTATAAGGCCCCAATGAGCTGCTTTCTGTTTGCACTTTGTCTTGTTATTTTCCGACCTTGCTGGTTGATGCATAGATAACCATGGGAACAGATTTGATGCTTTGAACTTCACATCTCAAAACTGGACTGAAACCAAAGCATCAAACATAATAGCATAATTTCGGGATGCTCTTGGTTAGGGATGCTCTTGGTTAGGGAACGTGGTAATATTAAGACATTGTAACATGTTGGTGCAAGTAAGTACTTCAAACCAGTGGTTCAAACTATTTCATGTCAAGGACCCCTAAATTAATGTATAGCGGATGTGCAGCGGACCCCCATCTGAAAATGTTTTGTGCCAGGGACGCCCAAAAGAGAAGATTTGTGTTAAAAAATAATAAACAAAATACAGTTTTAAGATTTCTTTCAAATTTGTTCAAAAATGATTGTACGGTAACATATCATTGTTCCGACCTCCCGTTAGTCCGACCGATTACTAACACTAACCCTAACCCTAACCTCAGTCTTAACCGGCCACACAGGCCTGGTCTTTGGGGCAGGCGGAACAGTTCCCCACCTAGGGTGCCTTTTCTTGTATTATTATTATTTTTTTAATAATAAAAATAAAATTAATAAAATCTCTGGTGGGTGCCCAGGCGCCCCCTCCCCATTGAACAAATCACTTTAAGTGGGGGATGTTGCAACCTAAAGAAAGGGCCGTGTTGTAGGTTTCCTCCTCCTCCGAGGTGGAAAGCCTGGTGACGCGAGGTTATGTTATGGAAGGACTCCTCGGTGCCTGGATTTATCTAGTTTTTGATCAAAGCAAGCTTTTTTAACAGCCCAAACTAAATAAACAACCAATTTTATATATAAAATGTATATTCCAGGTGGAATAAAGTCATGCGTCCACATGGCTTTGTTGACATTCTGCAAGCATGGATCCCTCGTCTGGTTCGACAAAAAACACTGGTGGATTAATTCATATACGTGTCTCACAATCTCACATTGGGTGCCGAGAGGCTCCCAACGCCCAACTCCCGGACTAACGGGAGGTTGGACTTATGGGCAGTCCTCGTATGTACAAGCTCGCAGTGCGGCCGGCAAGTGTAGATCTGCTATTTTTGAATAACCAACATATGACTGGATAGAGTGGTTAAAATGATACCAGTAACTACTTTTGCTGGACACCCCCATGGACATCCCAAGCCCCCGGCCCTAACTCTAAACCTCCCTGTCAAACCTTTTGGAATCTGAAGTAAAGTCAGTGACAGATATTTTGACGATTATGGAGAACTGAAATTGTTCTCCATAATCATTGCCGTCTTGACACAGTATAAGGTCCCTATGAGCTGCTATCTGTTTGCACTTTGCACAAGTCCGTGACAGAGAATGTTGACTTTTATGGAGAACTGAAATTGAATGCGCAATTTGAGGGCAGACATCTTTCCTGAGGTGCTTATTATAATGTTTTTGCCTTCTCTCGAGTGGATCCGTCTGTTTCCCCTTCCAGCTTACTTTTCTCATACCCATTAAAACCGGCAAAGCGTCTGTGTCATTTTATATTTTAGTTACTGTATGTAAACATAGTTGTCTCCACCAGGCCGAAGGCATGGGGAGAGAGTATGTTTTGCACTCCGTCCGTGTGTGTGTGTGTCCTTCCTTCCGTCCGTCCGTCCGTCCTTCCGTCCGTCCGTTATCAGCTAATCTCCGGCACCGTTGGCCCGATCAATGCCAAACTTTGCACACACACTCCCTGGATGCCAACGATGAACCTCTGCCCCACATTTTCCAGAACGGCCTGTTATAGCGCCACCATGAGGCAGCTTTTCACATTGTTTACCTAAAACTGCACCGATCTGCGTGATACGTTGCATGCACACTCCCTAGAGGCCAAGGACAAACCTTTGACCTGCATTTTCTGCATCTGCCTTTTATAGCGCCACCAGGAGGCTGACTTTTGTAAAACACATTTTTTGATATTACTCCTCCAAGTTCTGTCCAAAAATCTCACAAATCGTTACACAGTATCTCTATGGTCATGTGCTCAAGTCGGATATTTCATATTCCATCCTAATTGGCTATAATTGGCTTTCGCAGTTTGCAAGATTGCCCCGTTTTGAACAAAAGCCTCAAATCATGAACGCAGCATGCAATTTACGTGAAATCTTTCACACATTTTCTTACTAGGCTGAGGAATATATCCCACCCTTTTCACATTGGCCTGTTATAGCGCCACCAACAGGTTGATTTTTGCAAAACACATTTTTGGAACAAAATGCTTCAAAAACATGTTTATATTAATCCTAAACATTTTGCCAAACATCTCACACATAAGTTCTTCAGAAAACTTTGGTTTAACTTTAGAACAGTGGTTCTCAAAAATAGCATATCGTTGCTGTCCAGAAGAAACTGTTTTGTTTTGCACATGAAGTATCCACGTTTTCCCCGCCAATGTACTGGGTGTGTGTGTGCTTTGCTTCCTTCAGGCCGTGTTGCCATGTCTGCTTATTATAAGCAACCTTTGACTTGTTTTTTCTGTAAAGTCACTTGCAAATACATTATTGGTAGTTGCTGGTTGATGTTTTTTTGGGCTTGATTGTAAAGTGTACATGTACAGTAGTTGCTTATTTGGGCTTGCTTCCACATTTCTTCACATCAAGGAACCCCAGATTAATATGTAATTGTCCACGGACATCCATCTGAACATATGTTGTGCCTTTTTTATTAAAATGTTTAAAAACATGTTTTTATTCTCAATGTGTTTTTAAATAACAGATGTACAACCTTGTCGCTGTGAGCTTGTAGATCAGCTATTTTAATTTGTGGTTGTTTTCATAGACCCATGGCCACTTGTTTCTCTTGCAAAACTGGCAACACAGCAAGATTAAGAGGAATTAAGAAAAAGGTGGATAGGCTACACATCATTTTGGGACACGAAAAGGATTTGAGAACTACTCATTCAGAAGGAATTTGTAGAATCGACCTCAGGTCTTAATGGGTTAAAACAAAAGAAAAGGTGATGGAGGTGTGTATGTGCGTGCGTGCGTGCGTGCGTGCGTGCGTGCGTGCGTGCGTGCGTGCGTGCGTGCGTGCGTGCGCTTCACTACATCATCATACTGTAATCCAGAGAGCACAGCCGCTGTGGCGACCCTGAAGGTCGCCGGCGTGGGCGCCCTAGCTAAATCATTAGAGCATGGCCTGGGCTACATCAGTGCAAAATGTGGCGCTTTTAGACTAATTAGCGTGAAATATCCCTATGCTCCTCAACTATTCCCTGCCAAGGTCTCCAACCCTTCAGTGTCCATTTGGTCAGTGCAAAAGCATGCTTTCCTGGTTTTAACGAGTTAAACGCCACTGTACCGGCTCAGCGTTCTGCTGGCCTGCATGGTGTATATTGTGTTGTAGTGCACTCAGTTCTGTGCCTGTGCATGTGCAATTGGATCGATAGACAATGCGTGGTATAGCCTCTTAGTGTCAAACTTAACTCCTCTCTTCAAGTGCCTTAACTCTTATTTCAAGTGCCTTGGCTTCAACACTCAAACACTGAGTGTTTTGTTTTTCCCACTGGCTGAGTGATCCATGTCTGTATACATCTATCCCATATAGTTACTGTCGGGCAGAAACCTCATATCTCGTATTTCAACTTAAAAAATATATATATATTTCTTTTTAAAGGAGTACTTCATCCAAACATCTCTAATGCAAAGTGCCTGCAGAGTGCTTGGCCGCTTGGCTGCTAGCAGTTACACACGCACACACGCACGCATACGCGAGCACAGTAGCCCACACAGGGAAAAAGATCCAAACAAATGGACGCAACCCACACAAACACTTTGTTGAGCGCCTTCGCCCACATAGGCCCATATAAAGCATGCCATGTAGCCAACACGCACGCACACACGCGCGGGCACACACACGCACACGCACGCATACACACACACACACACACACACACACACACACACACACACACACACACACACACACACACACACACACACACGCCCAAATCGAATTAGACGGGTCCCCCCATTCGATCTGCCTGACAAATCCAACAATTAGAGTGCAACAACGTTACTGTCTTAGACCTTCAATCAAACATGATCAAGGTCTAAAACCAAAACATTGTTGCAATCCCATGAATGTAATCTAATGTGTGCATTTGAAGACCATGCGAGCAGGAGTTTCTTTTTTTTCCTCACCGTTGTGGTTTGGGGGCTTGGGGCCCACTTTGATGTTCCCGTACAAACCTGTCAATTTGTATTTGTGGCAAAGGCTTGCCTTTCCTCCATCAGTCTGACATGAAAAGACATTTTGGGGTAAATTAAATTGTCTAAATTACAATCAATGTCCCATCAAGGACATGCGTTCAGCTTTGCTTGTGTCCCCCACCTGTCCCCTGAGCAAGGACACCTTTAACGCCAGTGCTGTGTGGCATGTTAAACCAACCTGTACAAAGGACATGCATTGAAGCATTGTCTAAAAATACTGTGACAGCGAACAACACAACAGGGCCAAGTCACTGTTGGACACAAACCTTGTACAGGATGTACAAAAAAGTGACTTTCTCACGAAATGGAAAGAGCCTGCATGTGTTCCAATGTAACCACTGCAGTTTAGAAAACCCCACAGCCTGCTTAAACACATTTAATTTCACTTGCGAAATGTATTTTAAATGAAATGGCTAATATTGCTGATCTACAAGCTCAAAGCTTGTAAAGATCAGCTAATTTAGCCACTTCTGTGTGACACTATAACGGAGTAGAGCATTAATTTATAATTTCTGTCGGGTGGAATATATGTCCAAAACTGTTATTTTTATACTTGTATCAAAGCATCAAATCATGATGCAGCATCATTTTTTACAGCATCAATGTATGACGCTGTAAAATTGTTCATTAAAAAAAACAAAAAAACAAAAAAAACACATACTGTACACACCCTGACAACGAACGACAGTATGTTGTGTCCTTGTGGGTTTCTACTGTTCCTGCCCTTGTGCAAATACATCCATACTTACTTACTACAAACCATGGCCTGCTCTGGGGATTCAAAGAGTCAGCCCCGACATAACCAATGGGACTACACAGCAAAATAACCTGTTCATGTATATCCAATTGTAAATCCCAAGAGTGTACAAAGTTACATTTGTGTGTCTGGGTTACTGGTGGCGTACGTGATATTTTTTCGTTAACACAAAAAATAACTGTATTTCAATAGCAATCAGCGCTATAGACCATTTTGTTCAGTCTCTTCGGCTCTTTAGTAAACAGAACATTCATGTTAAGGTCGGAATACCAATTTTATGCAATCAGGAGAGAGAACTCATTCACAGGATGAAGTGTAATTGCATGTGATGGAACGGAAAGAAGGGGGAGTAGAGGGGGGTCGGGGGTTGCAGACAAAATTGGAACTGGTAGACTCTACTGTAAATTTGAAGCAGATGAATGATCTTTGTGGTGTACTCTTTCACTCTCCTGATCAGAAAGTAATGGTATCTCCACCTGAAAATGTATTCTTTTTGAGGGGCGCTATAGCTTTGAGGATTTGTGTACTGTAAACACAAACATTGAAGAAAAAAGTGTGTAAACACAAGACAAAAGTGAGGACGCAAATTGGCCAGAATGAGATGATGTATGATGACGTATGATGATAAGGGTGTGATCTTCTGTATACTAAAGAGATGGAGAAATGAGAAGACCCCAGTGCTGAATAAACACTCTACAGCAGTGATTACTATCGCAGGGGATTAAGGGACATTTTGCAGGCACTTCAAAGCTATAGAGACCCCACCATTGTAACCTAACCACTGGCCCGCAACATTTTTGTCAGGTTACTGATCCCCCATCAAAAAGTGGTTCAGGAGGTAGAGTGGCCGCTTGAGAATCATAGGTTCCCGGTTCGATCCTGGTCTCCCCTGTGTCTTTGAGCAAAACGTTAAACCCCTAACTCAGGGCTGGGCAACTGGCGGCCCGGGGGCCACATGCGGCCCCCACCTTCACTTAATGTGGCCCTCAGGTTAATGTCATAATACTGATATAATATTGGTTTCAACTGTTTACAATTCCACAACATGCAAACATGACCCGCTTTAATTACTTCAGTCTAAATTAGTAGCTCATTGCGCAACACAAGTATAATTAAAGGCATTTGAAATTACATAAAAATGTTAATTTTCAGGATTCCAATTCAAAAATAGCAAAAATTAATTCAAGATTTCATTTCGAATATAGCAAAAATAGCCGATCTACAAGCTCAAAACGCGTCGCAGCACGACGCGTTTTGAGCTTGTAGATCGGCTATTTTTGCTACGACTAATATATGGCCCTAGGGAGTGATTGTGGAAATATAGTGGCCCTCTCCATCGTCAAAGTTGCCCACCCCTTCCCTAACTGCAGGAGCCTTGCATGGCTTCCTCCACCATCGGTGTCTGATGAGCGTACATTCACCCGTAGGCGCTGTGGATAAAGCCACTAAATAAATGTGCCATTTACCCTTTACATTTTGTCCACTTCAACGATTCAAGTTATTCCAGGCCATTATTCAAGCATTTTGTCTAACAAAACAGGGGAGTGCAGTGATCAATCGCATGATCAAAAAGGAACCGCTTGTCTGAGAAAATAGAACATGGTGTCGTAAAGCCTGCAGTGACCCTGGGGAAGCAGCAGACCATTGCTGGTTTTCATTCCATGCATACAGAGGACTAATGAGAGAGGCATGCAGCCGCACCAGTTGAATGCAAATAACCGCCCGGCAACAGGAGAAAACTAGCAATGCTGGTAATGCTTTAGGGTAGTGGTTTTCAACCTTTTCCATAGTCAAGATGCATTATTTATTTGGCATTTGAGTCACAGACCTCCATTTGATGAGATTTAGCCTCTCAGAACGAAAGCTTGGATGAGATTTTGTCCACAATTTGATGTGGTACCATATGAAAATAACAATTCTTCTACAATTGCTAATTGTGTAGACTAGGGGGGGGCTGTTGGGGTGTATATATATATATATATATATATATATATATATCTGTGGCACAAAACCTTTTTAGATGGCGATCCACGGCCATAATACATAATTATTTTTTGAGAAGCATGAACTGATGTAAATGCACAATGGTAAAGGCCAGTGCACACTCACTCTCACAGAATGCAAGCTCTCCGTGTTTGTCAGACTTGCATCTCTGCCAGACAGAATTTAGAGCGCATCTCATACAGCGGCATTGTTGGAAATACAATACATCTTTGTGTGTGTGTGTGTGTGTGTGTGTGTGTGTGTGTGTGTGTGTGTGTGTGTGTGTGTGTGTGTGTGTGTGTGTGTGTGTGTGTGTGTGTGTGTGTGTGTGTGTGTGTGTGTGTGTGTGTGTGTGTGTGTGTGTGTGTGTGTGTGTGTGTGTGTGTGTGTGTGTGCGCGTGCGTTTTTTTTTTTTACTGATACCAAACCAAAACACGTTAGCCAGTTTCCAAGTTCAAGCCAATTGCCACATTTATTTATTTTACAGGAAGTAAAATTACTTTTCTTCATCTAAGTAAATGATTGATGAATGGGTACATTTCAAACGAAAGCACAGGTCAATACAAAAGCTGTTACTCTGGAGTCTGGACACACCATTATTAAGCACTCACACTTGTTTACAACAGCTGGGTCCAGCATTTTCAATTAATCAGAACATTTTGAGACGTACAAATATACACTTCTATGGAGTGCCACCATACTGTACGTTTGCTGTTTTACTCAACAGGGATAATTTCAGGCTTTTTTGGCCAGAGATAGCCTGAAAGTACCCAAGCTTTTCTTTGCATAGAGGTCAAACTAGCGCTGGAAAACGGATGCCAACCTTATTTTTTGCTATGTTGATGAAATGAAGGACCACAATTGAAGTCCCATTTTGGTTGTGGGACCAATGGAAACGAGCATCAGGACTTTTGTTTGTGTTATCCTTTCAGCCTTAATGACTTGTGCACCTCGTGCTGTTTACATCTCTGAATAATAAAGTATTCAATCAATCAAGCTGAAAAGGTTTGAAACCAATGGTTTGAAACCTTGTAATCAGTGTAATCAGATCCCAGACCAGTAGTACACAATAGTAGACAGGGAGGGGAAGGCGGGGTCCAAATCATCACGCACGCTTAATGTTGTATACATATTGATTTTGAATGTTACACGGTTTTTGAAGCAAGGGGAGAAAAATCAAAGAACGCTAAATTAATTTCAGGGCGAGTAATTATAAGGTACAGCCGGTGGGGGAAGATTGCGAACGTGATCAACTGTGTGCAAAGCACTTGTGACAGCTTAATGAACTGGTGCTTATAGAGTGTTTTGGGGTAGAGGACATGTGCTGGATGAGGGATGTGAATGTCTGCGTCAGTACATTCGCTTTTTTTAATGTTTTTTTGTGGCTTTCACCTTTATTTTATATTTTTTATGAAGGGACAGACAGTAAGCTGACAGGAAATGGGGAGAGAGATGGGGCAGTGACATGCAGTAAAGGCTGTCGGGATCGGGAGTCGAACCCGCGGCACACTGCCAGACTGGGTCCCTGTCCTGTGTCGTACATGGTAGCTATATCAGCCCAATGTTGCTGTTAAATAGTCTATACAACCATATTAGACCTTGTGCGCTCTCTCTCTGTGTGTGTGTGTGTGTGTGTGTGTGTGTGTGTGTGTGTGTGTGTGTGTGTGTGTGCGTGTGCGTGTGCGTGTGCGTGCGTGCGTGCGTGCGGCATGCACAGAGAGAGAGAGATAGAGGTGCACATGCGTGAGATGTAAAAATGAATACAATAAAAACTAATTAATTTCGGGTCTGGATCGCATCTTGGTGAACTCTTGCAGTGTGTGATGCCTAGTCTGCGACCAATGTTTAGTGTGAAAGCCACAACGATATAATGACAGACGATTTCAAAAAAAGACTCCTGCAGTGTGAAATACATAACGATCTGATGACTCGCCGACAACTTTGAAACTCCTACAGTGTGTAGGCAGGCGCGCCTGAGCCATGGAGCAAACGGAGCAGCTGCGACACCAGATTAAAAAGAGGGGGCGCATTGCGACACCACTTTCAGTCCCCCCCCCCCCCCCCCCCCCGGCCGCCGCCGCCGCCGCCACGCTCGAAGCGCACGGTGCGCGACAGCGAGAGAGAGAGAGAGAGAGAGGAGGAGAGGGTGTTTGTCTATGTGTGCGTGAGCGCGGCACGCGCGGAGAGAGAGAGGGAGAGAGAGTGGGATGCTGCGTGTTAAAAAATAAATAGGCTACTAATTCGCGCATTGCATCCAATAATGCCCGGCTTGCCCACCTGTGTGAATCACTTACTTTGTGCTTGCTGCTAGTTTTCAGAAGAATTAATCCAAGGTTTGTCATATTATGTTTTAAAGTAGGCATACATTTTAGCTGGTCAGTCAGTGTGTGCAGACTCAGAGAGAGAAGCAGCACTGCTCTGCTGATTAAATTGATATGACCTAGATATGTCATATGCGCTGACTGGCAAGTTAATTAGTTATTTGGCAACACCTGTGTGAAATACCAGAATAAGCTTTTTCTTTTTTTTTGTGGCCATCTACAGGCCGGCCATGACTGTACTACTAGTACAGTCACTGGAAGGGGGTATCATGCACCCCCCGGAATTATACTTCTAATCAGTGTTTTCTTATTGGAAAAAATGTGCTGAAAATGATGAGCTATGATAAAAAGTTGTCAAAATGTCCCACCTACCTCAAAACCCCCTTTTTGGTATATGGCTCTGGCGAAATTGTGTAAAGGCAAATATTAATTCACTAAAATTACATAAATAGACATGGTGGTCTGAAATTGGTCATGGAGTATCTTGACACATAGGGGTAAGTAGCAGAACAGGATTTGGTTGGTTGCTACCATTATATTCTTAAATATGACCCACATCATCCTCAGAAACACCAAAAAATATGGTGTCCGCTTGACTAATAACAACAAAGATGGTTATTTTCCAACACATTATGGTGAGTATCACTGCCTCACTTGTATATAGAAAACTTCTCATATCCCCAAGCTTCAATTTGAGCCCAAGATAACCTTTCTATCTTGTAAATTACTCTTTCTGTCGCCAAAATTATGAACTATACCTCAAATCGGTGAAAATTGTATATTCAGTCAGTATCAGCTATACATTTGGAATAAATGAATGAATGACTGAGTTTTAACTCACTCCACATCATGGAATATTTCTTACTTGAATAAGCTATGTTAAAAAGTTTGCAAAGTGTCCCATCTACCATTTTTATGCAAATGAGTGCCTCCATTATCAAATTAATCGATTTTCACTATATCTCAGCCAATATTGCACTTAAATGAACAAATAAGGTGTCTAGACCTATGTTTTGAGGGTCGAGGATCTCAGTGAAACTATTCCTAAAGTGACCACATGTGCCCGTGGCATGCTGGTGTACAAATCAGTGCCGATTAAATCAATTCCTCTATCTCGTCGGCTTCTTGTCCATGCTCTCCAGACAGTGTCAAGGAGATCAACCAGTGAGGTTGGTAGGACTGCACCGCAGGACACACTGGATTAAAAAACTCTTTAGTTTCAACCCCCCCTGCCCTTCATCATAGGGTTTTGGTTTTTCCAAAAAAGCTTCATCAGCTCGCTTGTATAAGACACGATGGTTCTCTTCAGAGCAGAGTAGCATGGAGGAAGACGAGCCAGGTCAACTTTAGATTTAGAAATTAGTTTGTCATCTGCTCCCACCACTGTTTCACTGAAGACTCACAATTCAAATAGCTCTATAGCTCAAGCCAAGCCATGTGGCCCATAGGGCAGGAGCCTAACAAGTACACTCCCTGGCATGACTAGTATGTCGCAGGGACTTACCCCAATCCAACCCTTTGGTATTACCCAGCTGGGGATCGAACCCCTGACCATCCAGTCTCAGGGCGGACGCTCTAACTACAAGGCCACTGAGCTGTTGATGATATCCAGGGCCTCTTACGAGTGTGTAACTTTACAGTGTGTACAGAATGGAACCAAATGGACCTGTAAGCCTTGCAGAGCCTTGAGGCCCATAGGGCAGGAGCCTATCTCCTGTTTCTGTAGTAGGAGGCAGCTTGATGTACAAGTACACCCCCTGGACATGACGCTAGTATGTATCAGGGACTTACCCCAATCTAACCCTTGATGCTGAGTGCCAAGCAGGGACAAGCAGGGATGTACTGGGTTCCATTTTTCGGAGTCTTTGGTATGACCCGGCCGGGGATCGAACCCCGACCTCCCAGTCTCAAGGCAAACGCTCTGACCACAAGGCCACTGAGCTGTTGATATGCAGGGCCCCTTACGGGTGTGCAACTCTGAATGTACAAATGGAACCAAATGGACCTGTAAGGGTTATGGGGGTCCTTCAAATGTGCCTTGTGCTACACTATATGGAACAGATCCTTAATTAGTATAGTTGGAGCAATTCATCTGTCTGCTGTATGGACAGAGTTGTGAGTCTTCAGTATGGTAAATGGTGCATTTATAAAGCGCCTTTATCCAAGGCGCTTTACATAGACACACACATTCACACACACATTCATACACTGATGGCAGCGGAAACCATGCAAAGCACCAACCTGCACATCGGGAGCTGTTAGGGGTTCAGTGTCTTGCTCAAGGACACTTCGACACTAACTCTGGGGGAGCCCGGGTTTGAACTGGCAACCTTGCGGTTACCATCCAGCCACTCTACCCCTGAGCCACCGCCGCCCCAGTGGACGTCACCCGTGCCAAGTTGCTGCGGACAATGGTGGGGGCAAATGACAAACTCACTTCTTAAATCTAAAGTTGACCTGGCTCGTCTTCCTCCATGCTACTCTGCTCTGAAGAGAACCATCGCCTTATACAAGCGAGCTGATGAAGCTATTGTGGTAAAAACAAAACCATATGAAGGGCAGAGATGGTTGAAAATCCTTGTCATTGGAGACCATGGACAAGAAGACAAAGAAGACTGATGAGTTCTATGAACACGATGACTGATTAATGTGACGTTTGTGCATTTTGTTCTTTATGGTGCAGGCTAGGGTGGTCACTGTTTGTACACTGTTTACATTTTTGCCTTTGAGTGTGTATAGTAATAGGATGAAATACTGTTACAGGATTGTGTGACTGTTTGAATTTTGTACTGCATATTGCAGGCCATTCTATAGCGTGTATACTGCCGTATACTATTGTTCATACTAAGGATGTTTTTAGTTTTTGATGTTATGCTACAGTATATTCTAAATTATAAAGCTTGCTTAAATGCACAGCACCTGTCTAGATACCTTATTTGTAAAAGTTATATGCAATATTGGTATCTCTTACTTGGTATAAATGTGACTTTATTGTAATGGCAGCACTGATTTGTACACCAGCTGCCACGGGCACATGTGTTCACTTTAAGAATAGTTTCACTGAGATCCTTGACCGGTTGACCCTCAAAACATAGGTCTAGACACCTATTTGTTCATTTAAGTGCAATATTGGCTGAGATATAGTGAAAATCGATTGTTTCATAACTCATTTGCATAACAATGGTAGATTGGACACTTTGCCAACTTTTTAACATGGCTTATTCAAGAAATATTCCATAATGTGGAGTCAGTTCAAACTCAGTTATTCAATCATTCATTCCAAATGTATAGCTGAAACTGACTGAATATACAATTTTCACCGATTTGAGGTATAGTTCATAATTTTGGCGACAGAAAGAGTAATTTACAAGATAGAAAGGTTATCTTGGGCTCAAATTGAAGCTTGGGGATATGAGAAGTTTTCTATATACAAGTGAGGCAGTGATACTCACCATAATGTGTTGGAAAATAACCATCTTTGTTGTTATTAGTCAAGCGGACACCATATTTTTTGGTGTTTCTGAGGATGATGTGGGTCATATTTAAGAATATAATGGTAGCAACCAACCAAATCCTGTTCTGCTACTTACCCCTATGTGTCAAGATACTCCATGACCAATTTCAGACCACCATGTCTATTTATGTAATTTTAGTGAATTCATATTTGCCTTTACACAATTTCGCCAGAGCCATATACCAAAAAGGGGGTTTTGAGGTAGGTGGGACATTTTGACAACTTTTTATCATAGCTCATCATTTTCAGCACATTTTTTCCAATAAGAAAACACTGATTAGAAGTATAATTCCGGGGGGTGCATGATACCCCCTTCCAGTGACTAGACTATACAGCTGGAAGTTTTTTCCACAGCTGTGGAATTGAGATCCTTTTTTTTTAACTCATATAATCTGCTATGATTTCTTAAATTATTATTCATGACATGAATGTGCAGTAGCCTACCAAAAAAAGATATAGATATAATGTCACGTTATTATTTATATAAATAAAAAGTGGACTGGTTGGAGGATAAAATAAATAGTATTCTTAAACTACATTTGTGTGACTTTTTGGTTTTTTTTTTTTATCATCGTCTCTGCTCTGCTTTTTCTCCCTGGAAATAAAAACGTCTGGGTTTCCGAGGCTACTGCTCTGCTGCTGACGCTATTTCCGGTTACCTTTACGCACGGGGCGCACGGATTTGAATTTCTCCGGTCAGCCTGAATGTGTGTGTTGTTGTTGTCAACATGGCTCAGAAGAGAATGAGTGATTTATTTGGTGGGTCCAAGCCCAAATCAAGTCTAGTTAATGAACCCTTGGCCTTCATGGGCACCAGCAGCAGTGTTCAGCAGGGAACGAGTGCTAACGTTGTTGGAGGAGAAGGAGGACAATAATAAAAACAACAACAGCAGCAGCAGCAGCAGCGCAAGCAGCAGTGTCCATCTCACGTAGCCTACATAATGACATTCTGGACACGTAACTCACGTTGGATATACAGTAAATGCCATGATGAGGGAATTAACCACCCCGGAGCGCAAGAGCACATTTGGGGTTTAAGGTAAAGCATTTACAATTGAACTATATTATTTCTCTAATAGTCACTATTGCAGTGAGAAATAATATAGTATTTACTAATTACTATGGCCGCCGTGCCAACTGAACTGCTGAATGCTGCTGCAATTTAATGTTAGATATTAGATTCTGACGGGGAGGGATCTATGATGAATGATGACGATACAACACCGGGGTCGCCGAGCCCAAGCGCGCTGCGCTGTCAGCTCGTCTGTTGTATAATAGGGCTATAATTTATATGTTTTGTTTTGATATCGGCGCCTTGCCAATGTCATGTGTAGCCTAAATAGGCCTATGCCTTTTTATGATGCATTTTGTCAGTTTGTTCATATAACTTGCGTGTGGAGAGGGAAAGTAAAAGCCACTTTTCCTTGTGAAAATGCGCGAAAACGCGCGTGCACGAGGCACATGCACGCGCATTTTTGCGCGCGCGCTACGCGCGCGCATGAGTCCAAATCTGTGCTCCCCCACCTGGAAACGAAGTTAGGCGCCCCTGTGTGTAGGGGCCATAACCCTAACCTCAATCTTAACCGTTAGATGGATGTTAGGTTCTTACTTATGAATGATTCTTGATGACTATTTTCTTCATGTATTTGATGTATTACCATGTGTTCCTGCTTACTGTAAATCGCTCTGGATTAACAGTGTCTGCTAAATGCCTAAATTGTAAATTGTATTCTATGGCTACTGTCACAGTGACAGTGAGCCCCTTGGCATTGGTTGTGGGATCTTGGTGATCTACAGTGGGGATTTCAGCTTGTCCTTGGATCTATCCTTCAGCGCTTGTTTTCCTCACCTGGGGATCCTGCACCATTACTGAATATCCCTGAGTCATTCCGGTGACACACTGTACAGGGATATTAATCACATTGGTTGTCAGGTGTAATGACTCTTAACCTTGCATTGATTGTCGTGGGCTTCGTGTAATGTTGGTCAGCTAGCATTCAAGCTTATTGTATTTTGGCACAAGTCCCTTTGAAAAAGAGGTTGCCGGAGGCAGTTCTGTTTCGTGACAACTTCACTTTGTAAACTGTGGTGATAAAATAAGGTTATAATCAATGGAATACAACCGACCCTAGGACTACTATCTGTACCGAGTAGACTTACTGTATAACTACTACACATAAACAGAGCTGCTACCTTAAACACATTTGAAATCTAAGGCTTTTTTGCATACTATTTAAATAGTTTTGAGAAAAAAGGCTGCTAATTGTCACAACTGTATATACTGTTTTTTATTATATTTTGACACTTGCTTTGGCAATGTAAATGTACATTTTCTCATGCCAATAAAGCTCATTTGAATTGAATTGACACCATGCACATGGAAAGAGCTATGAATGGTCTATCTTTGAGCGACACATACTGTATGCAGCATACAAATAAAATCTGCCTCCTAACCAACTGATTACAAGCCTTGCGCTCCCGCCTCCAATCTTTGCACAAGGCCTCACATATCTCCTAGATGGCTCAGTCAACAGACATGAGGGAGGGTATTGGTTGATCCTGGCTCTGTCCTGGCCGGCTTAATACACAGGCTTTAGAGGCTACCACCAGAACCACAGAAATATAAGATAACATGATAACATGCCGTTGGAGTGCTGTCAGGGGCGGGGGTTGCTGAAAAATCGCTAATCGGTGCCTGCATCACCAGCACTGAAGAGAGTCTGGAAAGGTGGATGCACTAGAGAGAAGAGGCATTCAATTCAGCATGAGTAAGACAGAAAACGTGTGTCTGAACAAGACAGAGGACAGTGAAACAGTGAGAATGCAATGAGTAGAGGTGGAGAAGGTGAAGGAGTTTAAAGGCCTAGGGTCAACTATATCCAATGTAATGGGGAGTGTGGCAGAGAGGTCAAGAGGGAGTGCACACAGGGTGGATCCAGAGGAAGGTGTTTTCGTGACAGAAGGGTAACCAGCAAGAGTGAGATGGAAGATATATAAGACGTTAGTGAGACCAACCATGCTTGTGCGGCTTAGAAACGGTGGCACTGACGAAAAGACTAGATTAGCAATTATTTGGAACCAGTTCTGGTTCTAGAGCTTATAGGTATAGTTATAGCTTATAGTTATAGTGTTTTGGGGCAGAGGACACAATGCTGGATGAGAGATGTAAAAGCCTGCGTCAGTACAACATCCTAGTCTTCATCCCATAGTAGAGAAAAAGGAATAACTTGTCTGAGCATTGTATTCTAGCTACTGTTATGTAATCTCTCAAGACATATTCGTAGGTCTGCTGCAGCTGAATCTGTCGACAACTCCCATTACAACCTGTAGATTTAGTTGTTAGTAGAAATGTAAACAAAGACGCACCTAGAAGAGGAGGACTGAAAGATAATAATAAGAAGAAAATATCTGGGGAATTGGGTGGTGCGGTGGTTCCCTGGGCAAATTTAAAGGATATGCCTATGGGTTCTCAGATTTGAAAAAAAAACAACAACAACTACGATCTCAGGAGTACTCAGGAGGCACACAGCCTTTATTTATTAAAAGGCAACTGCCAACATGTTTCGACCTTGGAAAGTGTTCATCAGGGTGGGGGAAAAGGCTTCCCAGATTGCTACCACTGTGACATTGAGCTTTGTGCCCCTTGGCATTGTTTGTGTGATCTTGGTGTGGGAATTACAGCTTGTCCTTGGATCTCTCCGTTGTCTTCTTCACCTGGGGCTCCTGCCACTACTGTATATCCTTGAGTGAGTCACTCCGGTGACAGACACAGATTTTAATTACATCGATTGTCAGGTGCAATGACTCTTAACCTTGCATTGATTCTCATTAGTTTCTTGCAATATTTGCAAATGTCAGCGTTCAAGCTTGTTGTGCTTTGGGCAAAATTCTCTTTCTACTAGAGAATACATGTAATACAATTATAATGTAATATGTTAGTGTCTACCTTCTGATCAATTACATGAGGCATTGTGTGCATTGCTTTGGCTGTTGATTTGTTGCATACCATACAGGTGATCAAATTGATCGAATTGAATGTAAATCCACAACATGTAACAATAAAACAAAAATTTACCTTGACCGAGACAAGACTGAGACCATAAAAATATGGCCCAGTCTGACCACTTGTGGGGGAGGCATATACTGTAGCTTGGGGATTATACTGTCTCTCCATGCTACGTATATGCCTTGGAACATCTCAGGAAGCCCCAGGAGTAAGTGGCTAATGTTGCCCTGGAAAGGGAAGTCTAGAGCTCTCTGCTGGAACTGTTGCCCCCCCGACTCAAATCCGGCGGTTGAAGATGGATGGATGATTCATTGATTGATTGGTCATTGATTGAAAGGCCATCACTGCAAAGATGTTAAGAGTATGTGTATGTGTGTGCTGAATACTTTATTAGCCAGAAATGCAAACAGCATGTGATACAGTAAGAGTAAGACATTGAGGCTAAAAGGATAACAACAACGTCCTGGAGACATGTTTCCATTGTAGTCCTATGTATTCAATTCACCAATATAGCATAACACTAATTCATTTTCCAATGTTTTAAAATATATATTGTATATATTTTTTACATAAATTATTTGATATTACTGTTTTTTAACAGGATGGACGCCAGATCGCCTCGTCAGATGACGGGTTAAGATTTACAGTAACCCCGGAGGTCGCCAAACCCGTCAGATGGCGTGTAGTAAGGGTTATATTAGTACCATGCAGCCGAAGCTCAACACTAACCTTCCGTGCTGCCCAGGCTGCTAGACAGCGCCCACGTTCTTCCCATCGTGAGGAACAATGCGCGTGCCTCCCATAAGGATCCACTCATTATCGTTTCTTTGTTGCTTGTTTTAGTCCAAACCGCCCGGCGTTCAGATGTGAACAGTGATTTCTGATCGCGCCAGCCATGTCACCTTAGACATGTCGGTTGCTGCTCGAAAAAGTGTTTGCGCCTCTACTCGTTGTATTGGGCTGTATTGACGGTAATAGAATGGCGCCTATATAGGGAATAATGCTGCCTCCCTGCGGTCATTTAAAATGGCCAGCAGGAGGCGCTGAAGGTGTTAATCACTAACATAACAAATGGACCAAATGGCCCATTGGGCTGCATGGGAATGGCTGGTCTTACGTACAGTACAGTAAGTATGTTGGGGAGGTTGTGTGAATGTGTGTCATAGCTGCCAACGGAAGACACCTTTAACTGCATGAAAATTCCATTTGTGGAGTGGAGCCCCCGCACTCCGTCAGAAGCCAGTTGGCCGTGACGGAAATTGAATTCCATTTCACGTGCTGCGTGTGTGTGCATACGTGCGTGTGTGTGTGTGATCAACATTCAAATGAAATCTAAATTATTTTAACAAAATTCAAGACACTTAAAATGGTTAAATCGATTGTGACGCTGTATTTACACATTTAGCTGGGGACTTTGAGAACCACTGGAGTAGGGGATTGGGGAGTCGCAGCGGGGGAAATGACATACTGCATGACAGTCATGAACCAGGCAGCGTGATGGATGGTGTTTTGGCATTCCTCTCTCCTGCTGTCCAACCAAAGCAGCTTCAGACCACAGTGCTACTGTGCTGCCCGCTGAGAGCTCCTCGACACCTAGAGATGGAATGCACATTGGGTACATCGTGATTCGTCTCTGTCGGGTGGAAACCTCATTGTGTCCAAAACTGTAGCAGTTCGACAAGCTCCAAACGTGTCACTTCACGGTGGGTTTCAAGCTTGTAGATCTGATACTTTTTAGAGGCTTTTGTGTGATGCTGTAGTGTAGGCCGTTATTAATTTACAAAAATAAAATAAAACAAAAATGTATTAGTATGACTATTAATACATTTACTTAAGTGAAAATGTGTCAGTTCTTTTGAGGAGGATAGCAGGGTGTAAGTTCTTTTGAGGAGGATAGGAGGGTGTCAGTTGGAGTTGCAGCCCAATGTATGCTTCGTCGTATGATGGTTGGGTTGGGTGTCGTGCGCCGAAAATAGCCGATTCACACGCTCACGTACGATGGCTATTTTTGAATGACGCAGGAATAAATGGAGCATGCTGGCTGCATAATCACAGTGTATGTCTGACTGCTGGCTGTCATTAGAAAGAGAGAGTAATTGAACCCTATAACACCCACTTTATTCCGGGGGAAGGGGGGGGGGGGGTATTCAGAAGAAAGAAATATCCAATCTATGTCGCCACACGACACGTTGTGGGCTTGTAGCTCATTAAGTATTTGACAAAGACATTTGGTGTAGCTGTCTCTCTTGTGCTCTTTGTTTCCTCGACACTGTAGAGGGGAAAAGAGCACACTTAAGTAGACAACTCTTTTATAAGGTTTATATGCATGGTTAAGAGTTAAAACTAGGAATGATGCGCAGCCGGCATCTACCTGATCAGAGCGGCTATTTAAACTTCTCTGCCTACCTGCTCATTCCTGGCTTCTCTCCTGCTGTGCAGACGTGCAACGCTGCTGCTGCCTCCCTGCCTCGCTCGCAGCTAACCTGCTGCTCATGAACTTTTACAAATCCCCCCGCCTCCCCAGCTTCCACCTGTAGGCTCTGTTTCTAGATCCCCCTGCATGGGGGTCTTAATTCATTCCCTGTAATTCTATTTGGCTTATAACTTAACTATGATGAGATGAGATGAGATGTACTTTTTTATCCCTGCAGGGAAATTGATACGCTACAGCAGCATAATGTAAAATGTAAAAATACACAACAGACAAACAGAACACATTGGACACTACTGGACATAATCACAACAAGACCACAGACTTCAGACACAGGACCATAAGCATTGGGGGAGAAAGTTCTTATGTGTTGTATAGTCTGATGGCGGTTGGCAGAAAGGAGAGTCTATACCGCTCTGTGTTCATTCTCGGAGGGAAGGTGAGCCTATGGCTAAAGGTGCTCACTCTGTCCTGTAAGTCACCATAGAGTGGATGGGAGGCGTTAGCCAGCATGGAGATCAGTTTGTCCCTGATTCTCCTCTCTGTGACTGACTGCAGCCCCTCCATCCTGAGGCCCACCACAGAACTGGCCTTCTTTGTGATCTTGTTGAGCTTGTTCAGCTCCCAGGCCTTAATACCCCCACCCCAGCATACCACTGCATACATTAGAATGCTGGCTACCACGGACTGATAGAACATTTTCAGTAGCCTGCTACACACATTAAAGGACTTGAGCCTCCTCAGGAGGTACAGTCTGCTCTGTCCCTTTTTGTAGACAGCCTCCGTGTTGTCTCTCCAATCCAGGTGTTTGTTCAGGTGGACACCGTGGAACCTCTTCCCCGTGGATGGCGATGGGTACTGGGGTCGTCCTTCTGCTCCGCCTCGTGTCTATCACCAGCTCTTTGGTCTTCTTGATGTTGAGAAGAAGGTGATTTTGTTCAGCCCAGCTGAGTTCTCCACACCTCTGTACTCTGTGTCATTGTCCTCAGTGATACAACCCACAATGGAGGAGTCATCTGAGAACTTCTGGAGATGGCATGTTCCGGTCATGAAGCTGAAGTCAGAAGTGTAGATGGTGAACAGGAAGGGTGACAAAACAGATCCCTGGGGTACTCCGGTGCTTCCCATTACCACGACGGACTGGCAGCCTTGTAGCCGGACGTACTGTGGCCTCAGTGTGAGGTAGTTCGTAATCCAGGCCACCGGGTTGTGGTCTACATGCATTGTTGTTAGCTTCTCGGCCAGCAGAGGAGGCCGGATGGTGTTGAACACACTGGAGAAGTCAAAGAACATGATCCTCACCGTGCTCCCCTTCTTCTCCAGATGCGCGTAGGCCCTCTGCAGCATGTAGATGATGGCATCCTCCACTCCAACTTTGGCCCGGTAGGCGAACTGTATAGGGTCCAGGGATTCACTCACCAAAGGGCGTAGGTGCTGCAGAACTAGTCTCTCAAAGGTCTTCATGACATGGGAGGTCAGTACTACTGGCCTGTAGTCATTGAGAGTACTAGGATGCACTACTTTGGGCACCGGAACTATGCAGGATGTCTTCCACCTCTCAGGCACCCTCCTCAGTCTCAGTGAGAGGTTGAAGAGATGACAGCTGGTCTGCACACGTCCTCAGAACCCTCGGGCTGATGCCATCGGGCCCTGCAGACTTGCCCTGGTGTAGCCTCCGCAGTTCCTTCCTCACCTGTTCAGAGGTCACAGTCAGTCCCACATGGTGTGGTGGTGATGGGGAAGGGGAGGAGGGAGGGGGGGGGGGCATAGGGGGGGAGTGGCATCATGAGGGGAGGGTTAGCCTGGGAGCCATTGCCATTGTACATAGTCAGTAATACAGTCTGTCAATCCATCGATGTCCTCCCCGTGTGCCTCATAGAAAACTCCCCAGTCCGTAGCCTCAAAACACCCCCTCAGCACCTCATTGGCCTCTGGTGACCACTTTCTCACTGTCATGTGCCTACACTCTTGCGGCATAACTTTGTGTCACGGTCCGATCGCACCGTCAGGAATCCATTTACAGACACCACGGAGTCCGATACATCTCCATGCAGCCATGTCTCTGTGAAGATCATCAGGCTACACTCCCGATACTCCCACTGTGATGTTAACTAAAATGTTATAAAACAGAGCCCTGATGCCAATCTATGCCTCATATATCTATGCTCAATTATGCTCAATAAATATAAATTCTGAATTAATTCTAAGAGTTGAACTTGCTCTCTCTCTCTCTCTGTTTAGGAGGAACCGAGTGTGAAAATAGGTGATGTGCATTATGCATGTTCCTAAGCCTGGGATATTGACTCTGAAAGTCAATACACATCTGACTGTGTGTGTGTGTGTGTGTGTGTGTGTGTGTGTGTGTGTGTGTGTGTGTGTGTGTGTGTGTGTGTGTGTGTGTGTGTGTGTGTGTGTGTGTGTGTGTGTGTGTGCGCGCGTGCGCATGACTGAGTGTGCATGTGTGATGTGACGTCTATTAGCACCATAAGACTGTGCAAAAGAATGACACTACAGACATGAAGATGAATGTCCAGGTGGCGTGAAGCATATATATTAAAACAAACCAATAGATGCCTCTTTGGCCGCTGCAGTTCGTTTGAGCCGTGTATCGATGTGAGGGCGGAGACGTGCCCCTTGAAGTGCAGAAGCCACGCTGTCACTCAAGTGTCTACTGGCCAATCACAGCGCGTCTTTTCTGGGACTTGTCAGACCTGACCCTCCGCTCTGTGACGCACGGGGAATAGAAGCTTCTGTGAAGCACTGGTCTCGTGTTGCCAGACTGTTGCCTCTGAGAGGCAATCAGAGACTCTCGCAATAGTTGTCTAGCTACATAAGACTATCATGAGGCACCAACGCAGAAGCATGCACACATACATGCCCTGCTCTGAACTGGATTTAGAATCGAAAGACATTATTTAAATGAAGACGCACACACACTGAATTAGGTCAGTAAATTGCACCATATGATATGCTATAGAAGGAATGCATAGAAGGGTTCAAAGGGAGGGATGTGTGAGAGGTGTCGGCATGGGATGCAGTATTTAATGAATGAATGAATGAATAGTGGTGGTATGATGGAGGACCGTGTGTGATGTGTCCTTGAGCAAGACACTGAACGCACGGCTCCCAAGGTTGGTGCCTTGCATGGTTGACTCTGTCGTCTGTGTGTGTGTGTGTGTGTGTGTGTGTGTGTGTGTGTGTGTGTGTGTGTGTGTGTGTGTGTGTGTGTGTGTGTGTGTGTGTGTGTGTGTGTGTGTGTGTGTGTGTGTGTGTGTGTGTGTGTGCGCGTGCGTGCGTGCGTATTCTGCCTGCCCCCCCAGCAATTGCTTAATTACTGACCACCAGCAGCTTATTTCTGACCACCTCTCCCACCCGCATGCAAACGTTTATTCTCACATAATCCCACACTATTAGCATCTAGTCCCACATAATCCCATAGAGACCCCAAAAGATTGATTGTTGAAAAGATTTCAGAGAGAGAGAGAGAGAGAGAGAGAGAGATTCAGCACCATGGACAGCTACACAGTGGGCACGGCTGGACTTATTGCTTGCCAGTAGGTTGTTAATACATGCATTATGCACAGGAACGTTTCGATATGACGTTCTCCTCTGCATTTAGCTGTGCGATAAAATTGTGTTCATATCAAGCTAAAGTCATTCATTATTCATTCATTAAAAGTCAGTGTAAAATGAAACCCTTACAGGTCCTTTTGATTTCATTTTACGCTCTCAAGAGTACATTTTGGTGAAATATCTGCATTACTTAATTTACATTTTTTAGTCATCTTGGCTTACTTTTAATTTAGTTTTCTTTGGGGAAAAAAGACAAAATCAACACTCCACCCCCACAAGCGAAGACATGGCGCCATGGCTGCCAGCGGTGAACGGGAAACCATGGAGAGGTTATAAAGTCAAACGCGAGAGCGGCCCTCGTTAAACGCGGGCGGGAGCGGTCAGGCGTGTCACTTCCTCTCTCTCTCTCTCTCTCTCTCTCTCTCTCTCTCTCTCTCTCTCTCTCTCTCTCTCTCTGGGGACAGTTATTTATCCTAATGGACATGGGCTTATAAACCGCTACAGTGAAGTCAGTGGCTAAAATGGAAATTGATTTTGCTGTATCCCTCAGTGGCATTCCTTCTGCACGCTGTTATACTGGAGGCTGATGGCTGCCGAGGGTCAAGGGTGTTAGCCTGGAGTGATTGGTGGGGTTATCGTGTGTAGCAATGAACTGCACAGTGCACACACATCATGTCACTAGCACGCACAAACGCACTCACTCACTCACGCACGCACATACGCACGCACACAGGTTTGTATTATATTTGTGAGGACATCAACATATAAGATAGTGATTTTATAAATGCCACATAAAGGCCGAAAAATAGTACACCAGGACGCAAGTGTAAATCAGTGTAAATCACTCTACCGCTAAACTTGACTCCTAAATGTCTAATCCTAACACCAACCTGAATCTTTTCCTAATCGTAATCAAACTCAAATCTAAACTAACAACCTTTCTGACATTCTACAATACTTGTGGGGACGTTTGGTAGTAACGCACGCACGCACGCACGCACTGCTATCCATTCTCATGCTCGGGAACAGTTTAAAGCTGGCATTCCTGCAGACACAGTGCTTCCTCCCATCACCATATTTTTCGCCAAGTAACATCATACTCAGTGGCGGCCTTATATATGTTTCAATCGTTTCAATTGAAACGGGCCTCGAGCCTCCAGGGGCCTCCAAATATATATTTATCCCTATCCTTAAGGCCGCCCCTGATCATACTTATCATACTACAGTGTGCAAAAAAGCATTCTAATCCTAAACATTAACAGTTTTGGACTGGTTTCCACCCGACAGAGACAATACTTATAGGTGAAGGTGTCAGCGATCAGATCATTTCCGTCAACATCAAACACAAGGTGCACAACAACTCATTCCGTGGGCTGATAGGTCCAGTAGTCCAGCAATGATCTCTGAGTCTGGACTCACATACACCCCAGACAAGGGGGGGAAATCAACCTAACCTCCGGCCCTCTCAGCTGCATGAGGCAGAGGTAACTAATAGGAGACTCTCTGACACAGATAAAGTGTAACGTCAAGGTTCTTTAACCCATTGCGACCGGAAAGCATCTGTGTCATTTTAGATTTACACCACTTTAATTGTTATTTTATACTTTGGCTATTTAAAAATAGCAGATATACTAGTTCACAGTGAACTTGTTGATCTGCTATTTAAAAAAAAATCATGACTTTTCTTTTTCTAATCCTTGAGTTTTTAAAGTGATATATTTGTACAGTTCCAAGCTGAGTTGGGTTAAATTGATGTAAACTGCACTCAACTTGCATGCACGACCTTCTTAGCACTTAGCATGTCGTCCTTAGTGGACTTAAGGGTGGCGATGACTGCTTGTTCCTTTGTTCCGCCTGATCCTCCATGCTGCTCCATGGTGACTTTAAAATATATTAAAAAATAATTTGGTCCCTATTCCTTGGCTTGTTTTGTTACTGTATATCTGCACAAATTCATGCAATTTGTCATCTGCATTTACCCTTCCTAGAACATTTGGGAACCACTACTCTAATACTCCTGCTATGGCCGTGAGGTGCGACATACCTAACGCATACCTAACGCAAGCCAGAGTTCAGAGTAGACACGTCCGTTTTCCATGTTACCTTGCAGGGTGGTTGGCTGTGCCAGCTGGACTGTTTTAATTTTCGGCTGTGTAGATCAGTGTATACTTGACGTTGGAGTGTTGTTGGCACCCTGAAAGATAACTACAAGCCAAATGGCATGCCAACTTTGCCAAGTGCCAGTGGGTTCAACGCACGGCACTTCTGTCCTATTTGCGCGATGCACTTTATACCCACTTCAGCATTTCAGCACTTCAAAGCGCTGCGACGGGATGCTTTGCCCCTGTTCTCCGATAATAATAGAAGAAAACGGGCCAGCTGCAGCACGGGGGTTGGCTTGGCCGTTCCCCTTGGCTTGCCACATGCACAATTAAGTCACGCACAGCCGAGCACGACTCAGTAGTGCATGTTTGCCATGGTCTGGATGTACTGGTCAGTTTGGTGTGTGTGTGTGTGTGTGTGTGTGTGTGTGTGTGTGTGTGTGCGTGTGTGCGTGTGCGTGTGCGCGTGCGCGTGCGTGCGTGCGTGTGAGAGAGAGAGAGAGAGAGAGAGCAAGATAAGTATTTAGTTTTCCAGTGGCTCTACCTGGATGATTTGTTTGCCCAGGCCAACAATCACTGCTGCCAGCTCTAGGAACATGCTAGCATAGCTAACATTGGCTAACATTGGCTAAAAGATTAACATGGTCCTCCTGGAATACGATGATCAGCAAATCCAGAGTTTACCCACCTGATCCGCAGCATACCTATAACCTATTCTGGGGGGGACAGAATAGGTTAGGTTTTGAGCTTGCAGGTCAGCTATTTTCGATGAAGTGATTTGGTGCGCACTGAAACTCAAGTCCATTTCACAAAGACTACAGGGTTAGAGTGTTTAAAGCATTGGTTCTCAAAGTGGGGTTTAGGCGGGTGCATACGTTGGTTAGACATATTAACAGTCCGACAGGCATTAGTCCGTCAACACCGTCACTCCCGACATGCGTGGCCGGTTACAACTAACACGTGGCCGGTTAAAACTCACCCGTGGATCCCGACATGCGTGGCAGGTTAAAATGATGATATGGGTTTTGGCTATAGTGCATGTCGGACTGTTAGTAGGCCTACGTCAAACCAAACACATGCACCCAGTTCAGGGACCCCCAGGGATCCTTGGGGTGGTTCCAGGGGGTCCCCAGTAATATGTGTTTAAACAGCATGACAATCATCGTAACCCGTTCGTCCATTATTGTCTACGTCGGCTATTCAAGTTTGAGAAGCACTGCACTGCACTAGAGTGTTTAAGTGGTTAAAGCCTCTACAGGCTTTCCCCAGTGAGGAGGAGTTGTTGGAACATCCACAAATCCCATCTCTGGTTGCAAGCTGGAGGCTGTGTTGACGCTTACCCACAATGCTGTGCTTGACTAATGGCCAGGTGCCAGGGATACCACGGCCATCCATCACATGCACACGCACGCACGCACGCACGCACGCACGCACACACGCACGCACGCACGCACACACGCACACACACACACACACACACACCCCTACGGTCAGTCTCACTAAAGAAGAGTCCAGACACACACATGCTGCACCAGTGGGCACCTACGGACGGCTGCAATTCGAAACTGGCCCCCGTAAAATCTGAATCCCCCACCCCACCGCCCACCCCTTTTTCCCCTCACTGTATATGTTTCATTTCCCTTTTTACCTCCTTTATGATGAATTCCTTTTCTGTTCTTTGACTATATAGAAGTGTCTATTTGTAAGTCTCTAAATGTTTTGATGAATTGAACAAGGTGGACCCTCTTGTAAACAAGTGTAATGCTAAATTGGGTTGTCCACTCACAGTTAACAGTCTTTGTATTGAGCTTGTGCTTGAAATATACTGTAATTCTGCAAACTGTTAATAAATATTTCAATCAATCAATCAATCAATCAGTGGTTCTCAACCTGTGGGGCTGGGAAACACTTCGTCCGTGAGTGGTACTGTATATTGCAATTGGTGAAACAAAATGATTTCTCACCCTGATATTTATCGGTTCCACAGATAAATATAAAAAAATCTAAAATGTTGCCTCTTTCTTATATTATTTAGCCTGGTGGTCTAATGTTTGACCAGTCTTTATATTATAGTTTTTTTTCTTCCCTTTAATGCAGTAATGGTCTTTATTTTCTTTATTCGTTTATTTCTTTATTTTTTTCTTTCTTTCTTTCTTTCTTTCTTTCTTTCTTTCTTTCTTTCTTTCTTTCTTTCTTTCTTTCTTTCTTTCTTTCTTTCTACCAATCCAACACACTCCAGCAGGGGTGCACCATAGCAGCGCCAGAGCCAGGATGTGGTGGCGGGGTGTGAAGTGAACGAGCGAGAGAACAAATTGAATGAAGTCAGAGTGAGTTATATTAGCGGCTAGCAGCTGTGCCTTTCTGGGCACCCCTCCCAGAGCTCACTGTCAACCAGCAAGTTGGTCCAGCAACAACAGCACAATGCGTAGCAGAGTGATGGTGTAGTCTCTAGCCAGACTGTCTTGTCTTCTGCTATCCCCATTTTACCATACGGTCCTCTCATCTTATAGTGATTGAGTACGTGTTAAGGCAGGGACGTCGCTGACGATTTGGTTGGGTGCATGTGTTTCGTCCGACTAGTCATTGGTCCGAAACACGACAACCCACCTCAAACCCTAACCTAACCATAACCGCAAGCACGGGAGCAGGCGCTAGTCCGAGGTGCGGACGCATGTCGAACCATTGCTCCGTCGGACCATAGTATGCCTCAGAGTAGACATAGACATTAAAATGACCCCAAACATGTTTGAAAGTTAAATATCCCTTTATCGGTTCAGGGATATAAAACAAGAGAAATATTTATTTCTTTTACCCCCAAACAATTGTTTTCCGATGTGCACACTGTATAATTTTATTGAGGCATCTAAACAGCGGCGTGTATCGTTTCTGCCACAAACTTTCTGATTCGGCAGTATCGCAAGATTTGGTTGTCAGGCGGGCAATGGTGGACATGTCTCACAATACATTGTGATGTTCTGAAATGAATAGGAGGGGCGTGAGTGATCGCCCTTTAGATATATTACAACTCTATGCTCTCTGTGGCAGTTCACCCTGCCATACTGACAATGCATTCAACCTGTAATACGTTTCCTGTGTTATTTTGTTCCCCCAGGAATGTAAACACACAAACAATGAGTGATTGAGTGTTGACTCCAGTGTAGGGACTAGGGAGCATACCAACTGTGGGTTTGTGTAGGGAGCATACCAACTGTGGTTTAGTGTAGGCTAAAGTGGGAAATTGAGTACTCTAATGTTTATGTTTATATTATGATGTGGATAATTTGTTGAGTAATATGCGAGAATGAAATGTGTACATGAATTGTAAATTACTGTCTCTGGACATAACAATACTTAACTGGTAAATTGAGGATTCGATTCAGGTTTGGTCCGGTCCAGTGTGATGGGCTTAGCCTAAATTTAAGTAGGGAGACCTGCCACTGCCTGGCAGTCAAGGTAATAGGACTGTTGAGGGGTGAAGAGAAGACCCAGCGCCAATCTGTCCAGTATTGTAAATAGGCCTACTTTTGTTCTGCTTCATTTTGATGTCTGTGTAAAAAGGTGAATAGAAACCCACTTCAACCCTGCATCACCAAAAGGCAATTTTCCAGTATTTTTCCCATTTTGCACCCTGGCCCTTTATGGGTCCATTTGTTGGACACTCTCAGAGTTATGGAGGTGTTTGAAATTAAAAAGCAGTTTGAGAACCACTGTGCTACACAAAATGGAACAGAACCTTCATTAGTATCATTGGTACCACCTGTAAAGGAAGTAAGGAAGAGGCCTCATTTCTTTCCAATATATGGCTGCCTGCAGAGCCTGTTTTTGGCAGTCACATAAGAAGAGACTGAACTTTTGGTTCCATGTGGATCTTTGGATTTCTAGGTTAAATGATTTCTTATGGATTGACTTAACAGAAGACTGGACAGATGGTAAGGGCAGAATCATTTGGTTTATGGACAGTGACAGGGCGCTATTAGAGAGCTGTTGAGTATTTCCCTCTATACGAGCAGTTATCAGACACTGAAGTAGTGTGGTGTGTTTACCTGCAGGAATAAAAAGGCTGTATTTTGTTGTGTTCACTGTTGTTTTTGGTTGACAGGATGTTTTTGGACAACCAAAACAAACAGAGAAAAACACCAAAATACAGTGAGAGAGCAATACTCAAACACACAAACTTTATTGTCCACAAAGGACATTTGGTTTGGGCTTTCACCCCTGCTGCAGCCGCACAAAAAACATCAGTGGGGGTAAATAATAATCACAATTGAACTCCAGTGGCTGATAACTGCTGTTATAGAAGGAAATTATTTGTCTTGTTATGTAAACACATGGCAACGTTACTGGTCTGTGCTGATGACTTTGGTCTTCCTTGGATCTTGGTGGTTGATGATGATGATGATGATGACCAGTAAGATGCCCTAAGGGACCTGAGAACCACACGTGCATGCATCGTGTGGTTGACGGCATGGGTGACGGCAGATGGAAGACTGCTGAGCGAGCGCTGGCGCTTTTACTGGCCATATATGGGGCGTGTCTTGAGTGTACAGGTTTTGTTGAGGTCAAATCAACATATGGAATGTCAGAACAGGTCAGCTCCATATATGGAGATCTAAGGGTTTGAGATTTGAGAGATGTAGAGTTGCTGGCCGGCTCGATATATGCAGATATGGAGATTAAAGGGATAGTTCCGATTTTTTTAACTTAAGCTGTATGAAATACTTGCCAATAATATAGTGGTTGCAACTGTATTAATTGATTGCCCAAGTCCCGTGGTGGGAGTTCTGCTCTGGTTTTGGTGAAATATTAAGTAGTTCCGGTCATTTTGTGTGGGGCACAGGGGGTCACGCATTAAAAGTAAATTAATCCACTAAACTAAAGCCATTTGTATTGTTGTGTCCATATCACTACGCCCAAAAAATAGTTCCATGTGATAGAGAGGTCAAAGTTGAACGAAAGCTGCGCTAATATTTTAGAAAGGCCCCATGTTGGCAGAGGAAGTGTAACGCCCAGGATTACATTCGATAATTGACACTGGGTGAAAAACATGGGTTGCAAAATTGTGGGATAAGTAGGAGAACGGATATTTTTTTCTTGTCAGCAGACACCCTAAGATCATAAATTACTAATGGCTGATGGATTCCAAATACCAGTTATGAGCTGCTGTTGGTACTAGACTGGGTCAAATGTCTGTCATGTAATTGGTAGATACTGGTCATGTATCTTTGCTGTAATTGTGTGTGCGTTGTAATGTGTGTGTGTGTGTGTGTGTGTGTGTGTGTGTGTGTGTGTGTGTGTGTGTGTGTGTGTGTGTGTGTGTGTGTGTGTGTGTGTGTGTGTGTGTGTGTGTGTGTGTGTGTGTGTGTGTGTGTGTGTGTGTGTGTGTGTGTGTGTGGTATTGAGATATATTGTATTGAAAAAGCTGTGTGTGTGTGTGTGTGTGTGTGTGTGTGTGTGTGTGTGTGTGTGTGTGTGTGTGTGTGTGTGTGTGTGTGTGTGTGTGTGTGTGTGTGTGTGTGTGTGTGTGTGTGTGTGTGTGTGTGTGTGTGTGTGTGTGTTTTATGCATCGAGGACTACAATATATAGAAAAATCTTTGTGCGTGTCTGACCTGTACGTACTAGTCCTCAGGGTATGCAGTCACGGCCCGACTCACTGCATCACTCACTCAGTCACTCCTCTGTATAGCTATTCCACGCACGCAGGCACAGATTGCGCATGATGCCAGTAGAAGAAAGGAAAAAAGACAAAAAACAAAGCTGGTTTAATCCACATTACACACAGCTGTAACCAGGACAGCTGTACACACAGCAGGAGACTGTAATGTCTGATATTGTTGTCTATTTGTTTGCTGGACTGGTGTCTCACATTGAAAATAGCCGATCTACAAGCTCACCACCTGTCGCGTCGAGTATGTCGAATTTGTCGTTTCAGTGAGCGACACTGGGACTAATCTTGTACAGTAAATCAGGCTTAACTGTGCTGTTTGTGTTTGCATTATGAAGGAGGCTTCTTAAACACTTTAAACCCAGCTAAGCTGCTTGTCAATCTGCTGTTCTGTCGATCTGCTTTCTTTCGGCACAATAACAGGAAACAGAAAAGACACTAGTCTGTGAAATTACTAAATGTACGAAAAATGTATGCATTTTGTAATCTGTGACCCCCTTGAAAATGAGATATTCATCTCAGGGGTTATTCCTAATAAAGAAATTAAATATGCTAGTGTAGAGCCCTGAGGGACTCCGGCCAACCAGCACATTTAGTTCAGTGGTATTATAAGTGGTTAAAACCAAAGCCCCCAGAACTGCGGTAGAACAGTGAAGTCGTCGCCTGGTGGTCAAAGCTGAGATTGCAGGACTTCCGCTTGGGAATATTGTGTGGCTTGTGACGATCGGGTTCAATATTTTGTTCAGTTACCACGGGGCTAAAGAAAGGTTCAGCACTCTTCCATTGGAATGAATGCACTCCAAACCTGCTTCCGGTCTCCTAACTTACAACGCATTGCATTGTGACGTCTTGTGATCTTGTAGATCTGGTATCTTTTCACTACTTTTGTGTGACACTATAAATTAATTTAGGAAAAGAAAGTTGAAACATGAAGATACGAGGCTTCTGCCCGATGACGAGGATATGATGGCCAGAGGGTCAGTAGGTGTGTGACTATATCGGTGTGAATAATGCCGCAGGTTAGCCGTTTGGATTCACTCAAGGCCATGGCTGCTCTGCCTGAATTACAGATATGAGGAGCACTGCTTTAATATCTCTTCATTCTCCTCCTCTCTCTCTCTCTCTCTCTCTCTCTCTCCTGCGTCCCTTATGTCTGTCTGTCTCTCTCTTGCCACTGAAAAGACAGCAACGACATGCACATGCTCCACGATTCTTGCTCAAATGTGAATCTCGATTTTCCTCCACAAGAATTGAGATCATGATTCTCATTTTCTTTATATATTTATTGTCTTTTAAAGTCTAACTCTCTTGTAACAAAAAGAGAATGAATTGGACAGCCAACTAGTGCTGCACGATTCATGCTCTAAATGTAGAAATTAGATTGTAACGTAGGAGAATTATCTGTGTGATGTTTCAAGCACAAGGCTCTTCTTCAGACTTCATCCTCTCTCAGCATATTGTGGAGCACTAGCACTCTACCGGACGCTATCACTTGGTGTTACTGTCTCTCTCTTTAGGTCTTGTTTAACCACTTGACTTGATATGGTTGAGCGGACTTCCTCAGGGCCCTGTGCTAGTGT
This sequence comes from Electrona antarctica, assembly GCF_951216825.1. Lineage (NCBI taxonomy): Eukaryota > Metazoa > Chordata > Actinopteri > Myctophiformes > Myctophidae > Electrona > Electrona antarctica. The sequence goes on along the minus strand of NC_136796.1, from coordinate 22,209,323 downwards.
ATTTTCAGTTTTCTGTTATTGTGTGGAAAGCGTTCTCTGAAAATAGCCGATCTAGCCAAGTATCTAGTACTCTCTCTCTCTCTCTCTCTCTCTCTCTCTCTCTCTCTCTCTCTCTCTCTCTCTCTCTCTCTCTCTCTCTCTCTCTCTCAATCTCTCATGCTGGTATTATAGCTTCTACTTTCTGTCTGTGGTATATCCACCAAAAACAGCGATGTGCTCTGAATAATAATGTTCTCTTTTGACGCATGTCTATCGACATCTTCCCTTTCTGCTATATTAAAATGAGCCACAGCCACTTTTCATCATCTTAATCCCTGCCATGGGTCTTTCCATGCATCCCCCCCCAGCCCCTCCCTCCCTCCAAAGTCCCATCACAAGAACGAGAGGAGGAGGGGGGAGTGAGTGAGGCGAGGGTGGGTAAGAGCAGTGGTGGAAAAAGTACTACATTTTTGAGTGGTGCAAACCACTCCAACAACTGGCTTTGTTAGTACCCGTGTGTGTGTGTTTGTGTACCTGTCCCTCAAAAGAATGAGCATGGTTACTATGGTCACTGACATTACGTCAGACCACAGCTGATCAGGCTATATAAGACCTTGCACCACTCAGTTCACACGGGTGTGATTTTTTTTTACTTAAGATAGCTGCATGTAGAAAAGTATTTACACGACACTGGTTGCTTCCTGAGGCCCCCACCATAAAATAATGGATAGATATAGTAAATGATATTTATAATAATGGAACAGATCACTTTCTCTCTCACACTAGGAGAAAATGTATAAAGTTTTGGTCTAACTGGGTGGAATATATTATACCTTTGCGACCAGATTTTGTAGTGGCAAGGATTGAATGATTCCGTCTTACTCATGTCTCTCTTTTTTTGGTTTTGTTGTTTTTATTTTAATTACTGCTCACAGCTTCAAATATACTCTCTTATGTCTTCCTATGAGTATTATATTATATTGTACTTTAATATTTCTGTACACATCATCCATCTCTCCCATATGTCTTATTTTATTTTGTATTTATTTTTCTGTTCCTGTGGACAAAAAAAAACACTATTTGAAAAATGGTTGTATATGATTGTGGATGTCCCTAAAAAAAAAAAAAGAAATGTATCAAGTTTTCAAATGTAATACATGTATGAAAAATCTTTAGAAAATAGCAGATCTACAAGCTCACAATGCAATGTATTGTGAGTGTTTAATGCATGTTTTGTAATAATATAAAAAAATCGAAAAAGTAACTAGTAACTAAAGTTTTCAAATAATGGTAGTGGAGAAAAGTATAATGTTTGTGTCTGAGATGTAGTGGAGTAGAAGTAAAAGTACAGAAAATTTGAAAAGCTCCAGTAAAGTAAAGTGGAGGGAGGGAGATGGGAAGCAATTTCAAATATGTTTGGGGTCACTCTGACTTTAAGACTCATCAAAGTCAACAAATCTGCAGGCCCAGATGGTGTAAAACTAAAGGTTCTCGTCCACAGCAATCACAGTAGTTCTCAAACTTTTTTTAGCACTCCGGACAGTTTTTAAGTTGCTTGATTCAGTATGTATATAATATCCTGTACGTGCACCAGTGTGTCCTTGTTGATAACTTTGAGACTCACTTTGTATAAGATGGTCTTACTCGACAGTCCACGCACAGTATGTCTCCCCGTTGGGGTGTTGTGAATGACAGGAGTAGACCCTATACTAGCTCCCCTTCCTCCACTGCAGCAGACCTCTAAATCCAGACTCCTTCCATCCAGAGAGGGATAGTCAGAGAGAGAGAGAGTGACGTCAGCAGACTGCTGCTTCAAAGCAGTGACATTAATGAGAAATGTCTGGAAGCTGCCAGTCAATATGGAAACAAGTTTAGGTGTGTGTGTGTGTGTGTGTGTGTGTGTGTGTGTGTGTGTGTGTGTGTGTGTGTGTGTGTGTGTGTGTGTGTGTGTGTGTGTGTGTGTGTGTGTGTGTGTGTGTGTGTGTGTGTGTGTGTGTGTGTGTGTGTGCGTGAATTTGAAATGTATGTGGGTTATTGAGAGTGTTTGGCAAAGCTACTTTATTTGTACCTGTGTGTGTGTGTGTACCTTTATGGAGTGCTTTCCTGTAAAGTGTGTGTGTGTGTGTGCGTGCGTGCCTGTGGGGGTGGAAGGGGGGTGTTAATTAAAGAGAGTGAACTACATGTGCATGTAACAGAGAGAAGAGAGAGATGAGTATGGTTGACTGATGATTGATTGACTACAAGTGCCTTATATTTCCTTATGTTCATGTACACCGATGTCAACATTTTGACCCACACGCCCTTTTCTTTCCGCACGCACGCACGCACCTCCTGCACACATTTTCTCAATACATCCATTTCACACACACATACTGTACATACAGGATACATCCTTCTGTAATTCCTCATTCAGAGACATGCATGTGTTATTGTCGTCCTGGGCTCATATAGTAGGCTACAGGGTAGTCTAATGACTCTCCTCTTTGTGTGTGTTTGTGTGTGTGTGTGTGTGTGTGTGTGTGTGTGTGTGTGTGTGTGTGTGTGTGTGTGTGTGTGTGTGTGTGTGTGTGTGTGTGTGTGTGTGTGTGTGTGTGTGTGTGTGTGTGTGTGTGTGTGTGTGTGTGTGTGGGGGGGGGTTCATGTACTGCAGTGGTTTTTGTCTCCACCAGGCCGAAGGCAGGGGAGAAGGCAGGGGAGAGAGTATGTTTTGCACTCCGTCCGTGTGTCCGTCCGTCATTCTGTGGACAGCTAATCTCTGGCACCATTGGCTTGAACGTAGCCATACTCTGCACACACACTCCCTGAATGCCACAGCTGAACCTCTGCCCCAAGGTTTTCACATTGGCCTCTTATAGCACCACCAGGCTCAGTGCTCAGTTTCAAACAAAATGCAGCAAATCATGAACACATCGTGTGATTTCTGTGAAATTGTGCACGCACATCCCCACTAGGCCAAGGAAGAAATGCCACTTGAACATTTTCAACTCAGCCTCATGGTGGCGCTATAACTAGCCGATTAGTGTTTTTACCTCCTAACTGCACGAATCTTTGTATGCACACTCCCTAGAGGCCATGGAAAAATCTTTGCCTGGAATCTTTCACATCTGCTCTTTATAGCGCCACCAGGAGGCCGACATATGTAAAACACATTTTCTAATATTCCTTCAGATCCAAATTTCATGCAAATCGGTACACATGCTCATGTGATCAAGACGGGTTTGTTTGATTTCTCATAATCCATCCTGATTGGCTACGATTGGCTTCTAAACTTATCAGGAGTAGCCCGCTTTGTAGCCTCGATACCCAGGCTTTCATTTCGTCTGCGCGAAGAATACCCGCTTTGTACAAATCGCCACAACTCCTCAACGCAGCGTCTGATTGTGGTGAAACTGTGCATGCATACTAGGCTGAGGAAGAAATGCCACTTGACAGTTTTCAAATCAGCCTCATGGTGGCGCTAACACAGGCCAAACATTGCCAAACATCACACACACTCCTATCCTCCTGGTGGAGACCTGTGCCCAGAAGGGCACTTTTTTGTCTGTGTACATGAATTTCTCTGCACACACAGAATGTATACTCTGTGTGCTGGACGTGAATGCATGTGTGTATGAATAGGTTACATTATATATACTGTATTGATCCCCGAAGGGGAACTTCATAATGTCACCATGCAGTGCAGAACATGCATGTTTTATTCGAGGTAAGCAAGCAAATGAGATGATAAAACACATCACAATCTTTGACCATAGGGCCTTTCTGTGTGGAGTTTGCATGTTCTCCTCATGTCCCCTATAGGTACCCTCACAAAAAACATGCAGTAATCCTGGTCTCTATACTGCCTCCCCCTGGCCAGCCGGGGTGCCTGATGCAGGGGAAGAAGCTGCTTGGTAACATTTTGATCGAAGATGTAGTGGAGTAGAAGTAAAAGTATTGGAAATTGGAAATACACAAGTAAAGTAATTTGTTTTACTTAAGTACAGTACTTAAAGGTATATTCAGTTATTTCACTTAATTCAAATATCACTTCTTTTTTTGTTTTGTTGTGATAATCCTCCCTACTATAGAGTGTGCTAACCATATAAGGAGTTCCTCCCTGTCCCCAGTTAACCCCTGGGGTCAAAAAAACGTAGGTTTCGTTTTTGGCTAGGTGGCCCAGCCGAGCGGGGGCGGGCCTTGGTGTGTGTGCTGTTGGCCTGTCGCGTGTCCCCCCACTGTAGTGTGTGCGTGCATGTGCACATCTTGTTACCGGGGCAGACCGGGGGGGGGGGGGGGGGCAGACCGGGGTTTTTTCCAAATCACCCAAATCACTGAATGCTCCTTTAAGTAAATGCACGTACTTAGCTACTTTCCACCACTGCCCATTCTCCACATCTCCTTTTCCGTCACATAATCTCCTCTGTAGCTTATTATGTTGAATTATGTTGCAAGCTCCAGATCCAACGCATCCTGGGGGCACCCCACTGCGCGCCCCACCGCGCGCCCCACCGCCTGACTCTAATACACTGCTAATCACAGCAGCAAGATTTGATATCAATTAATTTCACTAATTAGACTTTGATTATGTTCTGGCTCATCATCTAACATCTCAGAAAAAAAGAAAAAAGGCTTGTACGTGGCCAAACTTTACCCGGGGACCCCATGCCTAGAACATCTTTGAAAAGTTCTTCCCTCGCATTTATAGGGATAAGGATATAATGCAAGAGGGTTCCACATGCCTGGGTGAATGAAAGCCGCTGTAAATCTCCACAAAGCTGGTCAGAACAGACCTTAACTCACCCGTCACCGAGTTTGCCTTTTGACGCCTATTTTCGTATGTACCTCAGCGCCGATGACGCCTTATCACGCCTTTTTTAATAACAATTGATTATGGTGATCAGCTGCGTCCAGTTTCCCTTCATAACCCATTTTGATCCGAAAAAATTGTTCAAACCGGAAATGGAAAAAATAAAGGCTTTCTATGGGGACACAGCTTCTTAGAACGTAAATATCTCAGATACGGTTGCAGTTAACACATCAAAGGGTTAGTTCGGATTTGTGGGCTTAATGCTTATAGAAATACTTGCCATTAATATAGTGGTTGCAAAGGTATTCATTGATTGCCTGAGTCGATCCCGTGGTGGGAGTTTTCTTTATGAATATTAAATAAGTTCCGGTCATTGTAATATATCGGTATCAGAATCGTCATTGTCCGATATGATCAAATTATGGTCATAATTTCAATATAGTGGCCAAAACATGTGTTTTAGTAGATCTGACCAGCATGATTCCTCATTAGTGCAACAGCAGATTTGGTTCAGATTTGCCCAGTTGTCTGCAATTGTAATGCATCCAAATCCATCATGTTTTCTGTTGATTCAGGTTCAGACACAGACTAGTTAAGACTCATCAAAGTCAACAAATCTGCAGGCCCAGATGGTGTAAAACTAAAGGTTCTCGTCCACAGCAATCACAGTAGTTCTCAAACTTTTTTCATGTGGGAGCCCCAAAATTATGTGTTTGGCCGCGGACCCACATTAGTAGAGGATATTATCGTCAAATACATCTAAAAATGGAGTTTGTGCCAGCGACCCCAGAAGAGAAGATTTATGTTAAAACATATTCAGATACCAAACGACAGCTCGCAGCACAGTACAAAGTATTGTGCTGTGAGCTTGTAGATCTGTTGTTTTTGAATGGCCAACAGAATGGTTATTAACCGTTTCAGCTCTAGCATTTATTGAAAAATTAGGATCTAATTCACGCCAGCATTTTTTCCAGTCTTAGTCTTATTTTGAAAAGCCACATTTCCGGTCTACCGCAGTAGTATTAACCTAGGAAGCTGAACGGAGCCTGGGGAGGCCTTGTTTACAAGATCGATCTATGTTGGTGCACTGGAGAGCTCCACATCGCCGGCTCTGTGCCGTCAAAGAAACGCTGTTTTGAACAAAATGCCATCTGGGACAAGGAATAGAAGATACAGGTGATTGAAAGAAACGAATAGAATGGATTATTATGGCGACGACGATCTAAGAATGACGATCCAGTGCTGTGCTAACAACAGAGCTAGCTAACAGGTAAGTAGCATTATGGCTCGATCGATCGAATGCACTATAAAAGCGCACTTGCCATTAATCAACGGCAATGGCGTTAAGCGTTAGTATCAAAATTAGGCTTCAATTGGCATTAATCAACGGCAATGGCGCTCAAAGTATTTTAACTCATTAACTGCCAGAGTTCATTGCCTATAGTATAGGCCGAGGCATAGCAGTGGTGGCCATTTTCTGGTTCCATTGATCCAGACCCCATACATTTTTCCCATAGAGAAAATATTTCCAAAAATATTTATATTAATTTGTTTAAGCCTAGAATCAAGCTATCATGACCATAAAACATTTGATGTGAAAAAATAAAATTAATAATAATAGTGATAAGAATAAGAATAATCATTAAACAATAAATGATCACATGGTGATATTTGTCAGGTGAAAGAAGCGCTGTCTCCGTTGTGTTCTCCCACGGTCCCACCCCCCATATTATTTTAGTAACGTGTATGTTTGTGTGTCACAACCACACGTTCTGTGTGTGGTTCAATGACTGTGTTTTGTTGTGGCTTTGCATTGGCTGCGCTGCGCTGTTCCGGCTGCGTTTGTTTTGAAGTTATATCAAGTGTTTGATCAATGCAAACGTGTCAAATAACTGTATGCGCCATGTAGTTCCCTGTCAACCCGTGAGTGTGACTGTACTGCTTCTCTGCTGCGTTGCTCTGCACTGTCTGTCTGCAGCCTGCGTGGCTACCAGGGATATTTGCCTCTCCCCTTCCCATTGCCCAGAGGCCGCTTTGCCGTCCCATTGGCTAGAATCAGCCAATCACGATCTTGTCGACTAGTTTGCGTACATTTCATGAGCGTTGTTAGATCAGGTTTCACCAAAATACACACACACACACACACACACACATATAATAATAATCACAGTGTAGCCTATTGACCCAGTGGTTCCCAAACCTTTGCAGTCTAGACTCTAGACTAGAGACTACGGAAGTAGGCTGCCCTAGCACCATGGACAGTGACACTGTTATGAAACACACTAGAGACTGAGAAAGTAGGCTGCCCTAGCACCATGGACAGTGACACTGTTATGAAACACACACTATTCAACTTAAAAAGCACAGTGTCTTTGCCCTGTGATTTTCATAACGAAACAAGTAGGCCTACATTCTCTCTCTCTCTCTCTCTCTCTATTTTTGTTTACTATCATGTCCCTCTATACCAGCAGTTATCAGCCGCTGAAGCAGTGTGGTAGTGTTAACCTACAAAAAAAAGGATGCTGTATTTTGATGTTTTCAGTGTTGTTTTGGTAGACATGGATGTTTTAGGGCAACCAAAACAAACATGAAAATCATCAAACATCAAAATTCAGCCAGAGGGCAATGTGTTGCTGCAGGTAAACACCAGCACACTACTCTAGGACTACTGGCATAGAGGGAAATGATGGCTAAAATATGTATTGTTTTTGATGAATTATTAGGTTTTGTATAATTGTTTTACTAAGTAAAACTAAGTACGTTTTTAAGACAGGCGATAACAATACTTACTGTGGGCCAATCAACGTCTCCCTCTCTCAACCAAAAGCAATTATTTCCATAATAGATGTCAAAATATGTTAATCATGCTCACAAACAATATTCATTCATTCATTCAAGTTTTATTTATTCTCGAGTAATTATACTCATTTTCAGTGTCGTCGAGTAATACAATATCATATAAAAAACATCACAATACATCAGAAGATCAGGAAAAGGAAAACAAAAGGTATACGTATGAATTACATACGTAGGTTACAAATAGAAGCAAATAGACAAATTTCAAAACGATCTAAAAACAGTTACATATTGTGGGGATCTGTATGCTCACCAAGGTTTTAAAACGACTCAGGGGTACCAATGTGGTCAATTTTAATGTAGTTTGCAGGTCATTCCATCTATTAGGGCCACAAAAGCCAAAAGTAGATCTACCAAGTTCAGAGTTAACTTTTGGTACCTTGAATTTGGGGAAATGACTTGATCTGGTGTGGTAGGGTTCAGAGTCCTATTTCAGAAATGATGAGATGTATTTAGGACGATCTCCAAGCATGGCTTTATACAAGAACAGGTGCCAATGCAGTTGCCGTCTCTCTGTCAGGGAGGACCATCCAACCTTGTTATAAGATGGGGAGTACCATAGCTATCACCTGTAATAAATCAAATCGATGAGTGATAAACAGAGTCTAGGGATTTAAGTTGCTGCTGCATGTCTATAGATTATGTCCCCATAATCCAAGACAGACAGGAACACTGCCTCAACTACCCTCTTTCTGCTAATGACAGGCAAACTGGCTTTATTTCTATACTGTACAAAAAGCCAATTTTCTGTCACAATTTACCAGCAAGGACCTCTACATGGTGTTTAACCTCTACATGGTGTCTCTCATGAATCCAAATACCAAGATATTTATACTCTGTGACTCTTTCAACTCCATTCATAGAAGATATGCAAATGTCATTATAGGAGATATTTTTGGCTCTGTAGAACAACATGCATTTTGTATTGCTGATGTTCAACAACATGTCAGAAACAAAAATATTCATTTTATTAGGCCATTTGGCATCACAGCCAGTCAACTGCATTTTCAACTGGTACCTTCTTATTGCTTAAATTAACATTGAGGCTGTTGTCACATCAAAGGCTTTGTGAGACTGGAGTTTTGTGTGACAAGCTATTTATATTTGTAACCCCGCCAGGAGCAAGACCAAATCTATCTGAATTGGCACAGAGGAAAAACGAAAATGAAGCATGGTGGAAAGACGTTTGAAAATTGTCAGTGCTTCGAGGGGGATTAAACATTTAAACCATTCAAACTGGCAACATAATGTTTTTCAGAAAACTCTTAGGATTTTGAACAGTGGTTTAGATTTAGAACAATGCATGGTTCTCAAAAAGCAGATATATATTGGGGCGACTGTGGCTCAGGAGGTAGAGCAGGCTGTCCATTGATCTGTGGGTCGGCGGTTCGAATCCCGGCTCTTCATGTCCACATGTCGACACTGAACCCTACTCCAATGAGTTGGTCGGTGCTAACTTGCCACCATTGCTGTGGGAAGTGAGGACGCTGGCGTTGTCGCTTCACCTCCCAATGAACGAATGAATGAATAAAGCGCTTTGAGCACTTGGAAAGTGCTATAAAAATGCACTTCATTATAAATGGAAATTCATTATACAATTGTAAATTTGCTATTTGTGAACATTTTAGAAAAACATTTTTTTTCTAACTTCTCTTCCGGAGGTCTCCATCACAAAACAAAATAAAAAAGTGACCATACATATTGGACACAATTACATTTTATTCATTACAAAAGGTACATGGTGCCGCTTTGAGCAAAACAATTAAAATAAATAAATAAAAGGCCTCTTTGCACTTTCCACTTCCACCATAGTCTGGTTACGGGATCCTTCCTGGAATGTGGTGTTTGTTTACGTTGAGAGTCAATGGTCTTGTAAATAAAACTGTGAATAAAGTGGGCGTTCAGCATTTGGCCATGCTGTCACACTGGGATTATGTCCCTGTCTGGTTAGGTGAGGTGTTTGGGGGATTGGGGAAGTGCTGGGGGGCTTGGGGTAGCCACCTCAGGCACGGTTAGGCTATATACTTATATATACGTAAATTTCAGCACTTACACTAGAGACAGTATATCCTTGTATCCATTCTCAAATCAAAAGATAAATAACCAATACAGGCTAACATTATCATTAAATGATAATGTTAGCCTGTATTGGTTATTTGTAAATTTTTTACAACTCACATTGCATTGAAAATGTGATTGTAGCTGAACCTCAGACCTTATACCGTAAGCACTGATGTGGGATCAGCATCAGAAGGCAGACGATGCCCAGCAGAACAGCAGGGTCTATTGAAGGGCCTGGCACTCAACACCTCATGCATGTCTCCAGAAAAGTGCCTGGCGGCAGCTGTTGCTTCGCCGCCATCTGTTCCTCATCCCGTTTTGGGAGTTTTGAGGTCCTGCAATGGGCACACACATGCACGTCAACATGCACACGTATACATGCACACATAATAAATCTCCCTGAGTTAGAACTTCTCCTTATTCTTAACCCCATTAAGAACAGAGGCCGATTCTACAAATGTCTTCTAAATCAGCGGTTGTCAACCCGTGGGTTGTGACCCCTCGGGGGGTCCCCAAATTATAAAAAAAGAAAAACTGAATGGCTGAATTTTTTGCAACTGAATGGCTGGACAATGGAAATGAAGAGTTTACATATAGTACACATAGTACATGCATACACCTTCCCTAATGTATATCTGGTTTCAGTATGTATTTATGGTGTATTGTCTCTATTATTAAGGTTATTGTAGCAGTCAATTTATATTGGTCGGGAGGGGGCAGGGCGGGGTCCCGAGACATTGCCAAAGCATTTCCGGGGGTCCCCGGCCAAAAACGTTGAGAACCCCTGTTCTAATTTTGTGTTTTTTTTATGAGGGTTTTTTATGAGGGTTTGTGTACCTCACAGGTACACAAACCCTACTGCCCCTGCACTTCCCTTGGTTTCCCGTGAGATTTAGAGGACCTGTAAAGAATGTTTCAGAGCATACTTTGTACTACTGTACCTTTTAACTAGTCACGGAATATTTAGCTCCACTACAACCACGTGATTTCCTGGTTTCAATAAGATTTAAACGGTGAATCATTGGTTAGCGAAGAGCGCCATCTAGTGTAAAACCACTGAAAACACATCATGACGAGCATCTCGTCTTTGGCAATGTGAGCCTTGGAAGAATATGATGAGAAATCTTAATGTAGCCATTGCAGCAGGTCTTGGTTCGGGTTTAGATAACCAGACGAGACCAGTTTAGATATAAGACCACAAGACCACAGGGCTTTATTGTGTTTTATCCTCTGTTATGTGTCTGTTATATGTTGTGGCAATGTTCTCTTTTATCACCAAATACATACATTAAATAAATCCTCTAATAGTAGTAACCCAGGCTTGTATTTTTCTCAACTGTATTGGATACCGGGCTTTTATTGGAAGGAGGCATCTACAGTATAAGAATGAGGCCTATATTTCTACTTTTCAAACCGATCATAATGCATAAAACCACATTTTGTGTCAGTTTGAAGTTGAACCCAGTAAGATGTACTGGGCTGAAACCAAGTACCTCATGAATTATTAAACAGTGCAGTTACAGGTGGTCACTGGTCATACAGTTAGGCTAATAACAGTCAAGTTCAGCTGCAAATAATTAAATAAAAATAAGATATATGGTAGACTATTTCGTATAATAATATCAATCCAGCTTGCATGAATAAAACATCAATTTAATGCATGCAAATTATAACTTCAACAGGGTTACCCTGTTGAAGTTATAATTTGCACAAGTTAAAATGAGAGCGAGAGAGAGAGAGAGAGGTATTTCACACAACTTCAAAGCACACTTCAGAGTGCGGATGGAGAGAGAGAGGGGTATAGTTCTCACTTCACAGTGCAGCTTTAGCGCAGCACAGAGAGAGAGAGAGAGAGAGACGTGCTCTCCACAAAGGCACAAACAGTATGCCTCCATTACTCACCGTAGATTTCCTTCGCTTTGTTTTGTATCATTTTCCTTGACACTCGGTTGTTGTTTGTCGCGCATTGTATAAATCCACTCTAAAAGTTGTCTCCACCTCCTCGCTACCTTTCTTCCTTCCTCCTCCAGTTAGACGTTCTCTTTTATTGTCCACAGCCAAGTGCTTTGCGGGCGGCTTTGTTCTTTGTTTGTTCTTTGTTGTGTTGTGCGTGACTGGCGTATTCCATATACGGAAGTATAAAGTCAGGCAGGGGCAACAAAGCGTACTGTAACAGATAAAATAATTCTTATATTAGAAGGATGCATGTTTTTATATTCATTCGTTCGTCCATTTAAACGCTGTACAAGTTGTTTGTGTTTGTACAGTGTGTTTAATAAACCTTGCGTCTGGCATTGCTAAACAATTACTAACAGGTCAACAAGCTAAAGCCATATCACATAAAACACCAACGCTCACATTCACACAGCTGTGGAAAGGTGACTGATCGGTTGCTATACTTCCATGCAAAGCCTCCCGTCAAATCCTATATGTGTGCAGTATCGTGTGTGTTTGTGTGCATCTGTGTGTGTGTGTGTGTGTGTGGGGCCATATGCATTAGATTTATACGGCTGCCTGTGTGTGCTCTGTAGTCATGTGAGACATAACCATGAATCAGCCCTGGCTGTAATGAATTATGATGGCTCACAGGAGAGAGAGAAGGAGGGGGGAGAAGAGCAAGGGAAGAGCAGAGAGGGGAAAAGAGATGGGGGAGGTAAATGTAGGCTACATTCCCATTGAAAGGATGTCATTCACTGCCACCGTTTACATACTGTATGCAATGAATCCGTTAAGGGGCAGAGAGTCGGGATTACTGTGGAGGGACGTTTATCGATCGATCGGATATCGGTGCTAAACCGGTATTTTTAAAACTGTGCCGATGCCTAAACGGTGCCGACACGGATACTTTTAAATACAAAAATGACAAAAAAAGTAAATTAGTAGCATGTTGTCTTACAGGCCACGGGGACTGTTTAGCTTCACAGCTGTCTTAGCGTGTGTACCAGAAATATAGAAGGTGAAGATGTAACACCAGGGCTCCACCGGGCGCGTCAGCGTCGCGTCTCTGTCACCGTCAGGGAATGTTCCCTTTTTAATCAATGAAGGGTGGCTCCACTGCCCGCGTTGCGTGACGCATTAAAATTGAACCGGTGCGTTTTTTGACGCACGCGACGGAGACGCAACGAGCCCTGGCACAGCATAGGCATCAGCGCTGTGTTGCTGGATCTCAGACGACACACGTCAACTAAGCAGGTTTATTCCATCAGACTTATATACAGAGGACTTAACAAGCACTTCCGGTCTGTGTTTGTTACCTCACAATAAGAGTCAATAAAATATATACAATTTAGATATAAATACATAAATCTTAACAGGGACACTGCTTCATTCTGCAAGTGTTGCCGCACTTTGTGCTGATTCTAGATCAGCCTAAATACTAGTATAGTAGCAGTTCTCCTGCTATCAGTTCTACTATGGTAACCCTATTGTAGTAGTACGAGTTCAACTATAGAGAGAGAGAGAGAGGGGAGAGACGAGAGCAGAGAAGCTGAAGTCCCGGAGGTTTTGTTGGTTTCACTTGAACAAAAGGCCCTCAAAGAAATTCAAGCTGCATTCATTTAATTTCCATTGCTGCATGTGTGCACCCAGCACGAGAGGAGAGGAGAGGGCGGAGGACCGCAGAGACTGATGTTTCATTAACACAACCCCGTACCGTAACACACTAACATGAGGCAGCCAAGGTGCTATGCCCTTATACTGTAATTAATATGTCAGAGAGAGAGAGAGAGAATTCTGCTGCAGTGGTTCTCAAAGTGGGGGACCCAAAGGGGTCCTTGAGGGGGTTCCATTGGCTCCCTATATCAAAAATATTTTATATACATCTATATACATCAGCTATTTGAAAAATATGCAATCTACAATCAACAAGTTATAAAAAGTAATTTTCTGTCTTTCTATTTAAGTGCAATTGCTATTTTATTAGGCTACAGATAGATCTAATCTTCAGTGCACACCATTGTGATTCTCATCATTTAATATTCACATTTATTCTGATGTGATGACAAAATCTGTCATCAATTGTTAGAGATAATTTTGTGCATCTGGCAGTAATGAGTCATTCTTGTTTTCTGATGGCTCTACTCAGATCTCGGTAACAAATGAAGTTAGTACAGCCCGACAACGCTTCCCACTCAATTTAAGCAAAGTGTCATTACTGTTTGCCTCTCTAAAATGCCACTGTGCAACACGTTTTGAGCTTGTTAATGTTTATTAGTGTGGTTGCCCAAAGGGCAAACAAACAGACTATAGTTATTGTCACACTTTTTTATTGTTCTTCTAGAATTGTGAAATACAGTCTTTCGAACAAATTATGAGTTTCCACCTCGACTGTGTGATGGTATCAATTTCGGCACACATGAGAATGTGTGAGAAGTGAGAGGCAACTGCTCTGCACTGGGATGGTTTTGTGGAGAAATGCAGTGAGCTGTGGCTGCCTGCTTGTTGCACTGATGATTAGATTGACACTCTCTTCTCCTCTCTCTCTCTCTCTCTCTCTCTCTCTCTTCCTCTCCTCGGCCCCCTCCCACTCCTCTCTCATTGAGCGAAATTCGCTCCATTCCCTTTTGCCTTTATTGGACTCTTATGTACCATGCCCCACCTCTTTACTCCGTCTCATTGCATCTCTCTCTCTCTCTCTCTCTCTCTCTCCATTTCTATAAAGCAGTTCCTCTGAGCATTGACGGAGCACTGATGGAGACCATTATTTCCTATTACCCCCACAACCAACTCACACGCGCACACACACAGGACGACAAAAGTGGTCACGCCATAACCTTGCACGCGCAAGTGCACAGAAATTGCATGTCACGTGTGCATTTAAACGCACCTGTAATCACTATACATGCAAGCGTGTCGCGTGTATGTGCATTGTGCGCGCACGTCTGCGTGGGAGACACGTGCGGGTGGTGCAGCTACACTAATGTGCATGTGGACACACACACACACACACACACACACACACACACACACACACACACACACACGTACACACAGATTGAATGCAGCTCCAGGTATGACGTATTTCACGGACCGTGCGCCATGTCTCCGGGCAGCTGCATCCTGACAGGCGATCAATCAGCCGTTAACGAAGAGCTCTCGTTGACAACTGGGAAAAAAAATCAAAAAAGTAAATCAATCTAGCTGCAACACGCACAACACTACTACTACCAGCCCAGGATTATCAACCAGCATGTCTGCTCGAATTGGTTGCAGGAGTAACCATACAGCTGTGTCCATGACACTGATTCACAAACTGGGGGTCAGGACCCAAATATTTGTTTTGAGGGGGAGGGGGTGTTCCCAGATGATTTGCTTAATGTGTAACATTGTTTTCTCACTCATCTGTAATAACCAAACCAACATACAGTATACAGGGTATGTGCACATTTCTAAAGTTAGAATTTAATGGCCTTTTTATTACCAAACCTAATTGTCAAATATTACATATAAGAAAGAGGCAAACCTTGTTAAAATTCCTTGCAGAGGGGGCACAGTGGCACAGTCGGGCGTGTTCTCTCCTCCATGTCATCAGTGCCCATACCCTAGGTGGGGTTGACAAAACCTTCTGTGTGAAGTTTGCATGTTCTCCCCATGTCGCCTAGGGTAGGTACAATCACAAAAAACATGCAGTAATACTGGTCTCTAAACTGCCTGATGGAGCGGGGCGCCTGATGTAGGGGAAAGGAACTGGTTGGAATAACGTATTCCTTCCACGCGCTACGTCCAACCGGGGAAACTCCCCCCTGTCAGGTTAAAAGAAGCGGCTTGGACGCATCCTTCAAAAGCCTACCCCAGGAAACGGTGAAACTGTAAAACATGTGACATCATGGCTCACGTGGGTTTACAACGCTTATGTTTATTACCTTGATGCAGAGCCGTAGGTGATATTTGGAGTTCCTAGAATGAGCAAGCACTTCCTCGCCCTGCTCATTCTACAAATAATGTACAGCAACTAGCGATGGAGAATGTAAACCATGATGTAAACAAACCTTGTAAACAAAGCCTTGTTGTGATAGGAAGTAGAACGGAAGTGGTGCCTACATTACATGCGTGCCTGCATGGTCTATCTGGCAGTCGTCACCGCCACCTAGCGACTTGGCTGGTTTCTGTACTTGTACTGTAACATAGACATCTTGACAGTCATTTGGGCCGTGGAGCTGCTGGGATCAACGTGACAGACATGCTGAGAGGCAGAGAGGCGGCCAATGGTGTTTTTTTCCCACAACTATCAGGCTGTTCCGGGGAGTGTGTTCACCACCCACAGACATCTATTCTCACCTAAATACACAGAAACACAGCAACTTTACGAAACCAACATAATAAGAAAAAATATAATAAACGTAGTAAAGCAGTGGTCCTCAAAGTGGGTCCTAGAATAAGTCACAGCCTTATATAGACATCACACATACACAAATCTTGTGTAGCGTTGCTGTCAGGCAGAAATCTCTTATATTTTTTAGTTTATTTTTATTTTTACTTTATGAGGTTTCCACCCGACAGAGAAATGAAATGAAATGATTACTATATTTACCCAGGGTATCTGGGCTAAGCTCAAGAACTTGTTTCCAGCCAGGCCCTGCTCATAGAACATTTCATCGTAGTGGTTCAATGCCTTGTTCAAGGGCACTTCAGCGGTGGTCATTTTAACGTGTCGGACCGCTGATTCGAACTGGCGACCTTCCGGTATCAAGACCGCCAGTTCGAATCAGCGGTCCGACACGTTAAAATGGATATATGATATAGCGGTGGCCGAACGGATTGCGTTCGGCCACCGCTGCCACTAGAGACGATAACTAATTCTGCTGAGGACCCTTCCGGAACCCAATGAAAGGACCCCTTTTGGTGGTCCCCGGTCTCCACTTATGTCGAGCCACTGCCCGACATAATTGACAAATTGTATCAAATATTCCATGCATAGCAGCTGTGGTCAAATCAACCTGTATCGACCAATGACAAGAGAGAGAGAGATTTCACCGGTACCTCCAGTACAAACAGCTCAGATATCTGCCCATGCAGCTGCCAGGCTGCTGGTGCAAGCAGCCAGGCAGTTCTCACATACTGCCCACGCACACTTTGTAGACGGGCCAAAATCTTTAAAAGAATTATGCACACGGTTAACGGTACAAATCCCAGTAAGGCCCCTGTGGGTCAATTTACTTCCATTTGTACACTCTTTAGTGTTATATAACACCAAATAAATGGACTGTGCAGATTTCTCTCTTTTTTATTATGACCGAAATCCGATCTCCGACTATTTACAGGGTCATATCGACCTATGCTGATACCAATATATTACATTATTATATAATATTTATATTGAACTGTATATATTGAACTTATTTATTACATTTTCTAATTTTTGTTTTGCTGGTGAAAGTAAATGGTAAATGGTGCATTTATATAGCGCCTTTATCCAAGGCGCTTTACATAGATTCACCCATTCACACACACATTCATACACTGGTGGCGGCGGAAACCATGAAAGACACTAGCCAGCACATCAGGAGCAATTTGGGGTTGCTTGCTCAAGGACACTTCGACACTAACTCTGGGGGAGCCCGGGTTTGAACAGGCAACCTTGCAGTTACCATCCAGCCACTCTACCCCTGAGCCACCGCCGCCCCAAGCCCCCGAGCCACCGCCACAGCCACTAACCGCTGACGCTCTTAAAGAGACGGAGACAATCAGACTGCTCTGCGAATACAACGCCATTGACGGTCACATTATTATTGCGCCCTCAATATATATTCAAAATTCTGTACCAATCAATACGCTACCGATTATATCTCTACTTTTTTCCCCCTTTACCGCTTTTTCTCCCCAGTTTAGTCATTATGCCAATTATTTCCTCCCCAAACTCATTTATGTGTGTTGTAGAGCCTTTGTCCTACTCCTCCCTTTCAACACTCACTGCTGACAGGTGCTGCCAGCCAGCACGTAGAATTACGTGCTCGTGTAGACGCTCGACAAAGCCGGATGCACCACGATGGATTTGAACCTACAACCTCCGTGGTGGTGGGCAGGGACTTTAGTACTGCTCCACCCAAGGTAGTCACAGTCTGCTGATGAATGTCCTTCAAATAGAATTGATGCTATAATCTACAGGCATCTCCCATGAATCATCCAACCTTTTTTTTTCTCCTTGTCTCATCATCATTTGGATGAAAAAAGGATTGAAAGAAAAGCATGAAATAGAACCATTTCCAAAGTGCGAAGGCATTCCTGCTCATCTAAAGACCTTCATTAGCTCCTGAAGAGTTCATGAAAGTCATTTCCTTTCTATCTTCATCGTTTGCTCTTCTCATTTTAAAAGCTGTCACCCCACATTTTAATAATACAATGATTTTCCAGCTAATCCACTTTAATCCAGTTAAAGTGTATTAAACTCGAACTAGTTACATCTGGCATGCAGTGACTCGAGGTGGTCTCGAGACTCGAGGTGGTCTCAAGGTGGTCTCCCATTGAGACCCTGGTGTAGTGGTTCTCAAAGTGGGGCCCAGAGACACCCAGGGGTCCTTGAGGGGGGTTCCAGGGGGTCCGAAGCAAAATGTGTTAATGCATTTAAAAAATCGCAGATGTACAAGCTTGTAGGCCTATATCTGATTTTTTGTTTTTAGCATTTTAGAAAAATCTTGAAATTCAGCATTTTTTTTAACCCAATTCTTCTCTTCTGGGGTCCCTAGCTCAAAACAGGTCTGCCAAATGCATATGACACAAAAAGGTTTGAGAACTATACTGCCCTTGTCGACACCTACAGTATATGGTTGTCAAGTATCCCCCACCTGAAGCTCATACAGTATGTCAAAACACTAGTTCTCATATGATGAATAGTGGAAATACCCGATATACAAGATCACAACATGTCGCATTGCGAGCATATTGTGAGGTTTTTTTTTCTTTTTCTTTTTTACGTTTTTTGACAACACAAGTATTGACCTTTCCAAAAAAGGGGATTTCAGGTTGAAAAGTGGATGAAATCAAGTGATGGTTTTTGTTCAATGTGGTTGCAAAATGTTGGATTATTACCTCCAAACAGACACAGCCTCATGCTGTGTTCACACTGGTCAGATTCAAAGCATTGGTTTTCAGTGAAAGCCATGCAGCAACATGAAGATAACAAAGCGACACCCCACGTTTGTACTAGCTTGTAGGCCTATACTGGTAGAAACATCTACAAAGCTACAATTGAAGCTGAGCTGGCATCAACTGCAGATACAAAGCCACACGATGACACAGTACGCTACAAAAGTGTTGTTTATAGCATTCCTACTCCTCTTCTCTCTCCACACTCTCGTCCTGCTTGTAATGGAGGGAAAACTAATGGGTTCCATCTGCTACTTCCATGTTTCTTTTTAACCCAAGGCTTGTTTTTCTTTATATTTGTTTCGCTCGTCGGACGCACACTTTATGACCTTTTAATGAATGTGCTGATCAACGCTTCCAACAGCAACTCGGCAACAGGTATACGCGTTCCTTTCGTTGACTAAAACTATGACAAAAAATGTCCGACTATACCTTTTTTCACTGACGAAAACTAAATATAAATTAAATAAAAACTAAGCTATAATGACTACAACTATGACTAGGATTGACAATTGACAATTGACAATGACAATTTCATCAACAAATAAACTACTAGACTAAAATGTTAGGGAGGGACTAGTGGAGAAGAGATTCAGTAGAATTAAGACAATCCATTTTAGTTTGTGCTTGGAGTAGTACTGTATATCGGTTTTCATGGGTTTTAAATCCTCTTAGCAGACCTTGTATTAAACTGTACTTTCCTGTGCTTTTCCCCCCAGTATTCAATCAATTAACTCAATGGGGAAAACAAGGGTATATATATATATATATATATATATATATTCTGACAGTACTCATTGGTATACTATGTTTGTTAAGGCTCTCCCCGTCCCTCCTGCTCTTGAGTAAACAGAAAATGCATTTTCAGTTATACAAATTTCATTCCATCAGGAGAGAGAACTCACACAGGACACAGATCAAACAAGTGCAATTGGAAGTGATGACAAAAAATTAAATGAACAGACACAATAATTGGAACTGGGACACTATACAATTTGAAGCTGATGAATGGGTACTTTCTCCCAATTGGCTGATGATTGGCCGCACCTGAAAATGGATTTTGTCTTTATTAAAGGTCTGGAGAGATGTAAAAGACACCTGCTCTCTCTAGCAATTATAGTATAGTACTTTTTAACTTTTTGTTTGTTTGTTTGTTTGTTTTTCATCAAAACATATAACTTACTTAGAATAATTTGGGGGTCCTTGACATGCAAATGTTTGAGAACCATTGACATTATTACACAGCGAGTCATGCAGTACCATTGAGGTGTGTGCATAAGTCCACACAGGTGTTGCTAACGCGGTGGACACCGGGAGAGATGGAATCGAAACGTCTTCCCCTCATTTCCGCTGTCATTGTTGCATGGTGGAAGCTAATAAACCCAGCGGTCAATATCTGTCAGTATCGCTTCCCCTTTCTCTCACCGTCTTCTAATGACAAAAACAGCCCAGTGTGTCATCTTCCGTTTATCAGTGATTAACCAGCTCAGCGATCTTGTGGTTAGAGTGTCCGCCCTGAGATTGCGAGGTCGTGTTTGATTCAAAATGCCTCCCTGCTTGGCACTCAGCATCAAGGGTTGGATGAGGGAGAGCGAGTGCATTTTCCGGCAGCGGCATCAGCCGCGGAACACCCACGGCAGGCAGCAATGTTTTTCGGTGGCATCAGTCCGACATCCCAAACCCTAACCCTAACCGCAAGCCCGACGCAACGCATGTCAGACATTCCACTGCCGCGGAACAGCGCGGCAGTGGAATATCATAATCCCCCCCACCTTCCCCGGCAGCGCCGCGGCTGTTAACGGCAGTTGCGGCTTCTGGAGCGGCGGCCGCGGAACGTACCGACGCTGCCGCGGAACGGAGCAGTCATAATCCACCCACCTTCCCCGGCAGGTGCCGCCACTCCCCCCGGCAGTGCCGCATCTCATTGCCGCGGCCGGGGAATGCACTCGCTCCTTCTGGGTTGGATTGGGGTTAAGTCCCTGTGACATGCTATAGCATCACGCCCAGGGGATGTACCGTACAGTACTTGGGGGCTGCCAAAGATCACAGCGGGGGCGTGATGCTGTGTTCACACTGGCATCTTTTTTCTTTCCTTTTTTTTTTTACCAACCCAAATGCTGTATTCAAATTTTATTCTTTTGAATAAAATTTCATTTAGTTTTAGTCATTATTTTAATCATGTGAAAATATTTAGTTTTAGTCTAGTTGTCGACAAAAGTTGATTTTGCTGTAAAATAATATTTCGGCAGGGCTTGATGGCATCATAATGCCTGATTTTACACAGGGTGCTCTCTGAAAATAGTAGATCTACAAGCTTGCGATGCAATGCGTTGTGAGCTTGCAGATCTGCCATTTTCGTCCAAGCCTATATTATAGGCTTCAAGTAGTTAACCTAATTTTGATGCTATATTATAGCTCATTCAGCTGGTGATCCCCTGGGAACTCCTCAAGGAACCCTGGGGGCACGCACGCACGCACGCACGCATGCACGCACATGCGCACATACACACACGCACACACAGCAATTTACACGCTAGATTGATTTCGGTCCCATACAGTATACACTAGTTTGCACATGCCTCTCACAAACTGGCACGCACGCACGCACGCACGCACGCACGCACGCACACACGCACGCACACACGCACACACACACACACACACACACAGCAATTTACACGCTAGATTGATTTCGGCCCCATACAGTATACTAGTCTGCACATGCCTCACACACACACACACACACACACACACACACACACACACACACACACACACACACACACACACACACACACACACACACACACACACACACACACACACACACACACACACACACACACACACACTGCCTCTATTGGTTTTCATCACTTACAGTATCTGTTCCCAATGCAGCTGGTCTCTCGCTTGTTTACCCTCCTCTCTCTCTCTGCTCTCTCTCTCTCCCCCTCCATCACTCACTCTCTCCCTCTTCTATCTCTCTCCATCCATCACTCCATCTCTCTCTCCACTTCCATATTCTGCTTGTTCTGGTGCATAAATTCCCTGCAGTGCTGCTCCTATAGCTATCTCATTCTTTCAGGGTCCAGCCAGACCCCAGGCAGGGATTTGCTCTCAAGTATGTATGTCAAAAGAAATTCCCTTTTTTCTCTCGATACTTCTCATATTCTACTTCTACTCTACTTTCTTTTTTTAAACTCAACTACATTTATTTGAAGGCTTTAGAAGGTTTAGATTCAGATTACAAATTATGCCCCATATGGTTCAGCAGAGTCCCTCAGGGCGATGGACAAGCTCACGGCGTTGCCTCAGAATATGGATACTGAGGTTTGAAATGAACTATAAACTTAACTTCTGTATCTACAAGCTCACAACATGTTGTACTTATTCCACCACTAACAACAAATTACCCCTTGGAAGTGCTCATTGGAATTTGGATATCACTCAACATCCATGCGTACCACCTGTTTTGAATTTGTACATGTAATGCAGGAGGCATCAGGAACGTTGCTTTACTGATAACAAGCGCTTCCAAACTCCGCACATGCATTCCATGAATTCCATGGGGCCACATGGACATATGTGACCATATTTGACTGAGGGACTGCCATTGTATTTTTTTTTACATTTTTGTTTTTTCATTAAAGCATGGAGTCATAGCTTCAAATTGACATATTGGTTTTTCAGTTTGACCCACCAGTTTTGGAGATATGGCTTATAGAGTAATAATGTCTTGCAGAAAACAGCGAGTTGAGAGAACAGGCTTGAAAGGTTCACTTCTGTGGTCTCTAACATTACACCTAGCTACATTTTTTCAGCTCTGACATTTATTTCAGACATGCTCTAGTTACTAGAGTTAATAGCACAGGCAGACTCTTCACATACTAGAGTCTAGTATGTGAAGAGTCTGCCTGTGCTATTAACTCATTTTGGATAAAAAATAAAATGATTTCAGTTTTTCTCCTCTGGTGAAAAGCTGAAGGCTGCACGATGGCAGCCCCTCAGTCACATCTGGTCACATATGACATCATCAACTTGTGACGGGAGCGGTCCCTATTGAGTGAAAGGCAAACTATTTCTAAAATAAATAATATTTAAGGTGTTTTTAGTTTCTAATTTTAATTCTATATGGAAATTATGATGTGTTACGGCATATTAGCCAGGGATCCCCTTTCAACAAAGTGGTCAGATGGTGGGCTATGCACAAGCACTTATGAGATATTCGAGTGGGCCCTCGTCCAGAAAAGTTTAGGAGCTGCTGCACTAGCACTATTAATGCACTCCATCACTGTTTTATGCTCCTCTTTCGGTGGTGTCTTGCTTCACGGGATGGCTCAGCTGCAACGATTGATTTCCCCGCATTATTCTAAAGTGGGGGAAACGGTTTTGATGTGATGTGTACCAAGGGATTTATGGGTTCTTCTATTTTATTCATAGGTCATTATGGGTCTATTGCAGTGGTACTCAATTTCGCTCCGAGGGAAATTAAGGCACATTGGTTCTGCACTTGGTGCTGCATAAGGTCTGCTTATACCTTTGTTTGCCATTTTATGGGGGGAATTGCTCTAGTTACCAAAACACAAAAATGCTTGCTATTTGATATTAATTCTTCATTAGCCTTCATCAGTGCAATTTTTGAGGTACTTTACTTGAGCATTTCTGGTTGTCAATACTTTACTCCACTACATCTCAGAGACAAAAATTGTACTTTTACTCCACTTCAATTATTTGAAAACATACCGTTTCCCAATGTAAATTTCAAGCTTCTTTGGCAAATTTGTAAGTAGAAACGGACACTATCAGCATCCATGGACTGATGGAAGTTATATTTTAAGTTCCCTATATATACCGGTAACTTTGAAACTCATTGTTTACGTCATCCATGTCCGTTTTTAGATAAACATACATAGATACGTCATCATCCAATCCCTGATTGGCCGAGCGACGCCACCACATTTTTTTCCTCATTCCAGCTGAAAGAACACGGAGAGAAAATGGCTCACTAGAGTGGATTTTTCAGTTAAAACCTTTTAATACACATTTGAAGCACCACAATAAAGACTTTTAATGTTTGTAAAACCAGCATGTCATGAAACCTTTTAGTAAAAATGTGTTTCCACCACGGTCCACTGTCCAACATCCATGCTAGCTGAGGACTGATGTTCTGTCATTAAATTCCTGTTGGAATGAATCAGCAGCAGGCCTTCATGAGTCTGGTTTCATGAACCATGGAAGGTTTTCACACCCCCAAAACACCCCCAAACCTGTCATGGGGCATAAAGAGTGGAGCTGCTCCACAGCCAATGAATCACAGACGATGCTGAAGGTGACGGAAAGCACCCATGGGTGGTTTTCCAGGGATATGGGGAGATTTTCTGCTTTACAATTGACAGCGGCATTGTAGAGGAGAAAGGATGAAGTCGTGGTGTGAAAAATCATAAAGTTCTGTTGATCCGCACAAGCGCCTTTGCACATTCTCTGCGGAGCAGATATACTTACAGTATTAGCATATAATTTCCCTCATTTGCACCCTTTTTATTTTATCCCTTTATCCCCTGCATCATTAACCAGAATTAGTTCCAATTTCTCCGCTAGGAATTGTCTTTTTGTATGCAAACTGGAATATTCTTCGTACTCTCTGTGATGTTCCCTTTGTGTGTTTAATTAGGTATTTGTGTCTACTCTATTAGGGCAGAAAATATATCATAACCAACATTTAGAACCAAATAACCACCTAGCTTTGTGTATGCTTCATCTGGCAGATAAATCAATTCCCAAGTTTGATTTATTTTTATAGTACCAACAATTAACAACAATACACATCAATTAGTGTGATTACCTACTGTACTTACTTAAGCCACAACAGCTAAAATAGCCCACAGTGTTGTAATGCCTTGTGAGCTTGTAGATCAGCTATTTTCACCATTTTGTTTGTAAGCATTAAATGATTACTAATCATTTAATCCAGCGCAGTGAATAGTTCATTACAGACACAGAAGGCAGGAGGTTACTTCTAATTATCTCTCCCCGGAACCCCCCCATTCATTCTGTAATAGTTAATTCATATATATTATATATAGCACCTATACCACTAATCACTCTGTTTCTCATTCGCTTGCAGCTAACTCACTCACGCCCACAATACAATCAGGTTTAAGCAGTCACTATACATGCTAGCTGACACAGTGGTATGCGTTATTCAGATGTCAGCGTTCAAATTCCCTCCACCTCCCCGGCCTCCTCCCTGTGGCATTTAGTTCCGTAATGGGTGATTCTGTGATTTTAATGTGATTTATAGATTGTACTGATATGTGGTATCTAGTTCTGTTATGGGTGATTCTGTGATTTTAATGTGATTTATAGATTGTACTATATGTGGGGGTTATCAGATTCTGTGTCCTGGTGCACAGGTAATCTGTGTGAGCAGAGCCACACATGCAAACTAAATGCAATAGCTTTGCAATAAATGGTAATGGTCAATCCTGACCTGAGGAGTCTTAATGAAATCGTATCAAGACTGCTTTTGAGTTCGGCTAATTCCCATAAGGGGTTGCCAATGTGCCATAGCATATCATCTGTTTACATACATATGCATCTTCCTCGGCCACTCCTGCCACCTGCATGTCCTCTCTCGCCAAATCCATGAACCTCCTCTTTGACCTTCCCTTTTCTCCTCTTGCCTGGCAGCTCCTCCATCTTCAGCTCCCAATGTTCCCCTCACCACATATGTCCAAACCATCTCAACCTCCCCCATATTTGTTTTATCCCCAAACCTTCTCCCCAGGGCTGATCCTCTCATGTAATCATATCTGATCTTGTCCCTCCTTGTCAGTCATAATGGGAATCTTCACTATACTGCCAGCTCGGCCTCCAGTCTTTCTGTCAGTACCACTGTTTCCAAACTGTTTCCAAGATATACAGTCTCACTACTCTTCTGTCACAAATCCCTCCTGACACTTTCCTCTGTCCGTTCCACCCTGCCTACTTCACCTCTCTTGCACACTCCACATTACTTTGGATAGCTGAGCCGAGGTATTTATGCTCCTTCAAGGACTAGTCCTATTGTAATCAAGCCAAAAGTTTATATAATCGTATTGATATGATATTGATATGAAGTCACACATCACTCAGCCTTCTCTTCTCTTCTCTTCTCTTCTCTTCTCTTCTCTTCTCTTCTCTTCTCTTCTCTTCTCTTCTCTTCTCTTCTCTTCTCTTCTCCAGGCTCTCCTCTCCTCATCAGGAAGTGAAGCGTAGCTAAGCCGCCATCCCGCCTCTCTCCTTCGCCCCTCCTTCCCAGGAACTCCAACCCCCACCCTCTCCAGGGGGCTACGCCCTCCCTCCATTATCTCCCGTAGAACCCAGCCAGTCTCCTCCACTCTGCAATCCCATCGCCACTTCCCCCGTCTGACCTGCCGCTCCCTCCCCATAGACGGATGGCGGGCCCGCGGCCAGCCCTCTCCCTCCTGCTGGCCGTGCTGGCCTGCACGGGGCCCGGGCGCCCCTCGCCTCCCCTGCTGCACCGGCCCCGGGACAGAGAGAGGGACTCGGGAGGTGTCAACATCGCCGTGGTGCTCTCGGGCTCTTCCCTGCTCCCGGAGACGGCGGTGGTGGGTGGCACGGGGGCCGGAGGGGGCGGAGACCCCCCGGGGCTGGGGCCCGGTCCCGGGAGTGGTCCGGGTGGAGGTGGGGGAGGAGGAGGAGGAGGAAGGGGTACAACGGCGTCAGCGGAAGGAGGTGCAGGCGGAGCTCCGGTGGCGGCGGAGGGTGGTGGTGGTGGTGTGGCGTCAGGGGGCGGAGCGTCGACGTTCACCGCCTCGCTGGTGGCCCTGAAAGGGGAGTCGGTGTCCACGCCGTCGGGGCCGGCCAACGTCATCTACCTGTCCGTCAACGAGAGCAGCCCCGGCAGCCTGCTGCTGCAGCTCTGTGAGCTGCTGGCCACCACGCCCTTACAGGTACACACATAGGCATCAACTCATTTATCAACTCGGCGTACGCCAAAATATGGGTGCACGCCGGAATTACCGCAATTGTCGGCATTTACCATTTCCGCCAAAGCTTGAAATTGAACGTGTGCCAGGACAAAAATCACGTCTGGTCGGGAGCTGTCGTACGCTTTGTCCTCGGCTGTTTTTCTGTCGTACACAAGCGGAGCAGCATTGTCTGAACTGCTGACACACTGTCACAGGCATCTAAACATATGTATTCCCTCCAAAAATGTTAATATAAAACTGTATGTATATACATGTAAAAAAAGAAAAAGAAAAAGAGAGATTTCCAACTTTAAGCAATTCAAATCGCGCAATTAAAAACAATATAACATGTTTACAATGTATTAGTTTGTGCTTATTAAATCAAACAGTGCTTTACTGGCCTTGTTATGCGAGCGCACTTGTGAGATGATTTGGGAGCGCATGCGGCATGAGCGTGACATCAGATGACTACTGTATGGACTGCACGCCTTTATTTCCAAGTGACAATGACAAGCATACAGCTTGCCTATTTGCAATTGTAGCAGGCTATAGGCGTAAGGGGTTTAATCATTCACCATTTAAAGTGCTTTGACAGTTCAGATAAAAGCGAGATCATTTTCGGGAGTCGGGAGGACGGGACCGCGGCGTGCGTCGCCAGCACATACCAGCACACATGCAAGCCTTCATCCATATGTTTATGATTCGTTCATCAATGATCAAATCACTCCATAAACGTTGATTATGACTGCCTTGACGACATGGTAGCCTATCTCTCATGCAGGCATCACTCACCCACAGGACTTATCACAGCAGTGCACAGTCTCGCTGATCGCCTTCGCCGTGCACTGCGCACGAATGGGTAAAATTAATATAGGCCAGCCTACAAATTCCAATCATGGCGATGCGATGTGTCATGTAGCCTTGAGGTGCGTGCGTGCGTGCGTGCGTGCGTGCGTGCGTGCGTGCGTGCGTGCGTGCGTGGACATGACAGCAAGGCAAGCGAGGTGAGAGGGAAACAGACAGGGTATAGGCCTACAGCTTTATTTAATTCATGCAGGTGTTCGTTCTTTATTTATTTAAGATACAACACACCAGTTAGTTGGGCTTGCAAGTTGCGTGTGCGTGCGTGCGTGCGTCTGTGTGTGTGTGTGTGTGTGTGTGTGTTTGTATGAGAGAGGGGGGTGAGGGGGGAAAGGCACTGGGGAAACTTTTTTTTTTCCTGTAACCATGGTTTCCAGGTCGTATTGCAGTTGTTCATGTCGCAAAAACAAGGGCGAGGCTTGATTTCATAGGGCGTGCCAGATAGATTTCAGCCGTCACATTTATTAACGTCGGAACGAAATTAAGGAAGGATCAGCTGTTTGCGATCACTTTATAAATGCCGTGGCGACGTGGGTGTACGAGCGTCGGTTTTGTAGTACACTCACGTCGCCACGGCGTGATGGCTGAAATCAATCTGGCACGCCCTATGAAATCAAGCCTCGCCCTCGTTTTTGGCGACATGAACAACTGCAATACGACCACACAACGTGGAAACCATGGTTACATGAAAAAAGCCAATAAAAAAGTTTCCCCCGCTTGCCTTGCTGCCCCCACCCCTCTCATACACACACACAGACGCATGCACGCACACACACGCAACTTGCAAGCCCAACTGGTGTGTTCTTAAATAAATAAAGAACGAACACCTGCATGAATTAAATAAAGCTGTAGGTCTACCCTGTCTGTTTCTCCTCTCGCCTCAAACCTCGACTGTCAATTATATGAATGTGCAGCCAAAACCGTAGCCTCATGTGGCTCTGGCACTGGTGGTGGTGGGCTGGCTGGGTTAGCTTATACCTATCTTGGTTCCCACTTGCGCTGGCACGGTACATTTGGCATTCGAGCGACGCGTCAGGTTTATTAAACGAGGAGATTGCACATACCATAACTCCAGAAAGACATCGGCCTGCTGTAGATTAGGCTACAGTAGGCTACCCATGTTGGGACTCTCCGCAGCTGCAGCACTGCACTATACTCTCCAACGTCCCGTCATGGAAATATTCCAGCACAGACAGCCCAATCCTTGCATGTATGCGCTCATGCAAAACACTGTTTAAATGGCTTAAGCATCTAACTTGCAACATTGTTTTTAATTGTGCGATTTAATTGCTTGTAAAGTTTGAAATCTCCTACTAATTTCATATGACACAAAGACACATTGTTGATGTATTCCTTTACTTTTTTCTTTTTTTCCCCTTTTTTACATGTAGCCCATATACATACATACATACATACATACATAGAGTTTTATATAAACATTTTAGGAGTGAATACATATGTTTAGATGCCTGTGACAGCCTGATCAGCTGGTCAA
The DNA here is from genome assembly GCF_951216825.1 of Electrona antarctica. Taxonomy (NCBI): domain Eukaryota; kingdom Metazoa; phylum Chordata; class Actinopteri; order Myctophiformes; family Myctophidae; genus Electrona; species Electrona antarctica. The sequence goes on along the minus strand of NC_136796.1, from coordinate 22,180,231 downwards.
ACAATGCTGCTCCGCTTTTGACAGAAAAACAGCTGAGGACAAAGCCTACGACAGCTCCCGACCTAACGTGATTTTTGTCCTGGCTCACGTTCAAGTTCAAGGTTTTGCGGAAATGATAAATGCCGAAAATGGCGTGCACCCATATTTTGGCGTACGCCGCGTTGATAAATGAGGGCCATAGTGTCTATTTTAAGTCATGATGATGTACGATGATAAGAACGCCCCTCACTTCACACGGGCGCTAGCCCCTCCTATATTCAGCTATTAATGTAGATTTCCGTCCTACACAAACATTAAATTCCCATTGACTTTTATTAACGCATTTAGCGGTGGACCCCCTGGAACCGCCTCAAGGACACCTGGGGTCCCCGGAACACACTTTGAGAACCACTGCACTGAACCATGCAAATAAAACATCAAAATGTATCAACTGAAGAATATCTAATAATTGTGGATTAAAACAAAAGTCTTGGAGGATAATTTGAGTCTATTTCTAGTATTTTAACCAGTTAATTTAAATTCATGCGTGATCGACACAAGAATTCTCAAAGGGCTACATTTATTTTGAACTGAATTAAAGTGAGATATCAAGTACTAAATATGAGTGTAAAGGTGATTGATGAGCATATTTCCATATCAAGGGTTTACTCTCCTCCTCTGATCTAGAATAGATCAGCGACTAGAGAGATGAAAAGAGAAGCATGCAGTTGTTAACAATGGATCCATGGATATGTCCTGTAATGCAAGGGTTCTCAACCCGTGAGTCGCGACGCCTCGGGGGGGTCGCCAAATTATTTGGGGGGGGGTCCCCCTTTATTTTTTTTTATTTTTTTTGCAACTGAATGCCTGGAAAATGGAAATGAAGAGTTTACATAGTACACATACATGCATACATTTCCTTAATGATAATATCTGGTTTCAGTATTCATTTATGTATAGAGTACAGCTCTTCACAGGTCCCTCAATTCCAAACTCGCGTACAGGTCTCGGAACTCGAGACATGTACGTGTCCGGTTCTGTGTTTTTCCATAATCACTCGGACCCTGGTCAAGTCCGGTTCTATTATCTCTGACCTCGGGTCTGTTTATCATTGTGTGTAATACCCGTGTGGATCCGAGAAGACCCGTGCTCATTGCTGATCGGTAGAGAAAAACATGAAGTGCTATGATGATTACACTGACCTGGAATCAGATTACAGCAGCGCAATATATACAGGGAAACAAAGTCTGCGCATGCTGTCATTTTTGTGTGAGCGGAGAGTATTCGGAGCGCAAAACGTGCAATTTAGTGTCATTGTCTGTTATCGTATAGGCTGTACTGTAGCTGCTATGGTTTCATTATGGGGTATAACTGACACCTTTCTTTTTACATATAAAGCAATTGGTTGGATACTTTGTTACTTAAAGCAATAGGTCCGAGTCCGTCTTTAAAAAAATAACATTGGGTCCACTCGGATTTCTGACATAATTTGAAAAAAATATCAGAACCAGTTGGGACAAAATTCACGGGCCTCTTAGGGTTCTGGTCCGTCATTTTGGACCCGTGAATAGCTCTACTGTAGATCTATAGACGGTAGGGTTATAAATATGCAATAACACAGCATAGGCAGATGGACACCTTTAATAATACCGCAGGGGAAATTCAGGCAGCACCGTGAAAGTTGCAGATAGATGCACGCACAGTATACTGTAGGTACAGAAGAGTAACAACATCACATCAAAGACACCATTAAACAAATAGGAATAAAAGTAGACTAATCTATCTATGTCTATGTAATCTATCTATTTACCATTTATTGACTATTTCAGTCTGTTGCAGATACACAAAGACACTGTCAATAAAAACGGCATGCCTATATAGATGGATGGGTGCATTGATGGATTGATCGATCATGCCTGCAGGGTAGAATGCAGAGTGTTGTTGTGGAGGTTTGAGATCATTATGGTCTCTGTCGGGTGGAAGCCTCATGTCCTAAACTGTTACTTTTCAGGATTCAAATTCAAAAGTAGCAAAAGTTGCTATTAATTGATGAATACGCACCACAGCATGTTTGCAATGTGTTTTATTACCGGAAGCAAATTAACGAGTGAAATGAACAAATGCATGGATGAGTGAATTTATGAATGAGCAATTGCCACAAATAAATTAGCAGACCCCACGCCAACAGCTAATAATAATAACAATAATATTGTGCCTACGTACATGGATGTACTGTATGGCCCTCGGGACCTCAGACAATGGAATGAACAAAGCCAACCATGCCATTACCCATTGAAAATGAGTGCATTGACATGCACACAGTCATTAAGGAAATACATAATTCATGCAAATGGATCCTCCTTACACAGTACAAATCCCCAGTGTTTATCAAACTCTGAGATCGTACACATGGAACTGAAAGGGTTCATTTGTTTAGTTAGTCCATAGTTGTTAGTCGGGTGGAAACCTCATAATGTCAGAAACAGTTCAGGATTCAAATAAAAAAACAGCAAAAGTAGCAGATCTACACTACAAGCTCGAAACACGTCGCTTCGCACAGCGTTTCAAGCTTGCAGAGCTAAATCGTTTGATGCCTTTGTGTGACGTTGTAGTATGTGATCAAGTAGGGCGTTCATTTACAAGAAAACAAAATGTTAGATAAGAGGTCTCTGCCCGACAGCAGCGATTGTTAATTTAACTCTCAGAGTTTAATTAAAGAGAGGAGTGTATGACAGGTGCGCTGTAGCGTAACTAGAAAAACAATTGTTTTGCTGCTGATGAGTTTCTGGTGACGCATCTCAGTGTAATCATGGCCTAGGCCAGTGGTCTTCAACCCTTTTCATATGAAGGTCCATTATTTATTCTGCATTTGAGCCACAGACCACCTTTGGTTAAGATTTAGCCTCTCAGACCCAAGACTTGGAATATTTTGTTATTGTTGAATACAAATTTGTACACAATTCCATGCTGTATTGATGTGGTACCATATACATTCTCTTCTAGACTTGTAAATTACCAATAATTTAACTAGAGCGTAACATGAGGTCCATTTGGTTTCTCAAGAGTTAAACATCTACAAGGGTCCATTTGGTTACCAACTCTTCATCTTTTAGCTGGGGACCACCTGAAACCCCCTCAAGGACCACTGGTTGAGAACATATAGGTGCCCAGCCCTGTGTGGTCACATGGTCTTTTTGTTCTGCCACCATAAAGCCAAAGGCTCATTATGAATGAATGAATGAATGAATGGATGGATGGATGGATGGATGGATGGATGGATGGATGAATTTCGACACATACATTATCATTACATAATAAAATACAAACAGAAAAACAAGCATAGCAACACAACAAAAGGTGTAGGATGAAGTGTAAAATCCTACCCACCTTTTGCAATGCAAACTCTATTAACTCATAATTATCAGAATTGTATACACAACCCAGAGATTTCCAAAGCATGTGCGTCCGCTTGACCATCCGCCCCCATCTATTCTATTATTTTTACTTTAGTACTATAGTATAGGGGTGTGACAGTTAGTCTAATTAACTGTATCTAATATCTGTGTCTTCTCCCAGGGTTTGGTGTTTGAGGAGGAGAGGCCACCACCCCCTAACCGCGCCCCCCTGGCCCCCATGTTGGAGTTTGTCTCCGCCCAGACCGGCGTTCCCGTGGTAGCCGTGGGAGGAGGGGCCAGCCTGGGACGAGAGCCACAGGTAAGAACTCAAACATCATGGACGTTCAGGCCCGCTGATGGGAAGAGCTGGATGGATACAGCATGTGGCTGAAACCGCAGACATATTGTTTGTTATCAAATGTTTTTTAAGACAAAATAGCACAATCAAACATGTTAACATAATTAATGAATAAAGAAAACAAGTAATACACATACAACAGCAAAAGAAAAGGAACACAAAAACAAACAACAAACAAACAATCCCACCCACCACTCCCTCCGGGACCAAAGATGCCACAAAATGCACACCTACCAAAATACAGTAATAAAGTAATAAAGACTAAATCATGTCCTTGACCATATCTGCAATGCTAGACCAAATATGAATGTTTTCCTCTTTTTCTCCATGTAACCTTGCCGTTGACATCTCCAGATAGATGATATCTAGAAAGATTAAAGCCCATTGGCGAGATGTCAATGTATTAGGAGGTTTCCAGCGCATAGCAACCATCTTTTTCAAAGAAGAAAATAAGGCCCGGGCGAGACATATGCCATTAGAACTGGTATACGTTGTATTTTCACTGGCCAATAAGAATGCAGAGGGGGCGTCACTCCAAATGCGGTGACGTCAGTGTTCTCCGCTGTGTGGAGTCGGGAGCAGAGGGGGAGAGAGGGCGCGGGCACATAGCTTAGAGATGGTTCCACCCCTGAAAAGCCCAGAAAAGCCTATATGTAGGTCTCTTTCAGGCTATGTGGCTGATGACAGCCACACAAGTTTGAAAACCATCTTCTTGCTATAGAGTCTGTATATAATTAGGCCCCCTGAAAGGGCTACAATGGACATTTTTCTCCCGAATTTAGTTGTTATGCCATTTGATTCCTTCCCACACACATTTTGGTATGTTGTCATTGCTGTTGTATCCTCCTGACTCACCAGCCAGTGAGGAGACCCTATTGGGTGGACGTAGAGCCTTCGTCCTATACTCCTCCCGCAGTGGTGGGTAATTCTACCACTGTGCCACCTGAGCGCCTAAGACGATAGATAACTATATTTTAAAAATATTTTTGAATTTTTAATTTCCTTATATTAATTTGATTTACAGCAGGAAATATGTATGCAACTGCAAAGATGAAATGCAAGTCGGAGAGAGAGAGAGAGAGAGAGAGAGAGAGAGAGAGAGAGAGAGAGAGAGAGAGAGAGAGAGAGAGAGAGAGAGAGAGAGAGAGAGAGAGAGAGAGAGAGAGAGAGAGAGAGAGAGAGAGAGAGAGAGAGAGAGACTTTCTAATAAGAAAACAGGTCACCCTCTCACATGGACGAAGAGATTTTTCTGAGTGGCACGACACCTCAGGGCAATTTCAGAAGCATTTCAAAACTGCGGCAACAATTTGGCAACAGTGTCCTGAGAGACTACATCCTAGAAGAATACTAATATGCTCCCTGAATGTATACTGCATAAAGTCCCTTTAAGGCTTGCTGACACCCTCTGGCTGTCAATCATCATAGCTCACACGCACACTTTGCATTAAAGCCCTTTACGCCTTTTTGTTTTACAGCCGCGCCCCCATTACCTCGCTACAGTATATCTATGGAGGGAAGGGAACTCCCCTTTCTTGCCTCGTGTTTATAGGACTGAGTGCCTACCTTAAGTTCTTCACAAGAACAATGTTGTTGTAATTAGGTTCACAAATAAAGCAGAGATTTTGTGGTTGAGCAGACTTTTAATGTTTGTGGCTAGATGGCATTCTTTCATGGAATCATGCACAATAATGCACATCATTTGTCAACAATAGCAGCTCATAACACCAAAGCTTATAGCGTTGCGCTGTGATGCATTGTGAGCTGCTGGTAGAGCGGGTTTGAACCTAACTCTAAATCAAATGGGTTCAGTCTCATGCAGGATGCGTGTCTAAAGCCTGTTCTGGGCAGGAGTGAAAAAGGTATATAGGGTTTAAGTGCATCTAAAATGTTTAAAAGAGCCATGCTGCCACTGTCTACCCTGTAGTAGTGCCTTGTTTTTTGTTTTGTTTGTAACAATACCATCATATCATAAGCATTAATGCATTTATCCTTGTGATTGTATCAATATTCTTGCCAGCTCCGCATACTAATTATTCTTATTATTGAGGCTCGAGTGAAAGACATAATAAATCTTTGTTGCTGTGGTCCCCACCGTGGCGTCGATAAAAATGCCACCTAAATATTAAGTGTGCTTTAATATTCCGTTTGACTTCCTAGAGGAAGTGCAGGACCAAATGAATACACACTGACAGACAGCCCTGGGATTTTGTGCTTAATTACTTTTGGGACGGCGTGCCACGCAAGTTTCCCCGCACACACCAGGAATCAATCAACCTTGTGTCAACAGTATTTTTCAAGCCAGGGCCTCGGGAGGCTGAGCGAGTTGCGGGCGATATCTCTGCTGAGATCCCACGTGAGCCGGTGTGCCAAATAAGAGAGTGGCTTTTGAAGAGACTGAATAACGTTCAACTCCTGTCTGCCGCTCGCACTACACTGCCACATGTACTGTACACGTGCGTGCACACACAAAACACATACACATCAAATGTAGAACACACTGGAGCAGCTCAGATAATTAAGCCTCTTTATTATGAAGGTGCTAAGTATACAAAGAGTATATAATACAGCAGCCTGACTTTCAATGCTGCTGCATCTTCCTCAGACTCATGAATAAATGGCAATGAAGATGCATGCAGCAGTACTGCAATCTTGCACTTTGTCAGCTCACTCACATGTGTGTGTGTGTGTGTGCGTGTGCGTGTGCGTGTGAGTGCGTGCGTGCGTGCGTGCGTGAGTGCGTGCGTGCGTGCGTGCGTGCGTGCGTGCGTGCAGGGAGTACTAAGAGGTGATGACTCAGCACACAGCCCTGAATGGCTCCTAGCTGTATTGAGGGTCAGAGAATGTGATGTAATCTTACCCATTCTCACCACGGTCGGGTGCAGGCCACAAATGTCTCTGATCTTTGTGTCGAGCTTGGCAGAAACTATTGAGTTGAATGCAGACATATAGGCCACAAACAGCATTTGTACACATCTGTTTGCCACATCCTTCTTCTTCTTCTTCTTCTTATGGGCATAAAAAAAAACAATTCTACCCTCTGTTTTACACCTGAAAATCTGTGATGTGACAATAACTTTAGGGGTGTGTGAAGACCCAATTGCATCTGTTTTGACGATATGCAATTGTTCAGCGAGGTAGCACAGTTGCATTCTCTCACCAACAACCCCTCAAGGCACGATAGAGTTGTGGGCGACAGGACTCCAGGCATTCAGACCTGATACCTTGGGAGTGCTGCTGGGGTACCAGGCCTCATGGGGACCTCAGCCTGCTGGGGTACCAGGCCTCATGGGGACCTCAGTCTGCTGGGGTACCAGGCCTCATGGGGACCTCAGCCTGCGAGAGGGAGGGAGAGGTTGAAAATATCTGCCAACAGTCTCAAAGTTGGTCAAAGCACACACTTTGAGGAATGCAACAGGACCCACAGGCTGTCCACACCAAGTACTGTAACAATAACTACAATTTAGTTTAAGTCAAGTGGATGACAAATCCATACCACAACTATCCCATTTAAAACCCACCTTTTGCCCCTCTGACACTATTCCCTCTCGCCTTTTCAAAGACGTATTCACGACCATCTACCCCCTCATTTGGCCATTATCACCAGTAGCTTGGAAACAGGAATTGTTCCCTCTAGTTTTAAGCACAATTCAGCCCTTACTAAAAAAAACAGGCCTTGACCCCAATGACCACAATAACTATCGGCCCATTTCTCACAGATTTTATCCTACCTAAATTCATTCTCCATCCTGGACAAATTCCAATCTGTTTTTTGAACTCTACATAACACAGAAACTGCCCTGCTAAAAGTATGACACAATGACATCCTTCTAACAGTCGACTCCGGATCTTGTGCAATATTAGTTCTCCTGGACCTCAGTGCAGCTATTGACACTATTGGTCACGCCACCCTTTTAAATCGCCTAGAGGATAAGGTTGGTTTTAAAGGTTTAGTTTTAAAATGGTTTGCCTCCTACTTGCAAAATAGGAGTTTTAACGTGCAGATCGGAGACTGCTCCTAATCCTCATCCCCTATCACATGTGGTGTCCCCCAGGGATAAATTTTAGGGCCTTTGCTTTTCTCCCTGTACATGCTCCCCCTTGGCACCATTCTCCAAATCACCTATCACTGTTATCAGGCCCGGTTCTTCCTACAGGCCGACGAAGCGGCGGCTTCGAGCGCCATGGGGGAGGGGCGCCAAAAAAAAACAAAAAAACATGTGGACCCCCAGTGCCTCCACAGTGTCCCCACTGTCCCCCCAGTGTCCAGTGCCTCCACAGTGTCTCCTCAATTTTTGGGACAGAATTAAAAAAAAAACTTTTTTTATTTTCTGAGGGGGGGGGGGGGGGGGCCGCGAAAAATCCTGCTTGGGGCGCCAGATTGCTCAGGACCGGCCCTGACTGTTATGCCGACGACACACACTTTTATCTACCAGCCACACACAACAGTAGCAGCTCCATAACCAACCTTCTTACCTGCTTGGAAGACATCAAAAGCTGGAAGGCACTCCATTTCCTTCAGTAAAATAAAAACAAAACAGAGGTAATCATCTTTGGCCCAACAACCTCAACCGCCCGTCTATCCCATTCACTCGGCCCCCTGCAGCCAAACTCCAAATGCTCTGTTAAAAACCTGGGAGTCTTTTTTGACACATTTTAATAAACAAATCATGTTGTGAAAGGCAGTTTTTACCAGCTCAGAACCATAGCCAAACTAAAACCCATTCTAACCCATATAGACCTAGTCACAGTCACTCATGCATTTATCACCTCCTGGTTAGACTACTGCAACTCTCTATATTTGGGTCTGCCCCACTCCGCCATCTCCCGCCTACAGAGGGTCCAAAATGCTGCTGCTAGACTGATAACTGGAACAAAGAAACAAGATCATATCACTCTGCATTGGCAAAACTACACTGGTTACCTGTTAAATTCCGCATTCAATTTAAATCACTGCTCTTTGTATTTAAATCCCTCAACGGCCTTGCCCCTTCCTATATTTCCGAACTAATAACAGCTCCCCCTGCCACCAGGATACTTAGATCTTCCACTCTCAAACTCGTTGCAGTCCCCCCTTCAAATATGAGAACCAAAGGTGATCGGGCTTTCTCTGTAGCTGCACCTACACTTTGGAACAATCTTCCATTCCACATCAAGGCTGGAGATTTTTAAATCCAACTTGAAAACACACAACATTTTATTTATAAAGCACCTTTCGAAGCAAAGCTACAAGGTGCTGAACAATACACAGTAAAAACAAATAGAAGCACGGAGAACACAGAACAAATACAGTTGTGACAATATAAATGAGCAAAAACAAACGAGGCAGAACAAAGACAATATTTACGGAATAAATGAGTCTTTAGGAGTCTCTTAAAACAGTCAACTGATTCAGCATTTTTCAATGCCAGAGGCAAGGCATTCCATAGGGTAGGAGCTACCACAGCGAAAGCCCGGTCACCCTTCGTTTTCAACTTGGACGCGGGTATTTCTAGCAGACCTTTGTTGGAGGACCTGAGAGGTCTGACATTGGTTTTAGGAGGTAGTAGGTCGATGATATACAGCGGGGCCAGCCCATGTAGAGCTTTAAAAGTATTTTAAAATCAATTCTGGCTTTAATAGGGAGCCAGTGTAGTGCGGCTAATACTGGAGTTATATGTGCCCTGCGGTTTGTGTATGTGAGGATTCTGGCTGCGGAGTTTTGTATTAGTTGAAGTCGGGATAGTGTATGTGTATGCATGCATGTACACTTGCGTATGTCCCCTGCTACCTTAATTGTCTCCACCTGGAGATCATGTATTCAGAGCTGTCTGTCTCTGTCAGCATGAGAGAGAGAGAGATGGAGAGAGATGCAGTTTGATGTTTCCGTGTCAGACAGTGCAGGTATAATTATTGAGGCATGCCTCCTGATGGAGATTTGCACTCCACTGAGCACACCTTTCTAGTTCAGATTGCAATCAAAGTCAAAGTTTGTGACGAAGAAGGAAGCAAGATTCCACGGCTCAGAAAGGAGCAAACTTGCAATCTCACACCACGCCGACAAACAAGAAGAAAGCAATCCTTTGGCTATCACCCACATCTGAGAAATAAGCCACAAGAAGGTTTCTTCCAGCAACTGAGAATATGTGACAGTTTGCCAATTTGATGACCCCTAACGCTGTGTCTACCTGCATGCGACTGCACTAATTTCCCCCCTCATCCTCATCACTTGTCTTCATTATACAATATAATAAACTGATATCATTTACAATGCATAGTGTCATTCAAAAGTAATTATAATGGGTTGGTCATTATGGAAAATGTACTTATGCCTGACACCCTTACTAGGGTATAGGCCATTGACAATGTGCCAGGTGTGTCCCGGTCTCTTGGTGTCTGCCTGGACATCCTGCCGCCAGGTGTTTCTGGTCAGGCCTATGTTTCTCCTCCCTTGAGGGTTCCAAGTCAAAGCCTGTCTGGTGGTGTTTGACACTGTCTGGTTTGCTTTTTAGTTTTTGAAGGGTTTTTCCATGTCGTATACGTACTGTAGGCTACATTTTGTGAAGTAAGGCTGCTGCATTGTGCGCATGTAGTGTGTGTGCATGCGTGAGAGAAAGCACCGGTCTGACATGGCGTCCTGTACGCCATACAGCCTCTGGGCTCATAGCCAACTGTTGCTTCAGGGAAGATACATCAGGTCAGCAGAGATTTGTGCATGTACTGTAGATTAAACTTAGTAACGTGTATTTTTCAATGAAGTTACACTTTGGCTTCACTGACAGTCATTCGACTTATTTTTCTTTTCTTTTTTTGCGGCTTTTTGCCTTTATTGATAGAAGTAGGCCTACAGTAAGTAGACAGGAAACGGGGAGAGAGATGGGGGGGAAGACACACAGCAAGGTTTGTCAGGTTCGGTAAAGTGGTAATGGTTGTGATGCTGTATTAACTAATTTTGCTGCGGACCCCCTCTGGAACCTCCCCAAGGACCCCTGAGGGTCCCCGGCCCCCACTTTGAGAACCAATACGCCAGTGTCCATAGCGGTAGGCGGAGGTATAATTTCTGAACAAATAAGGGGTGACAGGCCACCCACTTCGAATGTTATCAACTGATAATCACCAGTATGTTCTTATCAAGCATGCAATGGAGGCAATATGGACATTTCCTACGTACTGCGTACCGCACGTAGATGACTAGGACACGCGGAAGTTAAATTACTGCTGCCGAAGCCAAAACATCGCAAAACTGCACTATACAACAACTTCACTTACATGGCCGGTTAAGACTGAGGTTAGGGTTAGGTTTAGTAATAGGGTTAGTAGTCGGACAATGCGCCAAACGCGATGTCGGACATTGCCTGACAACGTCAACATGTAGAAAATGTCCATACTGGCTCAATTACGTGGTCTTGATAAGGGCTGATGACGGATATTAAATCATCTGATAACATCCAAAAACGCTAGACAGGCTGCTTACAGCAGCTAAAAACCAGGAGACGGACGAGCACATTACTAGGAGAGATTTAAGTGTCTTCTTCCTGGCAGAGAGACATTTGTACCACTTAACAAATGGATGAACATTCTTCAGAGATACCTTTGGTAAGTAATGTTAGCATGCTGGCTTTAGAAGTTGGTAGAAGTTTGGTTCTTCATTACATTTAAAACAATTGCCATTGATCAGTACCGGTATTACTACTATGAGTTGCCACCTTGTGATTTTGCAGATTTATTTAGCTAGCTGTAACCTTATCTCTTATATAATTGCTTTTAATCATACTTTTCCTCTACCCAATGGCAGTTGGCAGTTAGCGAGCCATATCAATCAAATATAGACATAGCCCTAGACATAGATTTTAATTGCAGTTGACATTGAATTTATTTTAGTGTTTCATAGAAACTTCTTAGTGCTGTAGTTTCTTACTTACAGGTTCACTCTCCTAGTTGCTATGTCTGTTTATTGAGCTTATGTCGTCTCTGTTGAGTGGAAAACAGTTACTTTTCAGGATTCAAAAGTTGCAAAGGTAGCAGATCTAAAAGTAGCAGATCAAAAGCTCAAAACGCACCACTTCTCAACACGTTTCGTGACACGTTTTGAGCCTGCATATCTGCTATGTTTGCTGCTTTACTGTGACACTGTAGTTAGTATATGTAGGTGTTAATTTGCAGAAAGAAACCCACATGAAGTTAAAATATGGAGATACAGTAAGAGGTTTCTGCCCGATAGCGACAATGTGTTATTGTTTTGACATTTTTGTCCGTATTTGTTTATACTGTATGTCACAAGGTGTGAGGGGCCTGGGAGAAGACAAAACACTCTGGAACATGCTCAGATCCTTTCTTCCTTCTGCAGGCTCCAGTAGAACTGACAGCAACAACAGCTTCCAAGAAAACCAGGGCGGAGAGCGTAATAATTTAACCACGGCCTTGCCTAAAGGTGGTGAAAAGCCCTGACCACTGCAACATCAGCTGGCAGTGAAGAAAGTCTGATGCCATCCTTGGAGTGCTGCCCACACACGTAAACATATGTGACTATTAAGCCTATATGATGCTTTAAGGGCTTCTTTAATCTCTCTGTTCCCTCAGTCTGTACAGAAGAACTTGGATTATTGGCATTGAGATTATTATTTTTAATCCTGTCTCTGCATTTAATTGTGTAACTTTGTTGATGTTGCTGCTGTTGGCTATTTTTGAAACATTTTGAAAGTGTAAGTGGTTGATTGTGTCTGTGGGTTTTATGAATAGTAAACCAATGAAAAATATTAACAAAAGCTTGTGACAACACCAGTGGATCTATTGGAACACAGCTTTTGAACATACAAGGTTTCCACCCGACAGCGATTCTTATTTGCAACTGTGGGCTGAAAAAATCAAAAGAAAAGAAAAGGAAAAAAGGCAGCAACCAAAGGCCTCTTGAGGGACAGTTGAGCAGTTGCACAGATTATAGGGGGAACAGAGCCCAACACTGACAAGACTGTCGTTTAGTGTAAAAGTGTGTCTGGGCGCTCTCAGTCATGTCTTATGTATGCAGCTGAGTTTTCCGCCTCTATTTGGGGGGAAAAAAGCACTATACGCCCTGCAGGAGAGAAGGACACTTTACAGAATAAATTGGCTGACATGTACCACTCCAGAGAGGTGCCAGAGGCTAAACTGCACACCGTCACTTCACTGAGGAACCAAGGCATCTGTTCTGCGAACAGTGATTACGCCGTCAGCACGTGGGAGTGGGAGTGGAATTCAAGGGCATGGATCTTATGAGTGAACTGTGGGCCTACGCATGACCTTGAATCACTGCTGTCAAATTGAAACAATAGTTTAAAAATAAAAATGGAAAGAAATGCCATATAGGCCTACTGTACTTTGTCACACAAGAGTGCGGAAGCGGCAAAAAGCTTGTATGTCGGCTATTGTTGGTACCTTTGAAAGAAAGTCAAAGTGGTTAAAACGGCACTATGTAACTTTCCTCTTATAGTTATAACCCAAGAATTTGTGTCAGATCCTGTGTCTAGGTGTCTCAATAGAAGAGCAGGGAGACAAATTACAACCACCCTAATTGTAAAAGTTATATTGTATTAACATACATACAGTTTGGACAAAATGTATTACTTGGACAAAATGTTATAGTGTTATTCTAAAAAATAAAAAAAACATAGTGTTTGTGGGTTTTATAAATATTGAACCAATGGAAAATATAGGCTGTATCTAATACAAACAACATTGGAATACTGTTTATTTTTGTTTCTCCATTTCCTGAAAAGTAAAAAGTTTGATGGAGGTTTTCGAGACGACATCAACAATAATTAGTAGGCCTACTGGTTTATTCATTATGCTAACCCAGTCAGTGCAGGGGCAGATGGCTAGATCAGAATGTAAGTCCACCGGTTTGGCAACCCTTCATTTTACGGTTCGGTAATTATGAAGGGTTACCACTGGGGTAAGTTTTCATGATGAGACTTTGCAGTATTCTAGCTGTCATAGTGTTGCTGTTGGGCAGAAACCTCTTATCTCCATAAATTAACGCCCTACCATCTTGATCATACTACAGTGTCACACAATAGCATCAAAAGTAACAGATCTACAAGCTCGACGCATTTGAGCTTGTATATCTAAGAAGTAACAGTTTTGGACATACAGTATGAGGTTTCGGAGGAGACAATATAATAGGGCCTTGGTCTGTGTGTCTGTATTTCCGGAGCTAATCTCGCAAACCGGTCCACCGATCAGTGCCAAATCTCTTGTCCACACTGCCAGTAAGCCAGTACAGAAGGACTGAAATATTTCATTAATCTTAGTTGTATCTCTCTTCACTCACCTGTATCTGCCAATGTTTTTCTTACTGTAGGGCTGTGATGACACCTACAGTACAATAAAAGCCTATCCAAATGGCATGCAGGGAGAGATGATGGATCCCTGTCACACTCTCTCTCATATATACAACGTACAAAACAAGAAAAACAATCCGACAGGAATTTCTGTCAAAAAATTGAAAATGTCTTTGATGAGAGAGCACCATATGAAGGATGAAACTATTTCATCTTTTTGACAGGGAAGAGGTGAAGCCTGTTTTAACCACACATTCATGCTGTGACAACTGTGACAGAAAATGTGACTGTGAGGCTGCATGCAGTGGAAATGCTGGTGCAAAAAGTCATAATGGAGAGATCAAAACTGTGTGTGCGATTGGAGAAAATATCAGAAGATATGGCACGAGATATGTCAGAGTCACCTTGCACCACTGACCACGATGGCTGCTGCCTAAAGGCTGATCTCCCTAGGAAGATAGGCTGGCAATACATTTACTCATGAAAGAACTAGGTTTAGTGGACATTTGGAGATTTTGATAAAATAGTAAAAATAATAAATCCCAGTCAAGAATAGTAGGATTAATTCTATTGTTGAACGCAACATTGGTGTCATGCAACAGTGACATTTTGTCTAGCAGCAGCAACTGATTTTCACAATACATTGATGGAGGCAGCTATTATTTAAAGACTAGTATTTGACCAGTCATTATCTCAGGACTTTTTACATTAAAAAAATAAATAATGTCATATCCACAGAGACAATACTGTAGGTACAGTGAAGTCTGGGAGGCATTTAAAGCATTTACAAAGGGTAAGACTATTGGGTATTCCAATGAGAGAGAGTCGAGGAAAAATAAAATCTCAGCTAAAGGGAAAAGAAAACAATCTGCAAATAGTTACAGTGACGTATTACTTGTGCATACTTCTGCAGCAACTGAATGAATTGACTTGAATGAGATTTATCACAACAAGGCTGAATATATCTGTATGGTTTATTTTGTAATGGAGGAATATAAGGCACAAACTGTTGGTCAAACAGCTCAAAGAAAAAGAGGCCAGTAATTCCTATGTTATTAAAAAAGGAAAAGGGAGCTTTAGACACTAACAAACGATATCAGTTGGGTGTTTATGATTTGTATTCAAAACGTTATACTTCAGAGATAGCTTCAGACCCAGACAGGCTGAATAATGTTTGATCTACAGTATAACTTCAGATCAGTTGGGTAGTTAGATGCCCCATTTAAGAATAAAGTCAGAGGAGCTATTTAATGCATGAAACCTGGACAATCTCCAGGATTAGATTGCTTCCCAGTGAAGCCTTTCTGGATGGATGGATGGATAGATCCATCCACGCTGGCACTATTCAGAGGAATTTTACAAGGGCAGCTACCAAAAATGCAAGAGTGAAGTCTAGCCGACACCAACCATTAAATAGGTTTAATGCAGTGCTTTGATATCATTATATCACCTCAAATAGGATAAGAATCCACGCCTGTTATTTTAGTCAATTTGGAAAAGCTTACTAAAGTCCTGGAAATATGGCTTGAGAATAATCTTTCCAGATATTATTGAACACCAGACAGGATTTCATCACGTATGCTGACCATGGCATCGCACAACCTCTTCTCCATTGACAATGTCAGAATCGTCAGGGTCATTGACTTCAATTTCCTCTGCATACAGTACACATCTTTGAGGATCTCACATGTACTACATATCCCGAACCTATAACCTATATGTCCTGACACTTACCACCCTAGCCACAATCTGTTCACTCTGCTAGCACCATGAAGGCGGGCAACACCACAGCATCAATGTTGCAGAAGCAGCGAGTGCATAATCTGGCAACTACATGAGACGCGGCACTGCTGGGGGGAGGGCCGGCAGCTGCCGGAGTAGGTGGATGGATTATGACAGGTCCGTTCCGCTGCTCTGTCGGTCCGTTCGGCAGCCGTGCTCCAGCCACCGCAACTGCCACCTGCCGGTAGACTGCCGGTAACAGCCGGAAGACACGCGGCAAAGGCCGTCGGGATCGGGAGTCGAACCCGCGGTATGCCGTCAGGCTGGTTCAGCAGCCTAGGTGTCACTGATGACGCGGAGGAGAGAACAATCGAACCCAGGACCTTCTAGCTGTGAGCTTTTGGTTTTATGTCTGGATTTATCAACAAAATGTCCCCCCTTTTCACCTTTCAAGAGGAATAAAGCAAGGACATCGTCTCGCCTTTATTGCTCACTTTAGTAGAAGCTCTTGCAATAGCAGTAGAGGTAGAAGAGCGAATCAAGACAGGATGCAGAGAACATTGATTGTTTTTTGTATGCAGGTGGCATTATTTGGCTATCCTCAGGCCCTGGAAAAAGTGCTGACTGATATGGCTATAAAACGTATTGGCAGTCTGAGCTTATGCTGCAGCAGTTTAAATGCATACCATCACGGATGAGTGCTGACATGAATAAAATAATACGACTTAATATGATCCTGTTGCTTCATAAAATAAAATATAATCCACACAAATGAAAATCTTACTCTTTGGGGGGAAAAATATATTTCCACAAATTAACTTAATTTCCATTTCCATTTTAAAAGGCAACTGATATTGTGTTTAAATATCAGAGGTTGCCCCATATCTGTTGCCCTACATTAATACTTTTAGACCAGGGGTCCTCAACTAGAAATGCTGAAGGTCCATTCATAATTTTTGAAAAAGACTAAGGTCCGGTCCCATGAGCGCGACGTGGGCCACGCAGCGGCCAGCGGAGAGCGGGGCTCTATATTTTTTAGTACAGTTACACCAAGGCAAGCTTATACGAATCGCATCCCCTCCCAAACAACGAATACTGGGGTGCAGAGTATGGAAATAAAATGTTTCACAAATATTCCCCTCCAAAAATTCACAGCAAATGAGAGGTATTGTGTTGAGGCACAAAGAACACTTTTATTTTGTCAAGTTTTTTTTTTCCCCCCAGGGTCCACAGAGAGGTGGTCCGCGGTTCGGTCGTGGACCGCGGTCCGCCTATTGAGGACCCCTGTTTTAGACTATTGAAGATGTATGGAAACTTGGAAACAATGGATGGTTCACTAGGGATGTCCAGAGTATACTTACATATCATTTACATGTATACTGTAGGCCTACTGTCTATAATTCACCAGTAGGAATTTCTAATAATGCAGAACAACTTGCGATGTTTTTGTTGTTGAATTGAATACATAGGACCACAACGGACATGTCCTCTGGACTTTTTTGTGTTATCCTTTTAGCCTTAAAGGGATAGCAGGTTTTTTTGCTATCGATTACTCACCCCATGGAGACTTGAATGCTTTTGTCCTAAGCCAATAATTTGACGACTAGCAGTGGTTCCAGTAGGAGACACAACAAGTCTTCTTTGTGTCTCCTACCGGAAACACAGCAGGTAATCAAATTATTGGCTTAGGAAAAAAAGACTCCATGAATTCAAGTCTCCATTGGGTGAGTAATCGATAGCAAGAAGTCATTTTGGAGGTGAACTACTCCTTTAATCTCTTGCTGTACCATGCACTGTTTACATTTACAAGTTTACAAGTATTCAACCAATCAATCAAAACAGCTTGGAAATGTTGGAAATAAAATTTTAGAGGCCTTCTTACAGTTATTACAGGATAATATCTCTTTGTGCTTTTTTACCTTTCTGGGAAGGAGCTATTGGGAAATTGGGTGAATGGCTTTAAAAGCTTCTTACCAGAATTGCCACCATTGTGTTTTTGGAAATGGATCAAAGGAATATTTATAGCAGAATAGCATGACAGTCAGTGGTATAAAGTAACTAAGTACATTTACTCCAGTACGTTTTTCTTCATTTCCTGGAAAATGTGTATTTTTCAAAATGAACATTTTGGAGTTAGGTGGTTTCTTCCCGATAGCAGAGATATATAGGAGAAGGATGTCAAATGGAATACAATGGAATACAAGCACCTTAAGGAATACAAACCATTGTGTGTACACTGTTTATCAAAAGCTAACGTCTCCTATATGGATGCATATTGTATAATTATCTCTCAAAATATTTGAAATCTTGTGAAATAGGCTATTCTGCGTAATGAGTAGAGTAGGCTACTTTCTACTTTTGGAACTTTAAAGGACCACTTCACCACTTTTCAACCTATCTTCATAGGTCCTCACTAATAATCATGAAATAATGGCGCAATTTTTTTCTACTCGGTCTGTGTCTCATAGGAGGGATGTGGGCAGTTTAGAAACCGTCCTCCAGTGACATCATCGATGGGGAATACAAGCTAATAGAAACTGCAGGCTTTCTAGTCCTGAAAAGTTGCAATGCGAAAATGGAAGCCATCATTCTCACGATAATGAAAATTTAAACATTTTTGTAAAAAAAATCTTGTTTAAAAAAAAATCTGCCTAATGATGATGTCACTGGAGGACGGTTTCTAAACTGCCCACAGCCCTCCTATGAGACACAGACTGAGTAGAAATAAATCATGCCATTTTATCATGATTATAGGACCTATTATATGAAGATAGGTTGAAAAGTGGTGAAATGGTCCTTTAAGTACATTTTGATTACCAAGCACATTTATAATTCCAGACAGAGCACGTCTACATTGCAGTATTGGTGCTTTTACTTAAGTAAGACATTTGAGTACTTGTTCCACCACTGATGACAGGTTTCAACAATGCAGCTAGAATTTGTCTATCTGCCACTGGATGAGACAGACTGGGGTGTGGGGCAGACTGTTATGACAGGGTTGAGCTGATATGACTGATAATGCCTTCTTTGAAATGATGGTAGCTAGATTGAATTATAACAAAGCGATACATTTAGGGCCATTATATAAAAGAAGGCAATAGGTGCCTATTCGGTCCAATTTGTCTAGGCCTATACATCTCTCTCTCTCTCCCCCCCCCCCCCCCCCCCCCCCCCCCCCCCCCCCCCCCCCCCCCCCCCCCCCCCCCCCCCCCCCCCCCTCTCTCTCTCTCTCTCTCTCTCAATGTTGAGTAATTGCATTGATTTGGCTTGGCTCCACTGTTTTTGTTTATACCGTGTTTCCCGGATAATAATTGGAAAAATGACAAACAAGAGCAAACATTTAATCGGTTGTTTAAGTTGTTTATTTTTTTCTATTCATTTTACTTGTTCTTACATTTTCTGTACGTACGCCATTTACTGTAGATTCATCAAAGTAGTCTGTTTGTCTTTACTCTGAACATAATGTACTACTGCTATGAGAACCAGAGCAAAGGTCTTGTGTTATTAAATAAACACTGATGCATTATTTGTTATCCCTCTCGTGCCTTTTTCTGCTGTAGGTGCATCTGACGTTTATGTGATTAATTATCCATTTTACGAGTTCTTTATTCAGTCTCTGTTGTAGAGGGCCATGTGTGGGTTTTTGTAAGTTATTGCAAGACCCTCCCATGAGTCAGGTTGAACACCTGTTGCTCCAAACGAACCTTAACCATTGTCCTGATGACTTCTGCCTGGCAGGGAGGAGTTTGCCTTCCTGACTTGGGGCTCATTTGGCAGTCCTCATAACAATCTTTCATTAACTGTTTTTTAGGATTCCAATGGTCCTGCACATCTGTTGTGCAATGTTGAATTGGAACATTTGCTCCATGCTCTAAAATGTGTTTGCTTTGTGTAATGCACTTTGTGCTCACAATCCAATCCTATTACAATAACGCATGCGCACACACACACACACACACACACACACACACACACACACACACACACACACACACACACACACACACACACACACACACACACACACACACACACACACACACACACACACACACACACACACACACACACACATGTAATGTTTATTTATGTCCACATAATGAGAAGTACAGGAATACCTTGTACAAAGGACATAAACACTGCCAGTGCAGTTTGACAGTGGGAGAGCAGCCAGTTACAACGTGCATGGACGTTACATACAGTACAGCTGACGCACGCACGCACGCACGCACGCACCTTCTCTCATGATGGTCAAGTGCAATATCCACTATCCAGTCATTGGTTTTCTTGTTGTCTCTGCCAGGCCGAAGGCGTTGCCAAGACTATGTTGTTCCCCGTCTCTGTCCGTCCATGTGTCTGCCCTTATGTCCGTCTGACCTGTGACAAACTTATACCTGTTTATTGTATAATGCTGCTTTATTTGTATGATTCTGCTGCTATTCGTGTGAGTGAGCACATATTACATTCCTTAGTGGTCTAGGGGTGGAAAAGGATGCAATACTGTTGGCGAGTGAAGATTCGCTTTATTAATTGGCCTTTTATTGGCTCTTTTCAACTTAACATACAAAGTTACATTTAAACTTAACAGACAATGAACCCTGGCACAAACCAATAAACAATCAAAATACTTCTAACCTAACATTTAAGTACACACTCACTTACCTAACCTAAAATAAGGACAATAGATCAAGTATAATCTTACTACTCTAATCTAGCCTATCAAAAGTGACTGTTACAAAAAGCTGGTGCCAGTAGTTCTACAAACAGATCACATAACATTTAGAGTGGAAGGGTGTGTAGGCCACGCACCTGGTGACACCAAACTTTTGGGCACCAGCCTATAGACCACACCCACCATCTCCAAGGACTCATTTTAACCTGCCTTCTAGCGAGTTAAACCTTTACCAACATAAAACATAAAGTCCAGAAGGGTGTGTAGGCCACGCACCTGGTGACACCAAACTTTTGGGCACCAGCCTATAGACCACACACCCACCATCTCCATGGACAGTGTCTAACACACTGCCAACACACACAGCTGATAGCAGTTCTTAAATAGGGCCCAGGTGGACAGGCTTCTTCTGCTGATTGGCCGAGCTTGATGAGGCCACACGAAGCAGGTAGGTCTCCTCCCACACACAGGACCTGAGACTGAGAGCTGCAGTCAGTAACAAACTACATACTTGCACACACACACACACACACACACACACACACACGTGTGTGTGTGTAACACCCCCTCCCTCAAAATCAAACAAAGTTTGAACAACATTTACATTCTGGGCACAACCCTCCCAAACACATCAATTACGGGATAAACCAGAATTACCTTGGTTTACATTGCTTTAGCTTGAGGTAGCCTCAACCACACTCTAGTGAGGCGCACGCCTACTAAGACGTCCCCTGCACTCTATAACACTCACAGAGTTAGCCGCAACTATACTCTAGTGAGGAGCACGCCTACTAAGACGCCCCCTGCACTCTATAACACTCACAGAGTTAGCCGCAACTATACTCTAGTGAGGAGCACGCCGACTAAGACGCCCCCTGCACTCTATAACACTCAAAGAGTTAGCCGCAACTATACTCTAGTGAGGAGCACGCCTACTAAGACGCCCCCTGCACTCTATAACACTCACAGAGTTAGCCGCAACTATACTCTAGTGAGGAGCACGCCGACTAAGACGCCCCCTGCACTCTATAACACTCAAAGAGTTAGCCGCAACTATACTCTAGTGAGGAGCACGCCGACTAAGACGCCCCCTGCACTCTATACAACACTCAGAGTTAGCCGCAACTATACTCTAGTGAGGGAACACCTATTAACACAAGACAACCCCTGCACTTTGCACACACAATCACTGAATTAGTCAAATACATGACAACTGAACATACCGAGTGGGTCACAAAGAAACATTTGTCGCATGTCTTCTATCATGAAAGGGAAAAAACACCACCTCCCATTTATCTGTATGGCTTGTTAACCCCTGCCACCTTCCCTCCACGAGTTCGAGAACATTTACATTTGTATTTTACACGCATGCATACCTTAGTTAACTGAGTCTACAAACACACAAAACATCAACATTTTATTGAGAACTCTTCTCTATCTCCACTGAGGAGCTGCTTTCAATCTCCACTGAGAAGCTCTGTCTATCTCCACTGAGGAGCTCTGTCTATCTCCACTGAGGAGCGCTGCCTATCTCCACTGAGGAGCGCTTTGACTTCAACTAGCTTTCAATATGAAACACATCGAACTCACTCAAGTTCAATAAGAGCGAGGCTAGACTATCCAGCCGCTCTGTATAACGAACCATGTACAGAACACACATGACATTGAACTCACTCAAGTTCAATATGAGGCTAGACTCTCCAGCCCTCTTAACAATACGTTCAGAATCTGCTTTTCCTTTATACCCCTCGGTATTTGAAAATACTAATCACAACAACAGGGGACATTCTAAACCACACGATTGGATGCACAATCACTGGATAGCCAAATACATGACAACTGGATGGGAGGGACGGTCAGATATATGACCACTGAGGAACACATGTCCCATGTCTTCTGTCATTATGCCCTCCCCAGCACACATGACATAAAATGAACAAAAAGGCCACAGAACACACCAAATCATCTCAAAACGAACGAATCCTAATTAAACGCTCAAATTTGCATACTGCCGCATAGTCCTTCTAATGAGCCGAATACACAAGATTGACTGGTTGTTAACGAAACAAAACGCCCACGCAGGAGCTTTGCATTAGCCATAAGTTCAAACACATTCACATTTTGGTCAACAGATTTCTTGACAGAACGAAATCTAAGTCTGTAATCTTTCACTCAACAAAAACAAAGGACAGGCTATACCAAAACGTCACATCACTTAAGTTACTAGTTTTAACTGAATCATACTACAGACTCAAAGCCTGTATACCCCCAAACTGTCATGTACTGTAGAGAAAGAGTAGCAACAACCTCCCACATACGGCCTCGAATTATGCACTATAGCAGCAGCGCATCTTTTGGCCACTTGAGCGCAGAGGAACCCAAGCAAAATAGCAACCCACCTCAGACTCGATCCCCAAAGTTAGCATTAAAGCAAGATGATTAGATACATCAAAAATGACTGGAGTAGTAGTTGAAACACCCGCCGACATACCTGAATTTGATGCGGTGTGAGCCCCTCGTTGAGCACATTTCCATCCGTTTCCCACGGCAGTGTTGCCTCATTCTCCAGTTTCTCTACCTGGAGCTAGTGCTCAAGCACAGCTTGTCATATTTGCCGTTGCATCCGTGCAATACGGATTTCAGCGTCCTCCTTGGACCTTGGATCCATCTGGATCGGGCAGTGGATGACCACCCCCATGTACTTGTATACCTGTGGCTGGATCGGTGCCTCGGCACCCTCCCTCACTCTGAGCATCTACTCGAGCGCCACCATTCGTCTCGCTTTGGGACATACTCACCACATCGCCATGCAGACAACACCAGCAGGATATTCTTAACTACCAAACCAGACAAACGAGCGTCTTTAGCACTTCCTTACCTGCAACCCTAGGAACCGGAATCTTTAATGGCAAGCTATTTCACTTAAATCCTCTTTGCACAAGTGCCAACTAAGCCAACGTCGGGCTTTTACGAAATTTGTTGAGGTCAAAAACGGAGCACTCTCTCTACACCAGCAAACATGACAAATTTTCCAATTTAGAAATGGCCAATGGTCTAAATTCCTTAGCAATCTGCTAACCAAGCCAAATCAGTCAAAACACAAATCTTAATGAAAAACCAGTTAATAAAACTCTGCTTCACTCACCAATTTACGAGCCCCCAATATATTACATTCCTTAGTGGTCTAGGGGTGGAAAAGGATGCAATACTGTTGGCGAGTGAAGATTCGCTTTATTAATTGGCCTTTTATTGGCTCTTTTCAACTTAACATACAAAGTTACATTTAAACTTAACAGACAATGAACCCTGGCACAAACCAATAAACAATCAAAATACTTCTAACCTAACATTTAAGTACACACTCACTTACCTAACCTAAAATAAGGACAATAGATCAAGTATAATCTTACTACTCTAATCTAGCCTATCAAAAGTGACTGTTACAAAAAGCTGGTGCCAGTAGTTCTACAAACAGATCACATAACATTTAGAGTGGAAGGGTGTGTAGGCCACGCACCTGGTGACACCAAACTTTTGGGCACCAGCCTATAGACCACACCCACCATCTCCAAGGACTCATTTTAACCTGCCTTCTAGCGAGTTAAACCTTTACCAACATAAAACATAAAGTCCAGAAGGGTGTGTAGGCCACGCACCTGGTGACACCAAACTTTTGGGCACCAGCCTATAGACCACACACCCACCATCTCCATGGACAGTGTCTAACACACTGCCAACACACACAGCTGATAGCAGTTCTTAAATAGGGCCCAGGTGGACAGGCTTCTTCTGCTGATTGGCCGAGCTTGATGAGGCCACACGAAGCAGGTAGGTCTCCTCCCACACACAGGACCTGAGACTGAGAGCTGCAGTCAGTAACAAACTACATACTTGCACACACACACACACACACACACACACACACACACACACACACACACACACACACACACACGTGTGTGTGTGTAACAGCACACTAAACAAAATGTTATATACAGAGTACTCAAAGCAAACAAAAAGGTAGGAGCGCACACCAAGAGTAGGGAGGTGCTGACCATGGGAGATAAGCTTTAAAATATAAAGGAGAGGCCGCACAACTCGTAGTCCCGATGCCAAAACACTTTTTATTTACCAACATTTCGACAAACATGTTGCCTTCTTCAGGGTATGATATATGAGTACTGCTGTAACTCAATTATTTTCTTAGTGATTATTCTATTGATTACTTTTTCGATTAATTGCAACAAATCTATTAACCACTTAAGCCATATTTTAAGTCTGTTGAAGATCTAATGGTCTAATCATCCCTCAGATAAGCCTACTCTGCCACTCCACCACCACCACCATTATGAACATCTGAGGTAATACTCTGTGTCATCACAGCACTGTTGTTGTTGTTGTTGTTGTACTTTATGTATAAGTTATAGAAATCTGAGGCACGTTCTCACCAATTGCACTTTATTGCCTGTCGCACTAGTCGTCTGTGGTCTAAATCACTGTATTATTGTTGTATACAATGAACGTGAAAAAATACTACTGAATGCCAAAACTGCTTGAACTTGAATTATGTTGCAAGCTAAGGCGAATAATTCTCAGGTGGGATCATGTTCCCATGTCACAGTCTGATGTAGCCTTAATAAATCCGTGTTTTAATCCGTGGACGTTTCTGTCGGAAGTTTGAGGCAGGGGCGTAACTACCGCGACGCAGACAATGCAACTGCGTGGGGGCCCAGAGGCAAGGGGGGCACACGGCCGCCCACCCGTGCCGTCTGTAAAATAAAATTATTGTATACAGAGATGCAATGACAGTTGAGTTGAACAACGATTGGTGGGGCCTGGTGGTGGCTGCTGCTAGCTCACACAGCCACACACCATACCATATGCATAGGCACACATTTGCCACCGCCTCCCAACTGCTCTCCTCTAGTAGAGTGTAGCCTCGGTCCCAGGCTATAGGCTAATAACGTGAAGGAAGTCAGAACTTCAGAAGTGTCTGTGGCGAGTGTGCAATGGGATTTCCCAGTCTCGAGTCCCGACAGCCAGGTACGTGCACAAATCACAACAACTGTACAGTGCCCCGCTGTTTATAAACCAAAATGCAGTTTGGGCTTGTTTTTACAGGCTGCGGCTGCTGCTGTTCACAAACGCGACAGGTACCGTCACAACTGCTACTACACAGTGCCCCACTGCGCTGTTAAGCCACAACTGTTGGGGAGGGGGGGGGGGGGGGGGCTAGTGTCGGGGGAACTCGCTGATCAGGGCCCACTGACATCTAGTTACGCGTCTGGTTTGAGGCTCGCCGGTATAGTAAGCACCTTATATTTTGCATTTGTCCATGTTCGGAGAACTGCAGGCTTTATGGGTGAGATTCCAGGGAGGGTGGAGGTGGGGGGGACACACTCATAGATATACAAAGGTCAACATCGAATAAATTAATATTCATCTAAGGCTAAGTCTGATGTAGTGTTAAGTAGGATATCGCTTGAGCATCAAGTCATTGACATTCATGCTGTAATGAAAATCAGCCTTCTGGATCGGATCCTTCAATTTCTTCTATGGAGATGTGGCATTTCTCATTGATCTGAGGGTGGTATCACCATGAAGTGTGTCTCGTGATAGATAGTCAATCTGCTCTTCATTTCAAATGATGACCATCCAGTTAGTATTTCTTTTCACTCCCTAATTTATCTGTGTCATCCGGTGTGGATTCACACCTCGTTGTCAATAGTTATGTATTAGAGAGAATGAGTCAACCAGGTGCTCACCGAAGACGTAATAATAGCATTAGTAAAACCATAACCCAAAACATGTTGGCGTTGTTAGGGGCTATTATAGGGGCTATTCCCTCTTTTAACTTTGAGTGCCCGGATATCCCATCTTTTATCTGAGTTATCAGCAATGATGCAGTGAAACAAAACAAATGTTAGTTTGTCTTCTTCAGTAATGGTACACACTTTCTATCAAATTTTTGCACCATATTGTCGCAGTCTTATGCTGGCATGCAGCATAAGGCGCGATTCATACTCCTATTTTAGAGCCGAATAAAAGTCGGTTCGGCTCTGTAGAGCCTACAATGTGACGTCATTTGAGGTTCGGGGGGGGCGGGTACCGTCCTAAAGTTGGCTCTTCGGTGCTACTGAAAATTTCTGACGAGCCGAAATCATTTCGGCACTACAGCGCCGAAACAGCGGTAAAATAGGACTAAGACTTCCCCCCCGCCCCCTTGGCTTTGGCAGGTCTTGATGAAACGAACAAAGAAAGTTTTCCCAAGACAAAAATGTCTTATACTCTCTGCAGCTCTGCTCTGATTTATGAACATTGCTCACTTTATCCAGTGCTGGAACAGCCAGTAATTTTACCACAGATATCCTCTCTTTTTTACACCAATGTCCAACGTTCTTTGACATAATTTGTTTCTGGCCACAGACACAGTAGACAAAGTCTGTGCTATCGCTCTTCATTAATCCATTGCCATCTGGATGTGTTTGTAGTCACTCAGAATAGGATTATAGGTGTTTGCACCATCCCAGGCAGCATGTCTGGGGTGGATGGAACATTGCTATGGAAATAAAACATCAACAACATCAATCACAAGCAAATTGGGTGTCTGACCCTATCACACCAGTGAGTTTTACAACTCTCTCTCTATTTGGGAAAAAACATTCGACATAAACAATGAGTTTTAAAGTGCTGTCATTTTCCAAATTCAATGTAATATGCATTGATCCTGAAGAAATGCCATATTTTTTACGTGTATTTACAGTAGATGGCTGTTATGACAGATAACACTGCTTGATCTAGAATTTGAATATCATAATCTTTTTGTGTTTTGTCATAATTATTGATTATCCCATTATAAGGACAGGAACCCCTGGTTGTTGTTGTTGTTACGTACATATAGCAACATATTGTTTTTGTAATTTTTTAATAAATATTTGAAAATAATCTGAAAACGTAGGTCAGGATTTAGAAGGCGCCTCAGGTCTAAATGGGTTATACTACAGCTTAATGAAAGCATTAAAAGTAGCAGATCCAGGCCTGGGCCATGGCTCAGTGGTCCAGGCACCTTGGCTGGTAATCCAGTCTGGCAGTGTGCCGCGGGTTCGACTCCCGATCCCGACGACCTTTACTGCATGTCTTCCCCCCCCATCTCTCTGCCCATTTCCTGTCAGCCTACTGTCTGTCCCTCCATAAAATATATAAAATAAAAGGCGAAAGCCACAAAACATTTTTTTTTAAAGTAGCAGATCCACAAGCTTGTGGACCTGCCACTGTTTATGTTTGTTTGGACATATGAGGTTTCCACCCGACAGAGATGATATGTTACAAGGCCTAGGCTACTTGTATCCTAACCTAATGTATGTATACATTGATGTCTTTTACTATCATGCTCAGTTATGATAATTTTCCCATGTCTTAATTGTCAAGTCATTGACATTTACGCTATGATGATGATCGGCCTTCTGAAACCAAGCCTCTAATTGTCTTGATGGAGACGTGGCGTTTATCTTCGATCGAAGGGCAGTATCACCGCCAAGTGTCGCCAGCAGTATCACGGGCAGTATCACCAGCCAAAACCGTTGAGAACCCCTGCTTTACTGTACTTTGCTGTTCTTCGTAGTACTGTACTGTACTGCATGGGTTCTCAACCCGTGGGTCGCGACTCCTCGGGGGTCGCCAAATTATTTTGGGGGGTCCCCAAATTATTATTATTATTATTATTTTTTTTTTGCAACTGAATGGCTGGAAAATGGAAATGAAGAGTTTACATAGTACACAGTACATGCATACACCTTCCCTAATGATTATATCTGGTTTCAGTATTTATTTATGGTGTATGGTCTCTATTATTAAGGTTATTGTAGCAGTCAATTTATATTTGGGGTCGGGAGGGGGCGGGGAGGGGGTCCCGAAACATTGCCAAAGCATTTCCAGGGGTCCCCGGCCAAAAACGTTGAGAACCCCTGCTGTACTGTACTTCGTAGTACTGTACTATACTGTTGTGAGCTTGTAGATCTGTTATTACTGAACTGTACTGTACTTCATACTGTACTGGGATGTACTTCTGTTGAGCACCACTTTGTCACGTGTTGTGCACGGCAACACGTTGTGTATGGAAGCATCTGAGAACAAAAAAAAGATACTGTACTGTACTGTACTGTACTGTACTGTACTGTACTGTACTGTACTGTACTCCTGGCCTGGCCTGTGTGTGTGTGTGTGTGTGTGTGTGTGTGTGTGTGTGTGTGTGTGTGTGTGTGTGTGTGTGTGTGTGTGTGTGTGTGTGTGTGTGTGTGTGTGTGTGTGTGTGTGCGTGTGTGCGCGCGCTCTCTACTGGCCACTTTAGGTGTTGCAGCTACGTACACATACTGTACGTACACATACTGTACATACACACGTAGCTTCGCATAGGAGTGGCGCTAGCAGAGGCGCAGCCAGAAATGCAATTCTAGATGGGCCCCG
This sequence comes from Electrona antarctica, assembly GCF_951216825.1. Lineage (NCBI taxonomy): Eukaryota > Metazoa > Chordata > Actinopteri > Myctophiformes > Myctophidae > Electrona > Electrona antarctica. Next base: position 22,151,350 of record NC_136796.1, on the reverse strand, counting down.
CTATGGCAAGGTGGGCCGGCATGCGCGCGTGCGTGGCGGCCGCGGTAAAAAAATCTGATTATTTATTTATTTGCCGTATTTCGGTTATATTGCCAATTGCCCCCGGAGTGACAGTGACAGCCAGGCAGTTGTCGTGACACATGTCATGAGCATTATCATCTGATAAAATATCAATAGCTGCTGGCTAGCAATCATTCATAAGCATACTGTATAATAAATACAAATAGAAAGAAATCCACTTGAATTAGATGAGGCTCTTGTAAATGATTCAGCACACTGCAGTGCACGTGCGTCAGTCAGGGTAAATTGCAGACAGTTAATTATTTTCCAATTTTTACTAGCAAATATTTTACACAAATAAAATGAAATAAATTCAATTCAAGGCACGTATCATTATTCCAAATGTTTTCCAAGTTTTATTAAACGAAACTTGCATGCATTTATGTTTAGACATGACATGTACAGCATTGTTCCAACTTTCACATCATTTTTTTTTCTTATTATTCTTCCAGTTCCAACCTACAAATTACAATATCAATTGGAGACGACGGGGCTTTTTGTTGAACACTGTAATGATTTCGTCATAATTCAGTTTGTCAGTTTCTTCCCGTTCAAATGACAACAGGGACAAATTATTGAGACGAGAAGTTGACATTGAAGTCCGTAGACACGTTTTGATGCGGTTTGTGGTGGAAAATAGCCTTTCAACCGTGCAGGATGTCATTGGTAGTGTGACGAGTGCCCTTAACATGTTGTGTATGCCAGTGAAGACGTCGCATGGGGTATTATCCAGCACATTAATTAGTTTTGGGAACTCCTCTCCCGCATCAGATTTACGTTTCATATACTGCGTGTAGACTGTCCAGTCAGCTTCACTGACAGCTAAATCATAATGGTCACATGCGAAATTCACAAATTATTTTTCTCCAAATGTATTGGATTGTGGCTGGCATGCAGCAGCGGCACGCCCAAAACCGTATGTGTCTTCTTGAAAACGGTTGTCCATCTCCGTGATTTGACGGTCCAGCATCTCATTCCACAGCTGCCTCAAATTGTCATTGTTTTTAATTGGGGCAGATTTACCGAGTGAACATGTAACCACAGACACAGAGGGATCTAACCTTGCAGGCAATCTCCTCGTTCGGACACTACCGACATCCCAATTTGCAATATCGTGTAGTGTCATCAAGTCATCAGTTAATTTGATTACTTTATTGAAGTCATCTGGATTGTTCCTGAACTTTCTAAAATTTGATTTAAGGCTCTCAATCAAATGCGTGCAGTCTGTGACAGACAAAGTGGACGACTGCAGTCCCTTTGTTGCACTATCAGACACCTCAAACAACAATCCAAATGTCACTAATAGAAATAGAAACTTTTTGGTCTGAATCTGTTGCAGAAGAGCTCCTGCATGCAGTTTAGTTGCTGCGCAGGTGCTTTCAGAATATTATATATATAAGTGTTTCCAAGATCGCATCGAGCAAAGTTAACACCTTTCTAACTGACCCCGACTTGGAGCTCCACCTTGTGTCCACTGACCGTTCCAGCTCCATGGGCTGCCTGCCTGGGTGCAACTCCCTCTGAATGTCTACAAACCGTGCATGACGGCTGCTACCAGTCATAAATGCGTGTAAACTGTTCAGTGTCTCCAAAAACATAGCCACATGTCCACACGCTTTTGCAACACTGCAGAGAACTAGATTAAGGCGATGGGCAATGCAGTGCACATACACTGCCTTTGGGAAAGTGCGTTTAAGTATAGCTTGCACTCCTGCATGGCTCCCCGACATCACAGAGGCACCATCGAAACAGAATGCGACACACAATAATGGATCTAAATCGAAAGGTGCCAACACCTGTAGGATTTTGTCTGAAATTCCAATCGCACTCATGTCGGCTGTATCCAAAAACCCTACTGCTCGTTCCTTGACCATTCCATCTTTCACATACCGAAGGCACACCGTAACAAGTTCTTTTTTTGACATATCTTTACACTCATCTGCCAATATGGCATAATAGTTGTTTGAAACAGAGCCGTCTTTGTTTTGTTTTGCATGCAAATCATCTTTTATCTTTTGGAGAAGGAGGGAAGCAGCCGATTCGAGTAGCTCATTTTGTATGTCTGAGCTCAACATTTGAGCATTTTTATTTAGCTGACCAAGGCGAGTTTGAATCTCTGAATCATATTTTTTTAGCACATCAAAAAGTGTCAGAAAATTGCCTTTGTTTCCTTCTGTGGTGCTGTGACCCCGCAGTGGGAGGTCCTGCTTTGCACAAAACAGAACTATGTCTAGTACTACTTTAATGTGCTCCCGATTTCTCTCTACATAAGATGCGTTGACTCTGTCTCTGTTTAACTGGTTTACAATTGTCCCTCTGCCATCCGAGTTGTGGCTCTCTCCGTATGCAAGCAGTTTGCTTTGTGCATTGTTATGGCTATTACTGACCTTGTGCTTGTCACAGGCTGTACCGATATGCTTCCAGTCTCTGTATCCAATAGTAGTAAATGTTTTCTCATGACTCATCTCTTGGAAGTGTCTGCATGGTTTGCAGAACACAGCATCTCTTTCTTTACAGTACTCCAGCCAGGGATATTTTCCATAGTAGTCTCGATTAAAGCAGCGCATTTTCCCAGAGAAGTTAGTCACAGGAAACGTTTGCATTTTGGGCTGTACTGGTGGCTCCTCCACAGCTGAGAGTAGGACTTTTCCTCCTCCTCCTGCTGCTGCTGTGCCCAAAGTTGAATCAGATGAGGCTAGAAAATAATAATAATAGAGTAAACACTCTACAATTAACATTTAAATGAGTCACTCAAATTACAAAAAAGCTCCCATTAATCTATACCTGCTGCTGCTGCTGCTGGTGGCGGCTGTGGACGACGGGCTGTGATACAACCTGACGCTGTTGCTGTTGTATCCAAACTATCCATGGTTGCATCCGGTGCGGAGGCTAGAAAATATAATGCTTTTATTAACAGACATTCAAAAGAAATAATGAACGTCAAATAAATATATAAAAACATCCAGCCTCCCACCTCTTGCTGACGGTGGCTGTGGACAACACATTCTCATCCCATGTCATAATTTTACCTCGCCTTCTGACGTTTGGCAGGAGCATGAATTACCTCACCTATTGACGTATATCGGAAAAATAATACGTCATGGCGTGACTTAAGTGTAAAAAGGTCACGCTCTGACGTTTTTTATTTTTCTGTCAAATAATCTGAAGCTATATTATTATTCATGTCATGTTAGAGCAGGTCTGAAATAAATGTCAGAGCTGATATCGACATATAAATATGACATAAATGCTTAAACATGTCACTATGTCTAATGTTATAACCATTGGGTTAACCAATGCTAACAGCTTCCCTGCTAAAGTATGCAAATTCCGCTAAAATCCGCCTTTTTGTAGGGTTCTTGGATAATACATAATTCTGGGGGTCCTTGACATGGAAATGTGTGAAAATCACTGGAAACTTAGAAACAAGCCCCCCAAAAACGCAACATGCAAGGCTGCAACTACCAATAAGCTCAAAGTCGCTTATAATAAGAGGACTTGGCAACCCTCGCTACAGGAAGTTAAGTCATTTGACACTACTCGGTGAATATAAATAATAATAAAAACATGTAGGACCAACTTCCTGTAGCGAGGGTTGCCAAGTCCTCTTATTATAAGCGACTTTGAGCTTATTGGTAGTTGCAGCCTTGCAGGTTGCGTTTTTGGGGGGCTTGGGCTTGTTTTCATATACCGGGCGGGTTGCTTATTTCTCTCGCAGAAACTGGCAACGCCGCAACGATAGCCGTTAGCTACATTATTTAGGCGGACCAACATAAACACACTTTTTACAAACTATCAGTGTTAATACTTCTTTATCTGCTATTTCTGTTAGCCAGTTAGTAAAAGACTAGTATTATCTTCCAAAACGATTGTGTACAAAAAGGCGGATTTTAGCGGAATTTGCATACTTTAGCAGGGAAGCTGTTAGCATTGGTTAACCCAATGGTTATAACATTAGACATAGTGACATGTTTAAGCATTTATTTCATATTTATATGTCGATATCAGCTCTGACATTTATTTCAGACCTGCTCTAACATGACATGAATAATAATATAGCTTCAGATTATTTTAGACAGAAAAATAAAAAACGTCAGAGCGTGACCTTTTTACACTTAAGTCACGCCATGACGTAATATTTTTCCGAAATACGTCAAGGATTGAGGTAATTGAAGTATTTGCCAAACGTCAGAAGGTGAGGTAATCATGATGAGACAATGTTGCTGTGGATGGGCTGGGACTACGGCGGCTATAGTATCCTCCACGGCTGCTGAGGCTAGAAGTATAATATAGTTTGGTTATTAAAACACTCAAAAACAAGACGTCAAAATTAAAATCACAATAAAGCTACTATAGTAATTAAGTCCATTACCTGCTGACGGTGGCGGTGGCTGTGGATGGGCTGGGACTACTACGGCGGCTATAGTATCCTCCACGGCTGCTGAGGCTAGAGAAGTATAACATATAGTTTGGTTATTAAAACATTCAAAAGCAAGACGTCAAATCAAATCACAATAAAGCTGGTAAGTCACTAAGTCCATTACCTGCTGACGGCGGCGGTGGGGCCCGTGGGGGGGGGGGGGGGGGGGGCTGCTTCTGTTGCACTGTACTACTACTACTATCTGTATTATTGTTGTTGTCAGCGACCTCCTCCTGCTGGGATTCTGGTTGGCGTTGTTCCTGCACCTCCAGTCTGGCCTTTTTAAAATACTTAAAAAGGTTTGACTGTTTGTTGTGTTTGTTTGCCATTGTGACACAATCAGACACGCTGCTTGGCTTGGCTTGGTTTGGTTAGCTGTCTTAGCATCTTTCTCTCCACCTGTCCTGTTCACATTAATCACCGGGTCATCATGACAGTTCAGAGTTCAACTTCAGGAACTTCACAGCTTCGATCAGCTTTTTGATTGGGGTGGTCTGACTCTGGGGAGACTGGGGAGCTCAGGTAGTGGGATTTGTAGTTTTTGCGCGATTGAACAACACAGACAGACAGAAGCTTAGGGCGCGTTCGGAAATAGCGCACTGAGCCCACTGTGCAATGCAAAATAATAGGCGAGTGCGCTGCGGTGTGGTATTTCCGAACGTGCCCATAGTCTACTAGTACTCTGAACTTGAAGTCAGAGGCTCAGAGCGGAAAAAAAAGTGACAGCCTGTTTATTCATATTAAGGAAGATGATCACGCAAAAAACACAACAAATACATTATGAATATGATTATGAAAATAATAATTATGTATTTATTTATAAAAAAAGAAAAATATTTATATATATATATTTTTTTAATTTGTTTCCCCCAAAAACGGATGGGTGGTCCAGCTCTCTATATGGGTGGGCCGCGGCCCACCCAGGCCCACCCGTAGCTGCGCGCCTGGGCGCTAGTACCACTCAAAAAATCTGTAGGGGTGGCGCTCAGGTTAGGCAGTGGTAAAGTGTCTGTCCACCACCAGTTTGTGTGTTACATGCACTGGCTTTGCCGAGCATTTATACAAACACAATTGCCCCATGTTCAAGTGAGAGAAGCTGGGCGTTTAGGGTGATAAATGTCATTGCACATACTCATAAGGGCTGGGGCACCATCTGTCAGCAGGGAATGTTGGGCGGGAGGAGTAGGGCGAAGGCTCTACGACTCTACGTCCTCCCAGTGGGGGCTCCTTACTCGCAGGTGAGTCAGTAGGGCACAACGTACACCACCGAATGTGTGTGGGTGGAAATAATTGGCACAATGACTAAATTGAGGGGAAAAGGGGGGTAAAGAGCACAACAACAACAAAACAAAAAATATTTGCACCTCGCTGTGAATATATCATTCTGGGCTGAAGCAGAGCTTTTCCAGTGGAAGGATGACAGCTTGTAACCTGACTCCGCCAGATGGGGCAGCAGAATTGGCTGAAGTATATAGACTAGTCTCTGGATCATTTTTCAAGACTCTGTAGAACAATTTTAGGCTGGCTTTGTAAGATTAGGTTTTTCTAGTGTTCAGAGCAGAGGCAAAAAGGTAGAGAGGGAGAGTCACTATAATTGAAAACTTCCCATAGTTATTTTTTTAGTGAGTTTCAATAAAGACACTCATGAGGACACTCATTAAGCTGTCTTTATAATTTGTGACTACATTTGACTGAGGGACTGCCATTGGATTTTTTTTGAATTTTCGTTTTTTCATGTCGTATGAAAGCAGGGAATCATAGCTTCAAATTGACATATTGGTTGTTCAGTTTGACCCGCCAGTTTTGGAGATATGGCTTATAGAGTAATGTCTTGCAGAAAACAGCGAGTTGAGAAAACCGGCTTGAAAGGTTCACTTCTGTAGTCTCTAACATTATACCTAGCTACATGTTTGGGCATTTATTTCATATTTACATGTCGATTTCAGCTCTGACACTTATTTCAGACATGCTCTAGTATGTGAAGAGTCTGCCTGTGCTATTAACTCATTTTGAAAAAACAAAACAAAAAAAACGTTTTTCTCCTCTGGTGAAAAGCTGTAATTTGCGCGATGGCAGGCTCTCAGTCAAATCTGGTCACATTTAACTTTGCGCTGCAGCTCATTCTTGCAGCAGATCTTCTCATTTTGTTACTGCAAAGTGGGCCACCCAGTCTCCAGGGGTAGGCAACCTCAGGCACGAGTGCCAACATTGGCACAGGGAGGGAAGGAAGTCCCCTGGGTGAATCTGTGGAAAAAAATAAATCAGTCTGAAGTGAGTGGTGCTGTGCTATACTCACGCTGTAGTACTGTGGGTGCGTGCGTGCGTGCGTGCGTGGTTTCTACTCCTGTTGTGGCTGAGTTCTTTGTTGTCCTATAGTCCAATATTCTTTGTCTTGTCCGATGTTTTTCTATTTATTTATTTTTTCATTCTGACCCCGGGCCAGTCCGAATAATTGGATTGGAGCGCACCACCAATACCGAACCTATGAACCTACAGTATGAACCTATTAATGGTTTACAATTATAACTTCTACATATTTATTACATGTTCTTCTGCTCTCCCGTCCTTCTTCTAAATGAGAGCTTCAAGGTTCAAGGTTACCTTATTTGTCCCATAGGAAGGTTTGTCTTGGACATACCGACTGCCACACAAACATTTCCCCCTTATGTTTAATTGGTAACCCTGTAGCATCTGTCTGATTGTGCAGCAGGTTGTGTTCTGAATTCAGGCCATGGGAGAGGTCAGTCAGTACATTGCTAGTCTTCCTCAAAGAGCATTTGCAGGAGGTACGCTACCTCATTACCTTCCCTTTCATTGCTTGCTGCTATTTTATGTTCTGTTATTGTTCCTTAACTGTGATTAAATATCACAGCATGATATCATAACAGCAATACTTCTGTCCAACACCCTGAGTCACTCTGCACCAGAAGAATCGATGTTGGATCCTATAGTGCATCCAGAGTACACTAGACAATATGTACATATTGAGGTAATACCGAGTCGGTATAATGGAAGTTCCCGCCCGGGAAATGGCTTCGGGACCCGACGTCCCGGAGGTTCTTTTTTTCTTTCTTGTTAGAAATTACACAAAAGGAGTTTGCACACAGAGCGCGTTTTTCCGCTTATCTGTGAGTGGTCAAATATCCAATCCCTCCCATCATTTTCAAATGTTTGATGATATTTATATGGAATTATGGATCACACTCTAGGGCTGCAACGGGAACGGGAGCCAGCGGGTATTTAAATACCTGCGGGCGGGCACAGGCGGGCAAGATAAAATCAGCGGGACTCCACAAATCCTGCATCCTCCCGCAATTAACCAGATACAGAGCATATATAGGCTACACTTTAACCAAATATGAATGTCTGAGGAGAACGTATAATTTCCCGTCTGCGCTGGACAAGCACCGTGGAGTCACTCTCTCCAACAGACATCTTCAGGCACGCTCCCAAAGCTGCTGCACCTGTCAATCATTAGCAACCTAATCACTCTGTGAGAAGTGTGGGAGTTTCCTTTCCCCGTGATGGACATTGTCGCTTCTATGGCCTTTTTGCTCTTCCCTGCATGTGTGTGTCACTCAGCAATAACGTGAAACAGAACAAAAACAAAGATGAGTAGGCTACAATTTGTTTTATAACCAGTAGGCCTATAACCACCAGCACGCAGCACCTCTCTGGCTCTCTCTCTCTCTCCCTCTCCCCAATATAATCAGTGTAATCACACCCAATCGGACTTTTCATAAAGTACAAAGCGAGATGATCACATTCTCAGCGGAGAAGAGGACCCAGCACTGCTCAAAGGGTGAAAGACCATAGCTAATCTATGTGAAAGACGTGAGGTTGTTTATTTCTTCGACAGTCACATTAGTGCAAACTCCTGTCCTGTGTCACTTTTTCTGAATAGCGTAGTATAACATTATTAATATTCTAATTTTAATTTTAAATGGCTATATATAGGCCTACGTGTCCATGATCAGAACAAATCCATTCTCCACATGGTATTCAGACAGATGACAGTGAGATGATATTAATCTAAAAGACGGACTTCCACTAATTAAGTAATGCAGCTCTGATTAAAAAATAAATATTGGATATCTTTTTATACCTCTGCAAAGGTGTGAGTGAGCAATTGTTCAATAGAAAAGGCTTTATGATATAATAAGTAGCCATGGTCCCGAACTTAAATAAATAAATGACCAAGAGAGTTTGTGTGTCCAACATTACATTATGTAGGTTAGGTTAGGGCAGCGCTACTCAACCATTAACATTACATTATGTACAGGGCACGGTGGCACAGTCGGTATATTGTCGCCTCACAGCTAGAAGGTTCGATTCCCGCTGGGGACGCTGTGGGCGCTGGGAGCGTGTTCTCTCCTCCGCGTCATCAGTGCCCATGTGCCCATGGCGGGGTTGGCGAAAGGGCCTTTCTGTGTGGAGTGCATGTTCTCCCCCTCACAAAAAACATGCAGTAATCCTGGTCTCTAAACTACCTGCCCCTGGCCAGCTGGGGCGCTTGATGGAGGGGAAAGGAACTGGTCGGAATAACGTGTTCCTTCCACACGCTACGTCCGACCAGGGAAACTGGTCGGACGTTAAAAAACATTATGTAGGTTAGGTTAGGGCAGTGATACTCAACCATTAACGTTACATTATGTATAGGTTATAGGTTAGGGCAGCGCTACTCAAACATTAATGTATATGTGGCCTGTCATGGTGATACCAATAAAAACATAATGAGTCATGTTCATGTTCATACCAAACGTTCGTGATTTGTGGCGTTTTTTTGTAAAATAGGCCCCTCCCACTAACTTCGGAAGCCGATTATGGCCTAACGATACGTAGAACTCAAAATTCTGCCTGTGGTGTTTTAATCGGATAGGTCCAGAGATTATGTGTACTGATTTCTGTGAGATTTGGACAAAATCTGTAATAGGAGGAGCAAAAAGTGTGTGGCGGAAAATCTACCCTGACGGATGATGGCCTATATCGGGAGATGCGTGATTGCCCAAGAAATCAAGGGATTCAATGGGCTGCCATGAAGTTAATTAATTCTTGTAATTATTATGAATCTCCCCCCCAAGTGTTGTAACTGTAGCCCTTACGGTCTCAGAGAAACAAATAGTTGAATGTGAGTTTTCGCATTTTCCCATTCAAGTGAATGGGGAAAGTTAATTCACAAATTAATTCATATCAATTAAACTATACAACGGATGTCTTAGCGAAATGATAGCACACCATTCCCGATGAAGCTGGTCAATTTGAGATATGGCTCAAGTGTGTGCGACAAAAACTGTGGGAGGAGTAGAGAATCAAAATAAAGTTTATACAGAAAGAGATCACGCGTCCAATTCACTACAAGGCCAGGTGCATGATGGGAGGGCCGCAAAGCGGAAGGAGCGCATCTGTTTGGCTGAAGTAAAATCTACAAGACAAGTCTTTAATGGTTTGGCAGGTATCATCCTTATCTGTATGAGAGAAATCAGAAATGTGTCTTCTCTCCTCTCTTTCACTGGACTGTCAATCTGCACTCTTATTGGCTGCATGCCTCTGTTCCTTCCTGAAGTCCATCTGTGTAGATGGCTGCTGAGTCTCTCTCTCTCTCTCTCTCCCTCTCTTTCTCTCTCTCTCTCTCTCTCCCCCCCTTTCACACAGTTTGCGTGCGTGCGTGCGTGCGTGCGTGCGTGCGTGCGTGCGTGCGTGCGCACACATTTTGTGTGTAATCCTTCTGTGTTCAGCTGCTCTTTCTGTGGCAGTGTTTCACAGCAGTGAAATTTGCTCTACTCACTCTGTGTCTAAGCCACCTCAGTCTCTCCAAGCTTGCGTTGCATAGTGTTTTCCTTTGCCCGGTTTCGCTCTGGTTCTTATCAGTTCGTTCATGTGAACTGATTGTTCGGGGGAAGAAGCTTTTTTGCAGTCTATTTCCAGTGGCTTTGAGACTGAGAAACGTTTTCCATGCAGCAGCATCTCAAACAGTCTGCGGTTGGGATGGTTTGGGTCCTTCATAGTTCCACAAGCTTTGCTGACACAACGTTTGTCATACAGGGCTGATGCATTCGGCTGTGCGCACAACCTTCTGCCTTGTTTTGCAGTTGAGGTCAGTGCAGCTGCCATACCAGGCAGTGAAGCAGCCAGTCAGGATGCTCTCTGTGGTGCCTCGACCTGTAGAAAGCTTTTAGGACTTTGGGGCCTATGCCAGCTTTCTTGAGTCTCCTCAAGGAGTAGAGGCGTGGTTGTGCTTTCTTCACCACCCGCTTTGTCTGTACTGCACAGGTGAGATCCTTCACCCCAAGGAATTTGAACTCTCTGACCCTTTCCACTGCAGAATCCCCAATCTGGATGGGATAGTGGTCTCTGGGAGGTCTCCTGTAGTCAGCTCTTTTGTTCAGCTCTTTTGTTTTGTCAATGTTGAGTCAGGCTGTTCTCCTTTGCCAGGTTCTCCACTTCTCTCCTGTAGGCTGATTCATCATCGTCTGTGATCAAGCCTATGACTGTGGTGTCGTCTGCAAATTACAAAGTAACGCAAATGAATAAACCACTTGGCAACACAACTACAATACACAAATCTATATCTGGTGTTGTTCATGTGCGCTACACAGATTTGTTCTGCATGGGACATTTCTGAGCCATGCGCGTGCGTGCATGGGCGCACGTTAGGGGGAACATTGGTTGTGAGCAGAGCAACAAAATCGTCAGCTATAGCCCTTTAACAGAAGCAAATAATATTACACCATCTGATTGCAACCTGAGAGAGGGTGAACTACTGTAATCAATTGAATTAAACAGTGTTTCTGTCTGGCCCACTTAATCACAGCTGTCCCGATAAGACACAGTCACAGTTGTCTCATAGTCATCTGTGTGGGTGATCGGCAGAACGCCACTGGCCTTTTTTCCACTCAAGCAAATTATATTGCATAGCGGCAGTAAGAAATGAAAACAACAACATATAAGAATACACTGGAAATGTTGTTCTACCTCCAGAATTCAACGTTGTAGCTGCACAAGAAATACCCATAGCATGCATCTCTCTCTCTCTCTCTCTCTCTCTCTCTCTCTCTCTCTTTCCCTCTCTCTCTCTCTCTCTCTCTCTCTCTCTCTCTCTCTCTCTCTCTCTCTCTCTCTCTCTCTCTCTCTCAGTATAAAGCACACCATGCTGTGAAAGAACCCAGCAAAATTGCATATAAAACGTGGCTAAAATAAAGGCTAGAGTAGCTCCAACTATAATAACACCCTGTCTCTTTCTTTACTCCAATTCCAGCTATGAATATAAAACTGGCTCAGCTAGATTTCCCTGCATTTAAAAAATCTAATAAAGGGAAATTGGGGTGGTTTTACATTTTTCTAATATTTATTTTTTTCCTGCGGGTGTCTGGTGGCTCAGTGAGTCAGTGCACCCATCATGCTAATGAGTACGAGGACAAAAGTTTGAAGCCGACTCCTGTCTGGTCTCATGTCTCTTCTCTCTCTCTCTCTTGGTTTTCTGTCTCTCCACACAAGCTGGGGCCCACCGGTGGGCCATAACGATATTACAAGAGGGCCCTCAATGATACTCAGATTTGAATGATAACATTGATATAAAAATTGTTACCAATAAACAGGAACCTAAACTATACTGTATTAGTTCCATTGATCCAAGCTGAAACCTAATCAATAGATCATTAGTCTTGTGTAGCCATATTCCACAATCTCTGGATGCTATATATATATATATATATATATATATAGCATCCAGAGATGACTATATATATATATATTTAACGTATATATATATATTTAACGCCGATAACGGCCCAGCAGTAATATGACTCTTATCGTGCGATACAAAAAATATCGCCCATAATCTATTCTCAAAGTTGGTCATGGGAGCTGGGTCTCACTCTGCACAGAGCCTCTGGGTCTGCAGCGGCCACGAGGCGGGCCGTGTGTGTGTGTGTGTGTGTGTGTGTGTGTGTGTGTGTGTGTGTGTGTGCGTGTGTGCATGTGCGTGTGCGCGTACGCGCGTGTGTGAGAGAGGAGGCGGTCCAGGCGGAGCACTGCGACTGCATGGAGACAGTGCACTCTGTGTAGTCTGTGAGAGGGATGGTAAACAGTCAGCAACACGTTACATTTCTACTTCTACTAAAGAAAGAGGTAGCGCTGGAGCCACACGTCCATATCCATAAGTTCTGTGACATAAAATTGTACTAAATACTGTTAAACATGACGGCAGGAGCCTGCTGCATCCTCCTAGCGGTTGTGTGCTAAGCTAAATTATCATCCATGCATCACAACCGTTTTAAGTGGTCAGATGGGTGGGCAGCGAACACGAACCACTGCTCTAGTCTACACTGTATCCTATCTGAAACACTGAAACACACCCTAACCCACATTTAGTCTGTCCTTCGGGTTCTTCTCAAAGGAGTTATTCCTTCTGCCTTCAGTCTGTATAGTTGCATCAGTATTATGATACTCAGATACAGCCTGTGGTTGCTTAAGGGAGGGAATTAACTTCTCCGTTGCAAAGTGTGCATATACTGTACCATAGGGGCCAGGGTATGTGATGCTATGATGGGTTTGAGAATTCAGTACAAAGACATCAATGGTGGGTGTTGTGCTCTGCTGAATGCTAATGCTATCATTTCTGTGTCGGGCAGAAACCTGCTATCTCTCCATATTTCAACTTTACACCTATACTTAGCTACTTCACACAAAAGTAGCAAAAATTGCAGATTTACAAGCTCAATACCAGCTTGGTGACCTTGTTGCGAACGAAGTGAGCACTAACTATAGAAGCTGGCCAAAACTGTCTGTGTGTCTGTCTGTCTGTGTGTGTGTGTGTGTGTGTCACGCTGTAACACCATCCGCCCGCCACCAGAGGGCAACTGAAAGTGGAACGCCACAACAGCTTAGTTCGCTTCACGCGTTTTCTGAATATTGAACCAATGAAAAGTATTAACAAGAGCTTGTGACTAAATAATAACTACATTGGATTGCATTGGAACAGAATTTCAGTTTTCTGTAAACATCTTTGGACATACAAGGTTTTATGTTTTCTCCATCTCCTGGGAGATTGATTCCAACTTACTGTACCTGCAGGCCAGGTTGTAGTGCTGCATTTTATTCTGCAGTTATTACTCTGAAACACAGTGCATCTGTGCGTGAATAAATAATAGTTGGACACTCACATACACCTTTCCATCGTCTTTGCAGGTGTAGAAGATGAATTAACATGCACTTGGGGCTGGCTCATCGCCGCAGTTCCAGCTAGGAAATGCAAAATGGGACGTTGCTTTTTACGAGAGCGTCTGCACCGCTAGAATGGCATGACTGCAATAATGCTTAACATAAGGCTGTATTTTCTGTGAAGGACCTTGATTTTCGTCTACCGATAAAACACTTTTGAAAATCTCAACCCATCTTTTCGGTTGTTGCTCGGAGAATGGTTCCATTAACTTCACCTCCCCAGTAGCTCCAACTTGGCGTAAACAAGGCTAAGACTCAACCAGGACAAAGTGGTTTGACCTTCCTGACCAATATTGTCATTTTAGATGAAAACAAGTTGACGTTTTCCTGGCGTAAGAAGAAAGTTCATGGGGTCAACAAAATTGGTAAGGTTCATAACAATCCAATCGAGCCAGTCGATTGCGAGGTAGGCCTATATTGTTTGGGAACTGGTGGATGGACAGACCAAACATCGCCATCACCATCTTTAGAGAGTGAAAACATAATGGTGCATTGCTGCCCAGCAATTTAGTCCTTTGGAATATTGATTTGGTCTGACAAGGCTATTCTTTTTTAGAAGGCCCAGGTCCTTCTCTGTGTGCAATACAGAATGTTGCAGATATTCGCAGTCTGTAGTGTCCTTTTTTTCCTAATGACCTGCTGGGAGGGTTGGGGGTCACAACAGCGCTGGGACCACAACCATCATTGTTTTTGCAGTGGTGTAAAGTAACTACAGTATGTACATTTGCTTAAGTACAATTTTGAGGTATTTGTACTTTAGTAGAGTATTTACAATTTCCTTTACTTCTACTCCACTACATCTCAGATCCAAATATTGTACTTTTTCCTCCTATTGTACTTTGAAGATTTTGATTATTATTACAAAACATGCATTAACCACTTCAGCCCTATATGCATTTCGGCAATTTGAAAATAGCCAATCTACAAGTGAGCTTGTAGATCTGCTATTTTCTAAAGATTGTAATACATTACAAAACAAACATTCTGCATAGTTAGTACTTTCTACTTTTTGTACATTTTGATGCCAATACATTTGTACTTTTACTATTTCTATATTGCAACATTGATACTTCTAAATGTGAGTAGCTATACTTTTTCCACCACTTTTGATGTCACCCTGACCTAACCATCTGACACATCTGATAGGAGACGCAATGAATGACAAGGCACTGTGGGATAGCTCTAGTCTAGCCTGGAATCCAGCCTGATTTGCTACATTTGTCTTTTTTTTCACTTTTCGCTACTCAGTCTGGCCAGGGTCCTAATTTGACTCGTATTTCCATTACGTAGGCAAGGCACGAAGGGACTTGCTCTTTTTTATGCTCTCTTTCATTTCATCTTACAACAAAAATATAAAATCCTGAAAAGTAAGGCCTCAGTCACACATTCAAAACAGATACAGAACACGTGTTTTGTCTGTGTTCTGGGGGAGGAGGGGGGGGGGGGGGGGGCAGAGCAGCTCACAATTCATTTTCAATGGGAGTCACATGGTTTTGACGAGACAGCCTTGCTTGATGGGTGGAAGGGGGCAGAACAGAGCTGGAACAGAGACACGCTCTGTCACTGCTTCGACAGTGTGAGTGAAGCCTAACAGTTTTGGATATGGGCGTCAGCAATGTAAATATTAACTCCCTGCTCTCTCTCTCTCTCTCTCTCTCTCTCCCAGGAGAGCGGCTCCATCTACCTGCAGTTCACGTGCTCCACGGCGCTGCAGCTGGATGTGATCTTCGAGGTGCTGGAGGAGTACGACTGGACGTCCTTCTCTGTGGTGACCACGCGCCACCACGGCTACGAGGACTTCCTGGACATGGTGGAGAGCTTGACGGACGGCTCCTTCATCGGCTGGGAGAAGAAGAGCGTGGTGGTGCTCAACGTGACCGACGACCCCGCCGGCACGCGCACCAAGCGCCTGCTCAAGGACAACGAGGCGCAGGTAGGCGTTTTTTAAAGGGACACTTCACCCCTTTTGCAACCAGATCTTATTTTAATGATGTTTGGGAGACAAGAAACACTTTCCTGGTGTTTTTATGTGGGTAATATGTGTTTTTAGATATTTTTGTATTTCAAAGGGTCCATGATGTCATGGACACTGGGCTCACTTCCTTCCTGGACTACAGTTCCCATAATACTTTGGCGCACTGCTCCTCCTTGTGGATAGGGGGAGGGGCTGTAGTAGTCCAGGAAATAAGTGAGCCCAGTGTCCATGACATCATGGACACTTGGAAATACAAAAATATCTAAACACTTATTACCCACATAAAACCCCCCAGGAAAGTGTTTCTTGTCTCTCAAACATCATTAATAAGATCTGCTTGCAAAAGTGTTCCTTTAAATAAAACATTCATATGTCTCGTTGCCGGGAGAAATCGCTTACCTCCATCTATTTGCTTTTTGTGTCGTCGTCGTCGTCCCCCCCCCGTAAATGAACGCCCTACTTGATCATACTACAGTGTCACAAAAGCATCAAAAGTAGCAGATCCACATGCTCGAAACGCTGATCAAAAGAAACGCGTGTCGATCTGCTACTTTTGCCATTTCTGAATTTGAATCCTGAAAAGTAAAGATATGATTGAGTACAACCAATGTTGCCATCGCCACCGTTGTAGGCTACGCTTTCAGCCCGCGCTTGGCTTCTGTGTGTCTAAACAGAAGTACTGGAATTTGGCGCAAGTATTATTGCATCAAATGAGGCTATACGTTGAGCTTAATTTACAGATCTGTTTACATTCTCTGTGCTAGAGTGTTGTGATTGGTCGAAAAAGATAATAATGATGGAAGTCCCGCCCTATAGACACACTTTGCATTTGGTAGTGAGTGACCTTTGTTGCCTCGCACAATTTCCAAATAATTGTGTCATACGGACGGAAACTCTGAAAATTATCAAGAGATAAAGTTAATGTTTCCTCCCCGCTTTACAGTCGCACAAATTTGTCCTAATATAAATACAAAATAATAGCTGCTTTTCAGAAATTGACATTCAAAAATAAAATGTTTAAAATGTATTTTGGCAAACGGAACTGACAAACAGATCTGACAGCTTACGCTGTGTAGTTCCAGACTCTATATAGCATTGGGAGATTGTGGAATAGTTGTCTGGCTATGCGAGACTGACCAAGCTTTTATCCTCAGACTTTCAGTCTAGTCTCCTAGCTATAGCTTGAAAAGCAGATTGAGAGAGAGAGAGCAGAATTGTGCAGGTTTATTATTCATACACTGTTCAACGGCTCAATTTGATTGAAAACATTTTTGCTTGAATAGCAAAACAAGGTGACCCTCATCATGCAATTTTATGGTGGGGTACGCAATAATGTTGTCTGAAGGCTAGAGGGATCTACAGTTAAAACCTGAGGGCTAATACATATTAATAAATCAGGGTCATTTATACACTCTCAGAGTTGAACAAGACCTACCATTTTAATACATGTAATACATATTTTTTTTTAAATAATGTTCAGAAACGTAGTTAATCATTTTGACATTAGCTTATATATTAAATTATTTATTTTTGAAAGTAAAGTGTCTTAAAGAGTCTTGAGTGAATAGGGACATCTGTGCTGACCTCAACATTCATGTAAAAAAGCCCTTTCACTAACATTGTTGGCCTCGGAGTGCACTGCATAGTAATCCATTTGTCAAGGTTTTAATCAATATATTGTTGCTGTCGGGCAGAAACCTGTTATCTCTTATTTCAAATGAAAATAACAGATCTACTTTAATAGCATCTCTGTCAGGTAGAAACCTTTTATGTCCAAAAACTGTTACTTTTCACGATTCAAATTCAAAAATAGCTAAAGTAGCAGATCTACAAGCTCAAAAGGTTTTTGAGTTTGCGGATCTGCCACGTAAGATTAAGTAGTGTGTTAATTTACTGAAACAGAAAATGTGATATAAATAATAATATAAAGGAACGGTTCACACCCGACAGTGACAATACAGTATATATATATATATATATATATATATATATATATATATATATATATATATATAACTTTATTTTTGAAAGTTAGTACAAAGGAAGTGAACAGCCAGACAGAAGGGACATCTGCTCAGGTCAACACAGCGTGTCACCTGTGTGTCCCTGTACTGGCACATCTGATAGGAGACACAATGAATCACAAGGCACTGTGGGATCTCTCTCTCAATTCAATTCAAAGGGGCTTGTAATGGCAGTTTTAGAATGCCAATTCTACTATTCAATAAGAACTATTATTGTATTCCATTCGGTCAAATAGGATGAAACAATCATTCACTACGCAGTCAAACCAACCAACAGCTGTCAATCTGACAGCTGTCACTATTACCTCTACCTACTTGGGTGTGTTCTCAAATTAGTTTGTTTCCTGCTTGCCTCCAACTATCCCCCATTTAGACTATGTCTAAATGTCGCAAGCAAACACCATGAAAGGAGATGAGTGAGACCACCTGTTATTATCTGTCCATGTCCTGTTGTATTTGAATAAAACACCTGTCACTGACTGTCAATTTGGGGGTGTGTGGTTGGGAAATAAAGGGGAGGGAAAGGAACAACTTGGAAAAAGGGACGGGGTGATGCTTCACTTTTGACTGTACTACGATGAGCAACCATGCTACCATTCTGCTGTACTGAGATGATCGGAACGAATAAAGAACGATGATGACGATTATGCCGGACTCCTTGATGCTGTGTCGTGCCTTCACCTCTGTCTACAGTCACATATGCTGAGACCTCATAATTTCCTTAACAAATGACGCCGTGAGAGCAGGATCAATATTTCGTCTTCACCATAGATGAGTACTTGGTAAAAAAAACGACAATTTTAGAGATGGGGGCAAAGCAGAGCCGAAAGAGACTTCGACAGGAAATGAGCGACGCACAGCAAAGGGAACTGGCACTCCAACACCAACTAGAGGACCAGAAGAAACTAATGGACGACGCACAGTCACGTGTAACTCTACTACAACAGAAACTTGAAACCGTGGTAATGCAACTCACAGGCTTACACGCCAACTACACTTTGCATGCCAAACCAACAAACGACCAGGACCAAGCCAACACAACCGACGACCAAGCCAACACCGTTCCTGTCAACGAAGAAGACCAGAACAGCTACTACAACGACCAAAGGAGAGACACACGACTACATGTGTCCCTACCACATGACAGCTACTACAACGACCACATCAACCACATTCACAAAAGAGACTTTCAAATGACCAAACCGACGGAACCAAGAATAACCAATCTACTGGGTGGCTTCGAGGCACTGTCACTTGATGGGCCAGACGACATCGAGCCTACCCCACAACCAACAGCCAGGACACCACATCAAGTAATCACCAGACCACCCGTCTGGGCTACAAGACACCACCCACAACCTTGGGGAGCCTGGCATAGCCAGCCTAGCAACCCAAGGCCGTACCACAGCCAGCGAGTTAGACGACCAGGACCACCATCATACTGGCATGCCCGAGCCAGGGTTGACGCTGCCAGAGGACCACCAGGACCACCAGGATGGCAGGCCCAGGCTAGGGTTGATGTTGCCAGGGTGGACGCGAGGCGCCAGGAAAAACAAGACAGAAGAAATCGACACAGACATTATGCACGATGTTTGGGAAAGAAGACGACCGTGTGTTTTTACTGCTTCAAGGAAGGCCATATGACCCGTGAGTGCCCCTTAAACCAGGAAGCTTGGCGTTGCCGTAAAGCAGGCCAGCAAATCAATTTTGGCTAAAGAGAAAACAACTGAAAGTAACTAGATCTTTAGTTTGTAATTTATCCTATGTGATTTAATATATTTTAGTTTTACTACATGTACAAGTAGTGAACTACAAAATTATAAACTACGATCTAATCTAAAATGCAATCCAACAGTCTAGGGAAAATTATAACTAGGCTTATTAAAATCCACTTTAAAATTGGTAAAAATGTATGTGAAAACAGCAGCTGACAACCAGAAACCTAAAATAGGACAATGGGTAAAGTTGTAGTGGAATTTGTTTCCACCCACAGACCATACTGAGCGCATCTCATTCTCCTCCCAAAATGGAAGGAGAGGTGTTTTCAGTGTGTGTGTGTGTGTGTCAATAAACCCAAATTAGGAATACATTTACAGTTTTGCAAATAAGTAATATGGATCTAAAGTAACTATTCAAAAGTTAGTGTTTCAAGGTGTTAAATCAATAATGTGAAATCGATCATTTAAGATGGCATGGCACAAGGTTAAAAGTCTAATATTAGTTTGTCTCCTGTCAATTAGTCTGGTTTTACTAGGTAGCCCACGGTAATTCTAATTCCATGTCAAGAATTTATGAGAATTCCACGTGATGTATGAAAAAAGAGGACAAAAAACCTATTTTTGAATAGTAAGATCTGCAGTTAAATCGTTCCAGTGAGCTTTCAAAATAGGTCCTTATCTCCGTGGGCTAACTTAAGTAATATAATACAGAAAATGTTGAACGAATGGAGATAATATGTAGACAGAGAAAACCTCGCCTTGTTCACATTAGCAACAGTTTAATTTGAATTAATTCGATATTGGAAAATATAAATGTCTGATTTACAGCCTTCCTTTCTTTCTCTTTCTCTGTCCAGCTAGCAGGGGGGGGGGGGGGAGGTATTTGTGTGTTTGTGTGTAACTGAGTTAAAAGTAGCAGAGAGCCTAAACTACAGGATTTGGTCACGGTCAGTTTATTTATTTATTTATTTTCGGGTGTGGAAAACAGCCTGAGAGGGGGACTAACAGTGGCCATATTCAATTATTTTAATTGTTGAGTGTTTAAATTCTATCCTAATAGAATCCATTTTAATTCTTTCCATTTGAACGTAAATCCTACCTTAATTGTAAGTTTAATCATTTCAGTTAATTTTGTTCTTAACTAAACTATTATAGGTACGTGTAGAGTGGAATTATACTTTACCAACAAATAGTATTAGGAACGGAGCAAGAAATAACTACCTTTTCTAAAATTAGCAGATCTACAAGATCTTTCTAGATGTGCGTATCTTCCTAAATTTAACTAGATGTGTTCACTATCTCCTAATGTAACTATAGATGTGTTTTTCTTGATTCTAGATGTGTCCAGTAATTTTTAAATTTCTTAGAAGTGCAATTTTCTTAGAAGTGAAAAAAAAAATAATAATAAATAGCGAAGCCTTCTTTATCTGACCACTGTCATCAAACATGAATCTAGCCATACAGTTTTAATCATCAATATTTGTCATTCTAAAAATCTCCTGGGCCATGTAAATTAATAAGGTATCAATTTTCATATATAAAGCGGTGGATTGTAATGGCAGTTTTAGAATGCCAATTCTACTATTCAATAAGAACTATTATTGTATTCCATTCGGTCAAATAGGATGAAACAATCATTCACTACGCAGTCAAACCAACCAACAGCTGTCAATCTGACAGCTGTCACTATTACCTCTACCTACTTGGGTGTGTTCTCAAATTAGTTTGTTTCCTGCTTGCCTCCAACTATCCCCCATTTAGACTATGTCTAAATGTCGCAAGCAAACACCATGAAAGGAGATGAGTGAGACCACCTGTTATTATCTGTCCATGTCCTGTTGTATTTGAATAAAACACCTGTCACTGACTGTCAATTTGGGGGTGTGTGGTTGGGAAATAAAGGGGAGGGAAAGGAACAACTTGGAAAAAGGGACGGGGTGATGCTTCACTTTTGACTGTACTACGATGAGCAACCATGCTACCATTCTGCTGTACTGAGATGATCGGAACGAATAAAGAACGATGATGACGATTATGCCGGACTCCTTGATGCTGTGTCGTGCCTTCACCTCTGTCTACAGTCACATATGCTGAGACCTCATAATTTCCTTAACAGGCTTTACAGGCGAGAGCGAATTCAAGTTCCCTCAGCCTTATGTTCCCTCAGATCTATCTTCCCTCAATCCTATGTTAAGAGAAAACATACTTTTACAACGCAGAGACAACACAGAGACAACACATTATATGATCTTACTCTGCCTTTCATTCCATTGTTCCCTCTCCTGTTCTCTCCCTTTGCACTCTATGCAATCTTGTCTTTTCCCACACCCTTCCGTTCCGCCCCTCGTTCTCGACCCGTCGCCTTTTGTGACCATGTCTATTTGTACGTCTCTAAATGTTTTGATGAATTGAACATGGTGGACCCTCTTGTAAACAAGTGTAATGATTAATTGGGTCGTCCACTCAGAGTTAACAGCCTTTGTATTGAGTTTGTGCTTGAAATGTACTGTAATTCTGCAAACTGTTAATAAATATTTCAATCAATCGATCAATCAATCAAAACCAAACAACCTTGTTGGAAATGGAAGCCTGCAGGCAGAACTAAAATAAGGCAGAGTTGGAGAACAGACCTTCAGGAAGAAGTGGCAAGGTGTTATACATGATGTAACATAATGAAATGACTCTGAGAGACTGTCATACTGCATGGCCTATGAAGTTGTCTTGAGTGTCTGGAGAGGAATTAAGTATGAAGGTACAAGAGCACGAGTGAAAGAGACAGCCTCTCTTTGTACATGAATACAGTCCACTTAAACACATGAACCCTAATCTCTCAAGACTGCCAACAGCAAGGAGAAAACATATTGCAGGTTGCATGAACCGTAGTCCTCCTGCTGAGCGAAAATATCCAACCGACAATGTTGCGACCCCAATACACATTGTGACCTCGTACATCTGCTATATTTTAGAAATATGAATATGAATTTGAAAGTAAAAGTTCTGGGTTCCCAGAAGAACTTGGGGTTAGTACCACCTCCTGAGCAGGGCCCAAATTAAGTTCTGAGAACATACTGGTAATCTGAAACCGAGTGCCGAAGCATAATACTGTATTAAAACAAATACAGAACCCGCAAAGTACGTTTCACTGCACAATTTGCTTAGTTCTTGTAGTCGACAAGAGCCATTATTCTCATAAAGTGAGATCATGGCCGTGCGCTACCCATTGAGCAGCACTGTAGCACAATACGTGAAAATCCTAACCCCAATGGCAATGTTATACTCAAATGACCAAACTCACAAACTAACAGCTTTGACTTTGGCTGCGATGGTACCGTTTTCTACCCATTGAGCTATTAGACAGAGCATGAGTTCTCACCGTATACCTGAATTGTAAATATTGCAACTGTTAGGTGGCTCCATTTGAGTTTTGTTTGAATATGAGATGCATTGCCCACCTTTTGGTGTCAGATTTGCCAGTCTTCCTACGGTGGTCAAAATGGAGACAACTGTCATCTGGAAAAGAGAGAGACGTCATCTCTGAACAAATGATTGATGGACCTCATGGACAGTGCTGTAAGTGTCATAATGAGATGATATATTACAGGTACTGATCTTCCACCCTGGGCTGAATACTGTATGTGGCATTATGGAATCCAACTACTTAGATCTGCTCTTATGAGGTTAAATTTTACCTCTTGTCCCCTAATTTGTATGCCCCTTCCTTTTTCACTTGCGTAATTATTTCAAACAATCAGCCAGTGATCTATGAATGAAATCTAGTCGTTAACAGAAAGTCATTTTGGGTAAGCTATATGCTCGGGACAGTTATTACAGTGGCACGGGGCGCAGTTCGAAGACAGGGAAGAGACATAAGTAAAACATAGGACACAACAAAGAACACTAGACTGGGACAACAAGAATTGTCAGTCAGGAGGAGTAGAAACTAAACACACACCAAAACACAAAACAACAAGCTACTGTGTATGCCTAGACTGCTGGTGTACGTGTGGTATTGCAAAGTGGCTAGGGGGAATAACTCTACCTGGTAGTGATGCGCGGGCTAGGTTTTTTCATAAGTAGGAGGACTGGAGAATACTGACTGTCAGCACTGCCTCGTGTCCTGCATTTTGGGTCCTACAAACCTTATTGGTTCCTGACAGTACAAACTGGCCATTCTGGACCCAGCGGACAGAGGTTTTGCTTTGGGATTTTTATTTTGATGCAAGTATGCCGCCGGTCTGGAGCAAGCCACAGAGGCCATCTGCCATGGAAGACGATGCAGAGGATGGCTGGCCAGTCGTGTTTCCAGCAGTTAGCCACCGTCTGCCATATTCCTGGGAAAGTTTTGGAGGAACAAGAGAGGTTTTTTACGAGGACCCCGACTTCATGGAATCCCTTGCCATATCTTGGAAGAAGGCTCCTGAAATTGCCCAGCACATGGCAAACTACAGATGGCTGTGTGATGGGGGTCGCCTCCCTCAGTTGGCTCTTCATGAACCGGTCACTCCAGCCTCCTCTACTCTCCAGCCTGCTGGTGACCAACCTACTACTACCCAGCTGGCTCCACAGTCACTTGGACTCCGCTTTGTTGGCCTCCCGTCTGTTCTGCCCGCCTCGACCCTGTGTCTCCTGACTCGCCCTACCCTGAAACTATGCCGGCCTCCAGGCGACGGCGTCGTGGTCGCTCCGCTGTCAGGCAGCGACGTAGAGGTTTCACTGCTGCTCGTCAACACCGACGCTGGACGTCGATGCCATGGTTCCCTGCTGCTCAGTACGGGGCCCCAGCTGTCCAGCGATGCAGAGACCCCGGTGCACAGCAATACCGAGTCCGAGGAAGAGACTGAACCTGAGTCTGTGCCGCCCAGCGCCCCAGTGCCCAAGCCGCCCAGCGCCCCAGTGCCCAAGCCGCCCAGCGCCCCAGTGCCCGGGCCGCCCAGCGCCCCAGTGACCGGGCTGCCCAGCACCCGGGCCGCCCAGCGCCCCAGTGCCCGGGCCGCCCAGCGCCCCAGTGCCCGGGCCGCCCAGCGCCCCAGTGACCGGGCTGCCCAGCACCCAGGCCGCCCAGCACCCCAGTGCCCAAGCCGCCCAGCGCCCGGGCTGCCCAGCGCCCCAGTGCCCGGGCTGCCCAGCACCCCAGTGCCCGGGCCGCCCAGCACCCCAGTGCCCGGGCCGCCCAGCACCCCTGTGCCCGGGCCGCCCAGCACCCCAGTGCCCGGGCCAGCCAGCACCCCAGTGCCCGGGCCAGCCAGCACCCCAGTGCCCGGGCCAGCCAGCACCCCAGTGCCCGGGCCGCCCAGCACCCCAGTGCCCGGGCCGCCCAGCACCCCAGTGCGCAGGCCGCCAAGCCCTCCAGTGCCCGGGCCGCCCAGCACCCGGGCTGCCCAGCACCCCAGTGCCCGGGCCGTCCAGCACCCCAGTGCCCGGGCCGCCCAGCACCCCAGTGACCATGTTTTTCGTGCAATTGCATTGGCCACTCTCTCCCTGCATCTCTTCTAATGCTCTTCACACCTCTCCCCCCGCCAACATTAGAGTTATATATTGTCATTTGTATATAGAGGGGGAGACATTATAGGCTACACGTGTATGGGTAAGGGGCAAGGGCGCATCGATGTAATTAATATACTGTATATTTGATTGATTGTGCCAGCGCCAGAGGACTGCAATCTCAGCAGCAGCTGAGGTTTATAGCAGCACGGTTTATATACCATAGGATAGATCAAGTCATGTGACGCATCACCGCCACAAATAGTGCTACAGCGTTATCTAAAATGCACTTCCGCATACCTCACCGTCAGTTACTTGGATTCATGAACATATTCTCTCCCTCTCCGCGAGAGAGGGAGAGAGAAAAAAAAGAGAGCCGTGATGCATGCAAATCAGTTCCACTGGTCGCGTGCAGAAAAGTTTACAGACAAAGAAGGACGGACAGAACTGTTATCTTTTGACTGACAAAACATTTAGAGGTCTTTCGGGTTGGACTGATTTCAAACACTGTCATTTTTATTTGGAATCGCGCATCGGCAAGCATTCTCGCTCCAAGGAAAGGAAATGTCGTTCGGGTCAAACAGATCATGCACAGCTCATAGTCACGATGCTATAAACTTTCTTATTCCAGGATAATTGATTTATTTTTATCATCACCACCTTACATAATTATGCTATAAAGATGGCGTGTATAGTCAACATTTATTTATATCTATTGAGCTATGCGCTTGGTGGAAACAATACGCCAGTCAGTCAACACAACATATTTCACCATATATTTCTTTCCGTTTCGGGAAAAATAAAGTCAGACATTGTTATTTCTGCAAACCGCATATAACAAATATAACCTCTAAAACAACATTTAGTCTATGTTGTGAGTACATTCGTAATGTAAGTTTGCCTACATGTGGAAGTAGTTGGAATGCAAATGACCCATTAGCTTGAACAATGCCCGTCTCCAGCCGGGAGGGAGGTGTGAACTTCACTGCTTGCGGGGGAGAAAGGGGGACGGCGGTCAAATTGACCGAAAAAGTGCAGATATAGTAGGTATAAGCATGCCTAAAATCATATTTACAAAACGTTTCAGATGAGAAAAAAAACAGAGATGATTTGAATCGAACATTTAGAAAAAGTCATGCAAGGGGAACTTTCTCCGGACTTCATGGGCAAAGAAAATCCACTTCAAAATTTCAAAATCGGTCAGAAAGACCGCTCCGACGTGCTAGTGTTAATCCACATTATGGTGGCATAAGAGCGAAATTAATTTAGTCCCTTGTTTGTGCCAAATCTGGGTTGCACATGGTTTGTTGAACTCCCTCTGGTGTTGTGGGTGTGGACTTCGTTGAAGATCGGTTGAAAAGTGGTGAAGTGGTCCTTTAACTGAACTGACATTTACTTGAATCGAACACAATGCTACAACACATGTCTATGAAATTTATCGATGAAATCTATGAACAACACAATTTTATACGATATGGTCCCTGCTTCATCTCTCGCTCAGTCTCAGTTATGGGGTCCTTGCCCTATAAAACGTTGCAGAGCCCTGCTCTAGGGTTTACATTTAGTGTTTAAACTATAACTGCAGAGGTATTTGATTGAACAAGGAGGAGGGGGAGCATACTGCAGAACAGTGCATATCCGTTCATTGGCCACCCTGCGTTATTAGCCCCCCCCCCCTTCTCTCTCTCTAGCTCCTCTACTCACTGGTTTCTCTGGGTCTTTCTCACTATTACAATCTCTCTTTTTTCCCTTGGCTCTCTCTGGGTTCTTCTTCACTCCTTTCAACATTTACGATTGGCGCGTGCGTGCGTGCGTGCGTGCGTGCGTGCGTGCGTGCGTGCGTGCGTGCGTGCGTGCGTGCGCGTGCGTGTGTGTGTTTGCGTGTATGTCTGCACCTACTCTTCAGGGGGTCAGTGTGTTTCATTAGAAAAGGGAAAGGCTTTAATCAAATGTATGAACAAGCGAAATGTGTTGCATAAGTCTTTTGTTGTGAATGCAGGCAGATATATTCAGATATATTTTTTACATACGTACAAGTAGCAATACCACAATATAAAAATACTGTACTCTGTTACAAATACAGTAATAGGCCTGTATTTGATTAGCATTTAAATACTTACAGTGCCAAAGTAGAGGTCTAACATGACTCAGAGAGACGATGATGTATGTCCTATGAAGAGTATCTGAAGAGGAATATGTATTAAAGTATGATATCACAAATTGAAAGAAACACCTTTTCTTTGTACATGACTAGCCGTTTTCACACTTTTTGGTGCCAGGGAGTTGTGTTAAAACAAAATTATTCAACATTATTTCAAAGTGGATGAAATTATTTTGATATTATTGAAGCTCCTTTCATAATGTTCCCAAATTGCACATTAGGACTCTGCAATACAAACATTTTCAGTCGTAAGATTTTATTTAGCTTTTCTCTTCTCTCCCCTCCCCTCCCCTCCCCTCCCCTCCCCTTCCCTCTCCTTTCCTCTCCGCTCCGCTCCCCTCCCCTCCCCTCCCCTCCCCTCCCCTCCCCTCCCCTCCCCTCCCCTCCTCCCCTCCCCTCCCCTCCCTTCCCCTCCCGTCTCTCCTCTCCTCTCCTCTCCTCTCCTCTCCTCTCCTCTCCTCTTCTCTTGTCCCCATCGCCCCTTGTACTGTAGACTCCTCCCTCATGTCTCCTGCACTCTGTGTCCCTCAGGGGGCAGTCACAGGGAGACCCTCAGGCTGTGTGACAGGCAGATACATATTCAGCTGTCAGAGGAGATGCTGTCCCTTCACCCATAGTCTCTCCTCTGGGGGTTAACATGACAGGACATTTTCCATTTTCTTTGCTATCTCACCGACCGTGGTGCACTGCAGTAGACGTCTACCTAGCTAGACCTGTAAGCCCCCCGTGTCCACTGGGCTCTATTTTCTCAGATGAATACACCAAGGCGCTCGCCTAAAGGTGCTTCCAGGTGCCCGAGTTGAAAACAGTTTAGCTTTCAAGCCTCATGTGAGCACAAGGCCAAGCTGCATGCTAGAGTCTCCAAAAACGTGGAGCTCCAATGACATTCTACATTATATTATACACTTCACTTCAGAGTTTCTCTGAAACAGTCTGTGCACATTTTTGGCATTTATACTAATCTTTCAATACCTATACTTTACTAGTCGTCTTTCTCAAAAGAAAGAGTCTCTATACTTTCATCGGGGGGAGGGGGGTGTGTGTCACTGTTTCGTTCTTTAGTTATTGGTAGTTGAATATAGCTTGTTTTCATCAAAAACACTGTCTGGAAATAGAAATCAGAGAAAAAATATTTTTGTATACATCCTATAACATTAGACTGGAAGTCGTAGGATCAGTAACAGGGTGCGGAAGAGTGCCCTCTATCGTAAACCACTGAAAAACTAAATGATAAACGTCATACGTCAATGACAGGCTTGGATTGAAATTACGAATATATTCGTCAATGGCAGTGAATGAGTTGAACCAAGTCGGGTGGGGTGGGGGGGGGGGGGGCAGGGCATGCCCAAAATGTAATTCCTGGAAACGCCACTGCCCTGTAGTCTGTTTCTACTGCCAAGTTGAGCTGAGCCTGTTTGGTCCAAATCATTCTCTGCTTCATATTTCTCTTTTCCCACTTTAAGATTATATCTTTTGCATGTCTGCTTAACTTTTGAGTAAAAGTGAGAGAGACGGGATGGCATGAAGTAAAGTGCCTCGGGATGGACATTGGAAGGGATGTTTTATTTCTGTGGTATTGGAAAGTGGACATATACTCTGCCAATTGATATTCTCTGCATGCCTCTGGTCAAAATAACAATTTGGTCTACTTTGGGTTTTTGTTTCATCTGCCCAATGTGCTAAATATAGGGTTTTTTGACTGACTCAGTTTTAAATCAGAGCTGATGGGTGCCTGCATGCCTGTTGGGTTTACTGTACAGACAGCAAACTATAAAATGCACAAAACAGACTTTCTCGCACATAACTCAAGCTCTGTCTGGTCGATTTACTTAATACATTGTCTATGTCGGGTGGAAACCTAAATTACAAACCTAATAAAAACCAAATAAAATTTGTAACAGGCAACATGCGTTGCCGGTTACAAATCACCCATGACTCACGACATGCGTTGCCAGTTACAAATCACTTGTGCTGCCGGTTACAAATCACCTGTGGTGTCCGCGTGCGGTTAGGGTTATGTTAGTGTTTGGGTAGTGTGGCGGACTAATGTCTGTCAGACTCTTGGTATGTTGGAACAAATGCCTGCACCCTGGCATAGATCGACACATTATCCTTCCTCCACCAGTTGAGAACAAAACGCTGTTGAACTTCTGTTCAGGCCAACGCTT
The DNA here is from genome assembly GCF_951216825.1 of Electrona antarctica. NCBI lineage: Eukaryota > Metazoa > Chordata > Actinopteri > Myctophiformes > Myctophidae > Electrona > Electrona antarctica. The sequence continues at coordinate 22,122,124 of NC_136796.1, read as the reverse complement.
GATTAACACTGCAGCTGTATATGTGCCAGTGGGTGAGGGAAGATGACACTGCCATGAGGGGCCTGGCTTTCAGGTTCCATGGGCAGTGCAGAGACTGCCGTCATCACACTGAGTGTGGAGTAGTAATCTGGATAGAAACTGCAAAGCCACTGCTGAGGGAATTGAAGCCACGTCAGGTTATTTTTTTTAAGCATGTCTTCCTGCCTTGTAATAACTCGACTGTCTTACTTAACCATTATGGTTGAGCGGAGTCCCTCAGGGCTATATGCTAGTGTATTTTCTGTTTTCATGTTATCGTGGGGAATCTTTTGCTGAATATAGCCATATATATGAAAAACGTCCCCACAATACGGATGATTGGGTTGAGTGGTTAAATGTTTTCCTTTAACCCATATGACAGCAAAGTGACTTTACTTTTGATGGACTTTTTTGACATTTGTGTGTGTGTGTGTGTGTGTGTGTGTGTGTGTGTGTGTGTGTGTGTGTGTGTGTGTGTGTGTGTGTGTGTGTGTGTGTGTGTGTGTGTGTGTGTGTGTGTGTGTGTGTGTGTGTGTTCATGAGGCACTGCAACGGATGTTATCATGTTGACATAAACTTTCAATTTTGTCGCTATCGGGCAGAAACCTCTTATCTCCATCAGATAATAGATGAAGAGGCGCTGCATGGAAGGGTGCTCTTTGGAAGGGTTCTAAGTTAAATTCCTTTGTAGGCGTCACAGTGGAAAACTATACAATATAAGGCAGAACTTCAAGGAGTGAAGGACCAAGGCAGCTCTGTTCAGTTAGAAAATATGTTATAATTACTTCATAAAAAAGCAAGGGTTAAAACAAACAAACAAACAAACATACAAAAACATATCTCTGCCTGCAGAGTGTTTTCTTAGTGTGTGGAGAGTGTTTTGGAGAGAGGATGTGTGCTTCCTCTTAAAGTCTGGCTTTTGATCTGTATATTTTTCATGGGTGACTCACAGCTTCTCAGGGTTCACACTAGGTTTTCTTAAACGCTGTCGGGGTTCACGGGGTGATTGATCAGAGCTCTCTATGGCAGCAGCCAACGCGTGGCTGGGTGTCATGGCCGGCAGTATAACAACGGATGTGAGGGTTTTAGAATAAACATCTGCCACCGGCCACAGTATCAAAGTACCACTTTGACGTGGAATTCTCGGCAGAAGGGTGTAATTTGACGGTTGTTTGGTGTGAAAAGGAAAGGATGAACATTGCATTTGTTATGTTTCTGGATTCGTCTGACAAGGTCAATACTGTTGAGTGTGGAATATTTTTAGAATGACAATTTCCCTCCCGCTTAATCCTGCAAATAAAATCAACTTGTCTAACTTGCCACAATTTTTTATGGGAGCTGTCAAGTGATTGTGAAACTGTGTCAGCGAAGAATACACAACATGTAGCATACACGATTCATAAGAATGACCATGTTGTGCTTGGGTGGTGAAGTGGTAAAGTGCCTGCCCATGCAGTAGGCCTACCCGAGGCACGGAGGTTGTGGGTTCAAATACACTGTGGTGCGTCCGGGTTTGTCGAGCATCTACACAAACACAATAGGTCATAGCAGTGGGCGTGATTTTCTGGAATCACTGAAAAATCTGCCATTCATTTTTCCCATAGAGATTTACAAAAATATTAATATTAATATTATCAATTATTTTAAGCCTAGATTCATGACCATAAAACATTTGATTCTGTGATTTTAAAAAATCCTTTATTTAGCGACCATAAAACCTTTGATATTGTGAAAACAAATGTTTTTCACAATATCAAAGGTCATGACTCATGAATGATTCACCAGGATCCTGGATGGCTTGATTCTAGGCTTAAAATAATTTATATTATTATTATTATTAATATTATAATATTAACAGTTTGACTGTGGTGATTAAACAATTGTGTTCAAGATCTCCCTGCCTATTTTTCACTAACCTTTGAAGAGCCACTGCACCGACTTGATCGTTGCTTTTCATGAAAATCCGCTTTAAAATGGTGTAAACGCTTGTTTGTAGTGTTGAAAAATATTCCAAAGTGGCGATCACAACAACAGAGCGGAGAAGGAACACACGCTGCGTGACACCGCTGACATTGCAATCAATTTCCCAGAACCCTTTGCATGCCAGTGCGACTGATGTTTTTGCGATGACGTCACTATCCCACACTGTCCGATGGAAACCCTGTATGTCATAAAACGTATTAATTAACGGTTTAACTGCTTGTGACGGAACGTTCCGCCAGTTGGAATCCAACCGGCAACTACATGGACGCCCAAAACAGGATGTCAGTCCAGTGTGTGCAGCATTGAAATAGCCTCGGCAGTCGGCTCTGTGTCCAGCAGGAGGCATACACATAACTCGTGTAACTCTTTATTGGAAGGGAAGCTGTTCTACAGTCAGGGAGAGTGTTAATAATAATTATATTAGTATATTAACATTTTTGTAAATCTATGGGAAAAATGAATAGCAGATTTTCCAGTGGTGCTAGAAAACCACGCCCATGGCTATGCCCCGGCCTATTACACGTACTAGTCCTACAACCTGGTGCGGACTGATTCGACTGCCAATCTCTCAGTCAAGTCATGCAAATAAATAAATATATCATGTCGACCATAGACAACTTTTGGCCAATCAGTTCCGACTATAAATTCTTAGTCGGGGACAGCCCTAATTCAAGTAATATTTAATGTTGATGATTCTGGCTGCACCATTTTTGCAATTAAATTAAATAATTTGTGTTTTGCCAGTGGACAGCTAGTGCACCTATACCTGTAGTGCGTATCTCAGTGCTTCTCAAAGAGCGGTCCAGGGACCCCCAAGGGTCCTTGAGAGTGTTCCATGGGGTTCCCAGCAAAATGTTCTTACATATACTATAGTAACTATACTAATTGAAAATAGAAGATCTACAAGCTCACCGCATGTTGCGTTGTGATGCATTTTGAGCTTGCATGTACATCTGCCCATTTCAATTTTTAATAGCCTGGAAAGATTTTTGAAAAATCTTGACACTGAAAATGATTGTTGATGAGTTAATTACTGATGGGGAGAAAAGAGTAAAGGAACGATGAAACTCTGATCAAAGTGGTTAACACAAAGAGAAAGAAAACCAAGAAAGAGTAAAAAGGGGAAAAACCTAAGAACATGCCGTAAAGGCAAAGGCAGAAGATGAATTAGAGGATTTATTTCACTCTGACAGTGAACAAGAGTCTTCTTATTCGTCTTGCACTTTTTTTCAAATTAACTAAAGGGTTGAAAAAGGCAAGTAATTATGGACGATTTCTTTCTCGAATCGATCTTTGCATTGATTTAGGTAAGTGGTTGATGAGATAGAGAGGTGCTGATGGTCTGAAAAGAGCTGGATTAAGAAGACGATGGTGATGATCGGCTTTAAGACCCCGGCCCTTCCTGCTGCAAGTTAACACCAAATTATTTTCACACGCATGATGCACACACACGCATGCATGATATAGAAAAGGCCGTCATAGTTTGCAATGGAAAAAAAGAAAGAACCAGAGCATGATTGATTGGCACTTCAAGTTTGGAGCTAGGGGCCCCGGGGCTATAGAGACATGCTAGTCTGTGCATACATACTGTATGGCTTCTGGTTTCCGAAGGACACATCGGTTTATATCGCCTTAGGGAATTAGTGCAGAAGGTGAGATGCATCAATGGGACCCAGTGCCTCCCTGCTTGGCCCTCAACATCAAGGTTTGGGTAAGTCCCTGCGACATACTGGCGTCATGTCCTGGGGGTGTATACATCAAGCTGCTTCACACTACAGAAACAGGAGATGGCTTGGCAAGGCTTACTTATCTGTGTGTGTGTGTGTGTGTGTGTGTGTGTGTGTGTGTGTGTGTGTGTGTGTGTGTGTGTGTGTGTGTGTGTGTGTGTGTGTGTGTGTGTGTGTGTGTGTGTGTGTGTGTGTGTGTGTGTGTGTGTGTGTGTGTGTGTGTGTGTGTGTGTGTGTGTGTGTGTGTGTGTGTGTGTGTGTGTGTGTGTGTGTGTGTGTCTCTCTCTCTCTCTCTCTGCTTTCTCAGTTTCAGCTGGACTCAATCACCTGTCCAGAAAAGCTGAGCACTTGAACTTGAAAGTGTGATGTCTCGATATACACTTGTTTCCACAATCCTGGCCAGTTTGGTAAAATTGGAAGACTTGTTGTTCTATGTCCGTGGAGGGGAAATAGTAGTATCAGTGACAAACCTTTTACTTACTCTCTTTTAAATTACTCTCAAGACAACTTAAGGGAGAGCAGGCAAAGGCCTTTACCTCTTCTTTGCCAGCTAAGAGACCGAGACAGATTACTCTCTTCTTTAGTACCTTAACTTTGCCTCATTTAGAGCACATCGGTGTCTTCTGCATATGATGTTTTTGATTAATTTCATTTCCCACTGCTAAATGCCCTCTACTAGATGGGGATTGCAACTGCATGAGTTGTAGAATAATTCAATTAAATAAAAACAAAAAAACAGACACATCCACTTTCTCTTTATGAGGCAAATGTGTCTGTTGTTGAAAAGGACAAAATATCCCATCAATCCTTACTCAATTTTACAAAAGAATTGGCTGCTAGAGTAATGGTGATGACGTGCACTGAGCGTCGCTCAGTGCTCCTGATGCAAAATAAATAATGAGTGAGGCTCATGTCTGGTGGAAAACATGTCCAAAACTGTTACTTTTCATGATTCAAAAACCGTGACTGCAGTGGGAAGCACTATAGCCTTATTTATGTGGTATGCACTAGTCTTTCCAGCCATCGTAGTGCCAGGAATGACTTTATCTATTTGAACATTTAAGAAGGTTTGTATTTGGAAAGATTTTGGTCGAATGGATTGAAAGGATTTACCACGCTGACTAAATCTTCTGTCATAACAAATAATATCTCATCAGAGCCATTTATTAGTGGCAGCGTGACAGGAAGATTACCTGCCCCGTTTGGTATTTAATGTAGCACTAAAACCTTTTTGGCAGTGAAGTGAAGTCTACATTATGGCATTCACAGAATAGTATTCGTCAATTATTCTAAATAAATTATGTATTTATTTTTCTACAGCAGACCTCCAACTTAAGTACTAATCCATTCATGATGAATTGTTGATTGTTTTCATATCAGCATTCAAGAAAGATTTTCTTGGGATAAAGCATATCTACGCTCAATTGGGACAACACTGTAGAGTGTGTAAATACTTTACTTACTATTGGTGAGTTCATTACTGTAGTTTCAAGTTAGATTGGAGATGTGACATGCCGTGACAACATTGTGGACTTGCAACTCTGATTCTAAACAGCTGTGAGTTTAGTCTAATCATAGTCTTGCATTGCCAGATTGCTGCCTCTCGCAATTTCCAAATGCTTCCGTCATACTCATACAGTCTGGAGAACGGAAGCTCTGATGATGAGCAAGTGATAAAGCGGAAATGTATCCTAATATGAATAAAAATCATCTAAGCATACTGTATAGCCTATTGCTTGCTGCCTAGCAGAAATTGAATTTAAACAAATAAAATATATTTTCGTGAATGGAAATGGCAGCTTCCTTGCTCAGATTTCGGGGGGTGTAGTTCCAGACTCTATATACCATTCAGAGATTGTGGAACTTAGAGTATATATTAATAGAGACGGCACCCGGAGGAAACCCTGAGGCGAAATGGACATAGTGGTAGTGCAGCTCGAGCCAGCGCTAGCTGGTCCGTTGACTATCATTGCGCACGTTCATGTTATTGGGCCCATGACACGTGAACGCTATGTTTCATATGTGAACGCGCACAAATGGCGCAATGATAGTCAACGGTTTGGACAAATCCATCCCAGAATGCACTCTGTTCCTACCCGGGAAGGAGGAGTGAAATCGCCTCATGCGCTTTTGAGCAACTTAATGCAAGTGGATGGGAGGAGAAATCCGGTGCCGTCTCTATTAATATATACTCTAAGTTGTGGAATAGTTGTCTGGCCACGCAAGACTAGTCCAATCAGAACGGCAGCTGATGTTCACCGGCCCAGCCTATAGTTAACCCTTTACTTGCTTATTGTTTTCAAGGCTTCCCACAAGGTGTTTTAATATATATATATATTTTATATATTTTATATATTTTATATATTTTATATATTTTATATATTTTATATATAAATATATATATTTCACCGCCGAACAATCGACTATTCGACTATGGTATTTGAGACTACCAAAAAGCTACATTGATTCTACATTTAAGTGATTCATATTAGATTGGTTCATGATTTGTGGCATGGTTTTCTTAAAGATGGAGTGCCACAATTCTTTCCAGTTTTTCATGTGTCTATGAGGTGACAGTACTTCATTAGACACCCTGGACTCGTTTGTATGTGCAATGGTGTATTAACTTTGTATTTAGGGTTTCTTCCTGGAGGCTGAACCCTTGACAGTCAAACGGGCCGATGAAATAAACAGTAATATAGTGACATCACACTATCAGCCCCTCCCCTAACCCCTCCCCCTTTATCATACAACTACAGCTGTGGGTGCGGCTTCAGTTCAGGTGGATCACCACCCATCACCACCCACCAGGCAAACCAGGCATACTTAATGAACTGGTGGGCGTGCCCACATAAAAACAACAACAATTCACATGAACATAATGGATAGTGATTAATGTTTTGGAGAAAATCTGTAAGAGACTCCTAGAAAGAAAAAAATGGCCTGAGGAGTTGCAAGGGAATCCTCAGAAAAGACAAGACAAGACAAGACAAGACAAGACAAGACAAGACAAGACAAGACAAATGTTGATTATTCAACCAATGCCTCAAGAGTTGCCAAAATGTAAAGCGTGCTGGTTGAGCACCATGATGCTGATCATGGTGTGGTGTCATCCAACAAGTCTGGTGCAAATCGGTCCAGCAGTTTTCAAGATAAGATGCAGGCAGGCAGGCAGGCAGGCAGGCAGACAGACAGACAGACAGACAGACAGACAGACAGACAGACAGACAGACAGACAGACAGACAGACAGAGGATATACACATTATGCACAGACTATCAACAATGATTATGAGACTATAGTATTAATAGTGTGTCAGCCGGCCTTCTGCAGTGGATATCTGGAAAATATGTCTGAATGAAAATAATAATACTAATAATAGCTCAAAGTGCTTTACATAGCAATAAAAAAAGAAAAGCAAAGGCATAAAACAACATTAAAATAATAGCAGTAATGCAAAGGATTTTAAAAGCTCAACTAAAAGCAAGAGATTAGAAGTTGGTCTTGAGCTGTGCTTTAAAAATGTCTACAGAGTAGGCCAGGGTTCCCCAATTAATTTTCCTCGAGGGCCATATTTTGACTAAGGTACCAGGCTGGGGGCCGAGTCCGCACGCGTGAGGTCGAGGTCTTGCCCTGAAAATTCATTTTCAGGGCAGGACCCCATTTGAAAAGGATGCCCAGTTTGACATGCATAGGCTACTGACCCCCATTTAATGCCATTTATATCTGGGACCCCCCCCCCCCCCCCCCCCCCTTTCTTTTTTTTAAAAAATTCTTCCGCGGGCCGCAAGGGGGCGCTCCGCGGGCCGCAAATGGCCCGCGGGCCGCCTATTGGGGAACCCTGGAGTAGGCTATGTAGACATGAGTAAGTATAGCCTGGCTAATAAGCCAGACTAATATCACACAACACTGTCGCGGTATATTAGTCTGGGCTGGCTCCACTTGGATTTCATTTCCCGGGGGGCGGGTTCAAACATTTTCTCTTTGACGCAATTGGTCAGAGCTACTGTCAGTCAAAGGTCTCAAGCATTGAACGTCACTGTACCAAAGCCCGCCCATATTGCATACCGTGTCCCGATTGGCCCGACCTGTTCTCGGTTGTAGGAAAGAGGCGTGCTACTGAGCCTCGCCAGACCCTAATCCGCTGGCAGGCAATTTTTTTTTTGCCAACGGCTGATTCGGTCTGGTTTATTAACCAGGCTAGAGTAAGTAAGCCTTTCCGAGCCATGTGGCTCATAGGTCAGGAGCCTCCTGTTTCTGTATCGTGAGGCGTATCATCTGTACATGATGCTATTATGTTGCAGGGATTTACCCCCCAAATTGAACAAATTGAAGTGCCAAGCAGGGAGGCGCTGCAGGGTCCCACCTTTAACCTCAACAGGTGTCTGTCATGTCTGTAGTGTCAACCTCCCTAGTAGTCGATGTGCAAATGCACCAAAGAGTCAAGCAGGAGTTCAGTTATCCCAATGAACAGAACAGCATGGAACACATGGGGTCGGGCTTGATTGTGGAGCCATGGCTTCTGGCACAAAGGACTGTGCAAGCCGCTTTGTTTTGTGCTGGGGGGATGATGAGCATACGTCTGAATGTCCTTCCCCACTAGCTCATCATGGACAGGATGAGAGGGATCAGGGATAGCGGATAGAATTGACACATTTGTGCAGGATTCTATATCTGTCAAATGTATTGTGACAGCTTGGGAAAGGGGACATCAAGGCTGTGTTGCCTGATAAAAAAATATATCCCATATTCATAGTTCAATAAAACCCAGACACACATTAATTCAGTTCAAAGTTATTCACCGGTTTTCATTATAATAAGGTCATGTTATTCTCTATTTTGTGTACTCCAATGTTTCAGATGTCAGGTTATCTGAGTTTTAGGATTGTCTGGCAGGGACATGGCTCTGTGGCTGGATGCTCAGAGGGCCCTTTGAGTCTCCCGTGACGCATTCAAACAGCTGTATTGATGGGAGTGGTACTAGCAAACAAACAAAGGAAGATAACTCCACCATGCTTCAGAAACTCATTGCATGGATGAGTTTTGGTTATCCCCTTGCATAAACTTTGATTTATTAATTTAAAAGGTCAACATGAAACTCCTGTGACCGTTGGACTAACTACAGTAGTGCATTTACCAGTAGCTTGTGTGGGTTGGAGCAATATACTTTCTGAATGTCGTAGGCTACGTTTCAAGTATTTAAGTGCTTTTTACATTTCTGTCTAATAAAGTATTCAATCACCGTAGCTTGACAAAAGCTACCTACGTCACTATTTCAGTGTCACAACAGATGTGGAATGGCACTTGTGACTTTGAGTTTGTCCATCATCACATCAAAGGGAGATTCTCCATTGGCTTCCACACAGTCATGTTTTATTCAGTCACTCAGTGTCCTCAGCCAAATTACCAACCCCGTCAGAACACCTGTGTCTTGGTATCAAGCAGTGGTTTAAAGTAGAATTTACTCAAGTAGGCCTACCGTACAATGTTGTGGTATTTTCTTTACTTGTACTGGCCGGAGTATTTCCAAATATACCTATACTTCTACTCCACTACATCTCAGAGGCAAATATTGTACTTTTTACTCCACTACGATTTATTGAAATCTTGAGTTACTATAATTACTGTGTAGATTTTGATTATAATTAATTACAAAACACACACAATTGACCCTCTTCACATGCACTCATACAACACATCGCATTTCTCACACCATCAAATCACCCCAATTAGGAAATTGCATCAACACATGCACCACTGAGAAATCCACTTCAGCCGGTATTAGAGCGACAAAGGGAATGAAAATGATTGTATCTGAATAGCCCCGGCCCCCACCCGTTAACTGTAGTGAAAACCAGAAATGCACGTGTCTGTCTTCTCCCTTAATTATGTCAGGAACGCTGCGTTTACGCACATCATTGCGTTGGTTATCATTCAGCATCATATGCTGGCTATCATTTTCTCTTGCAGTTTAAGCATAACATTGTAGGGCCTACAGATGAAAATGAGCTTCTGGCTAACTCTGGCCCATTTACATGGATATGAAAACTGACGTGTTGATTAATGCATTGTCCCTGATAAAAAAAACAGTTAAAAAAAATCATGTTCATGTCAATAAGGGAAACATGATGAGAAATGACTAATGAGCAAAGTAAAAGAATATGGAAATGCAATTTATAATGAATATTATTATATATGAATATTACAACCCCTATCACACAGGAAAGTGTATTTATGAAACTAATAATAAAACGATCAGCTTAAATACTAAAATAGACATGATAGACATGTATAAATAGGCCAAGCATGTAGGCACTGGCTGTGAATAAGGACAGTTTTTATAAAGTGATGCAAAGTGTCATGAATGGCGGACTCATCTTCAAAGTGCTGTCCCATTCCTTTCACAACAATTTGGAGCCCTTGCAGCCTAGCTCTCACCCTCAAGCACTTACAGCTGACGTCACTAAAGTCAATGAGGGTTCAGGGCTCGAGGGCTTGAGGGAGGCAATAGAGCGTCGCAGTCCCGCCTCCTACCCTGGACCAGGAAATGAAACCCAATGCATTATTCTCATAGACATTTCTTAAAGTATTTATTTAAAGACGGTTACGCCGCGGACAAAGCCAACTCGAGTCGTGACAACTCATGACAACACAAACAATATTTTGAAAAACAGAACAACAAAAAAAGTGTTGTAACTTGCCGTTTTTTTCTTCTTTCTAATTATTTGTTTGGTCCAAAATATTGTTTGTGTTGTCATGAGTTGTCATGACTCGAGTTGGCTTTGTCCGCGGCGTAACCGTCTTTAAATAAATACTTTAAGAAATGTCTATGAGAATAATGCATTGGGTTTCATTTCCTGGTCCAGGGTAGGAGGCGGGACTGCGACGCTCTATTGGGATTGATCAGACCAAAAACAGGAAGTGGCAAGTATGTGTTTAGCAATGAGCTTCTGTTAAATCAATATGTGTAAGTTTCAACCATGCTAATTTCTGTGTATCATTTGTTACCTGAAGTAATTGAAATGTATCTGAAATGAAATATGTAAAATGTAAATCTGGTCAGGATGTGAAAACAAAGTCCCTGATGCTATGTAGCTAGCATACTAGCATTCACATTGTTTGGTGCTGACCATGTGAGGCTGAAAATATACGTGAGAAAGTAGTCTCTGTCTTTACCACACATTTATTTACCACTTCAGCCCTATATACAGTTGGAGGCCATCGATATTGTCCTTTTCTTTTTGCTGAGGTTTGCGTGATCTGCGCAAAAGGACAGTTAACCCATTTTGGGCGGGAACCCCTTTTGGTGTTTTAAACATTATGTTATAATTTAGCTATTGAATTGTAGCAGATCTACAAGCTCATAGCGCGCCACCGAGTGGCGCGCTACGAGCTTGTAGGTCTGCTATTTTTGAAAAATCGTGAAAATAGAAATAGAAAACTGGAGGATTTAGAAGGATTTTAAAAAATGTTGAGGTCAGGCCTAAATGGGTCAAATGATAAGGGACAATATCGGTGGCACCCAACTGTACATTTTGGGCCTTTTAAAATGACAGATGTATCACTCACAGCTGTGTGTTGTGATGTGGCACATTGTGAGCTTGTATAGCCGCAATTTGCAACACTACATTTCTTTTTATAATGGGATGAATCTAGAGTTGCAATACCCTCCATTGACAGCCATTGATCCAAAACGAATTTCCGATCTGCTTGTATTAAACGGCGTTAAACTCATCCTTTTCTGTATGAGAGAAATTCTGTGTCTTTTCTCTCCTCTCTTTCATGTGACTGTCAATCTGCACTCGTATTGGCTGTATGCCTCTGTTCCTTCACTCTTATTGGCTGTATGCCTCTGTTCCTTCCTGAAGTCCTTCTGTGGAGATGGCTGCTGAGCCAATGTTGGAGCGATTTCAAATCTGCGATCTTTCTATATCCGGCTCCAGCACAGAGTTATAAATAATAGAGACGCCACCGGATTCCTCCTCCCATCCACTTGCATTGAGTTGCTCACCCAGCATGAGGCGTTCTTCCGGGTTGGAACCAGTGCATTCTGGGATTGCTTATGGGCCATACGTGAACGCGCTGGGCAGTTCATAGCATTTCACTTGTTCACATATGGAGCATAGCGTTCACGTATGTGGAGCATAGCACGTTCACGTTTGGCCCATAGTGCTATGCATAGTGCCATGGCACATAGTCTAATATCACTTTTGGCCACCATGTCTTTTGCGCTTTACGTTACGCTACGTCTCTATTATATAAGGGGTCCGGCTATTGGTTGGGCCAGACATGGGACCAGAGCGGGGGTGGGTCTTACTCGAAACCCATGTGTACAACAAGAGCAGGGTTGCATGGGTCTTGTATTGATAGGGCCCCTGAAACGGCTCCTCCCACCCCCGAGCCCTGGTTGTCTGTGGAGGCAAACCTGAAATTCTGCCCAGGGAGAAGGCACCTCAGATAGGGACATGGGGCTTGCTCAACGATGGAGACCACGGAGCTTGAGTATGATATTGCGATTATGCAACAGTTACCCTGAAAACCCCCCCACATCAACTCAATTTCATTGCAACTAAGATATTTGATAGAAATTCATAATCTTTAATGCCATATGTAGTCACTACGACGGCAAATGTCTAGCCGCAGGCTGCTACCCGAACATTGAACAACAGCTAGCGAGTGCAGCGGAGAGGCAGAACGGAGTGTGAAGCTTGTCGATCAAAATCATCCCAAGGTAGTTACGCCGAATCGCCGATCCCACAGCATACCATATACTTTATCATCATTTTTTTAATAAATGGGACCATCATTTACTAAATGGAATATCATGGTGATTGAAAGAAGACTTTACAGTCGTGACTGTAAGCAAAGTATTTATGTCCATGTTTATTAAGGTAATAAAATCAATGGTAAAGTAGAGCCAAAAACCCATCCACTTGCATAGAGGATAGTTTTTTCTGGGTCCGCACAGCGACCCTACAGGCCTTCATATGAACTTGCATTTCTGAAGCTGGCCGCTTGGAGTTACTACAGGGGGGTTCGCCAAATCTTTGTGTTATAGGAACTTTTTTACTTGAACCACTTTAACCCTAGCACCATCCCTATTCTCAGTGGAACATTTGCAGGAAATACATGTAGGATACTAGAATTTCGCGGGCCTTCGGCCCGCTCATCCCAGAGTTGCGTTGCCCCGCGTTGCGATACAGAAGTCCACAGATACAGAAGTCCTCAGTGACACGCGTTTTATGCAGCTGTTTTGTGTTGCAGCGCGTGCGCGCGCGCGTGTAGTGTTGTTGTTCTTATCCAATTTGCGTGTTTGCATTATTAAGTGTGTAGGCATACCATATTCTGAATGAGCAAAAAGAGGACACATGCGCGCGTGCATGTGGATGTGGACATGCGCGTGCACGTCGTGCATGTGTCGTGCGTGGGCGGTTCTGTTAATTTCAGATGTCAAAATAATCTGTAGCCTAACATTAAATTGATCAAATATGCTCTATATTAGTTATGTATTTGTTGAAAGCAGTGGCTCTCAAAGGTGTGATCCAGGGAGCCTCATGGTTCCTTGAGGGGGTTCCAAATGGACCCATGATAGGTCTGTAACTCTGAGAGTGTACAAATGGAACCAAGTGGACCCTACAGGTGTGTAACTCTGAGAGTGTACAAATGGAACCAAATGGACTGTTTTATAACTTTTAACTCTGATACTGTACAAATGGAATCAAATGGGACTCTTATGGGTCCATTTGGTTTTACTGTCAGAGTTATGGGGGTCCTTGAAATTAAAAAGGTTGAGAACCTGTATGCAATGGCGTATGTCTTGTAAAAAGAGAGACCAGCCTATTCTCCAAACCATCATATGTTATGCTTTGCTAGGTTGTACAAAATAATATTGGGTCAGTGTAATTTGCAGGAGTCACCGCGCGCACAGCTGCCTTGTCTGTGTTGACATGACATGGGCTTGCAGGACAGAACTTTTATTTGTGACAGACACATAGTTGCTTTGCAGACAATACAATCTGCTTCTCATTGGTCAGTCACAAAGCTAAGAAAACAATGTGAGAGAAAAGGTAAGGTGTGTGTGTGTGTGTGTGTGTGGGGGGGGGGGGGGGGGGGGAGTAGGTGCGCTGCCTTCGACAGTGCTATACTTCTCCAGCAGCGGTGCAGAAGCGAGAGAGTGACACATTGTTGTGGATGTAAACGGCGCAACTTGTAGCTGTAAAGTAGTTTGGATTGTGTAGTCGCAGCGGTGCTACAAAGTGAATGTTACAATTCGCACGGTGATATTGTAAGGCGCAAATGCGAGTACGTAGTGGCACTGGCGAGCCCTGTGTAGTGTAGTGCCATTGTCGCGGCATCGCGAGGCGATCCAAATTCCCCCCCCCCGCGCACGCACGCACACACACATTGTACGTAGCTGTTTGTTGTTGCAGCGCGCGCGTGTGCGTGTAGTGTTGTTGTTGGTATCCATATATGCGCCTGGGTTTGTCCCGCTTGTACCACGCCAGGTGTCGACGCGGTCGTGTTAGCATTATGGTAAGTGTCCAAGTTAGAATCAGAGTGTGCGCTGTGTAGTTCTTCTTCTTCTAGTAAACAGAAGCCGTGTGTGTGTCACACCAAAAGTGGTGACCTATAGAATCCTGTACATAGAAGCATCACGCAATCGTCTCCCTCCCTGTGTGGGTCACGTGGTAGGCTGTGAGCCAATGGGAGAGGGAATGTAGTGTTGCCAGGTCCGCGTATTGTAAGCGAGTGGTAGTGTGTGTAAGTAGCGTGTTGAATGGCATTTTTTCTGTGCTTGTTTTCATAGACGTGGCAACAAATTAGGCGGGGGTGTCGGTGCTTGTGGCGTGTTTGTGTTTATTATTGATATTGATATTGTTTGCGAGTGTGGACGGGAGCCGGCTGTAGTGGCAGTGCGATGACAATTTTTACGCGGCTGGTGTCGAGTGTGGCCGTGCGGCGCGACATGAGGAGATAGGGAACCAACGACGCGGAGGGTAAGTGTGTGACGTGTTAGTGTGTTGTTGCAGTGTGTGTTGCAGCGTGTTGCAGCGTGTCAGTGACGTAGTAGCTGGTGCCTTTTGTTCCTGTGCGTGCTTTTGGGCACATGTTTTCAATTGTAATATAGGATGCATGGGAACTACTTTTGCAAATGTGTTGGTTTAATCCATTTTTCTAGTACCATAGTGTCCGTGATCTTGACAAAAATCTTGACAACTTTGCACTGCGTTACAAGCTGGTAGATCTGCAATTGTATTGTAGTTGTGTGATGCTGTAGGTAGTATGATCAAGTAGTAGGCATTATTTTACAAAACGAAAAAAGAAAAACATAGAACACGGAGATGAGAGGTTTCTGCCCGATGGCAACGAAATGTAGAATACACAATACAATTAAATGAATGAGTTAAAAACTGTCTGTCTGTCTGTCTGTCTGTCTGTCTGTCTGTCTGTCTGTCTGTCTGTCTGTCTGTCTGTCTGTCTGTCTGTCTGTCTGTCTGTCTGTCTGTCTGTCTGTCTGTCTGTCTGTCTCTCCAGGTGCGTCTGCTGTACTGTTCCCAGGAGGAGGCGGAGATGGTGTTCCGTGCGGCCTGGGCTGCTGATCAGGCTGGTTCCAGCCACATGTGGTTCGCCGTGGGGCCGGCACTGTCGGGTCTGGGCCTGGAGGGCCTGCCAAAGGCCCTGTTCGCCATCCGACCCCAGGGCTGGAGGGACGAGGCACGCAGGTAGGGTGGCGGGGTGGGGTGGGGTTGGCTGACTGACGGGATGGATGGATGGAGCAAGAGGGGGACATAGGGAGAGAGTTGGGGAAACATATTGTTTCTGTCAGGCAGACACATTTTCTTTATCTCCATATTTTAACTTTTCGTGTTTTGGGGGGGACATTATTTAACGCCCTACTTGATCATACTACAGCGTCACACAAAAGCATCCGAAGTAGCAGATTGACAAGCTCATCGATCTGATGCTTTTGAATTCGACAGACAGAGACAATATTGACGGCTATGTTTCTCTAGCTAGTTTCTCTTTGTAAAGATCGACAAGCTCAGAACGCATCGCTTTGCACTACATTTCAACTAAGGTTGTAGATCTGCAATTGTTTTATACAGTAGTTGTTTGATCCTGTAGTACGATTATAATTTTTTTGATAAAACGTAGAATTTGGAGATACTGTAAGAGGTTTCTGCTCGACAGCAATGACTTGTAGAATAATTCGTAGAATAATGTTTCCATCTCTCTCTCTCTCTCTCTCTCTCTCTCTCTCTTATGCTCTCTCCATTGTTCTCCCTATCTGTCTCTTTATCTTAAACATTCTGTATGTGTGAATCCCAAAGCGTTCTATATGGTTTACAGTCTGGAATGTTGCCCGAGGTGCTGAGAAATGTTTGAATTTATTATGCAGACAGTGTAGTTGTTGCAGCGTAGTAGTATCTACAGATAGTGCATGGCTCTTTAACGCGTCGCTAATCTATCTGCTGAGACTCCAAGCAGCTGGAAAGAAACATGCTATACAGTATGCACCTTGAATCTTTCAGGATGACAGGGCATTGTGAAAGGAGGGACACCCGCACACTGCCACTTGCTGGGTTCAGAGCATTTTATTAAAGCTTTAATAAAATGCTCTGAACCCAGCAAGTGGCAGTGTGCGGGTGTCCCTCCTTTCACATTGTATATGCCTCGTCATCATCGCACCTGCTCCAAACCTACCGGGTGTGCGGAAGTCATCTCTCTATAAGGATGACAGGGCATAAAACAACCCATTGGCCAGAGAATGTTACCGTTTTATTTTTCGCCAAACATATGATGTGTTGAATGTCAACTTTGCAAGGCAGCTGTGCCGTCAGCAGGGGGCTTGAGCCCTTTATGGTGCCCCCTGAGCGGGCCGTTAGCCAAGTGAGTGGCCACACTGTGTGGGGTGAAGCAGTGGTGGAAAGGCATGATTCTAAACTACGTCCGTCTCTAGACAAAGACCCGCCCATGGTAACGCCCGCCTTCATCAGGTCTCAGAGACCTGATACATTTAGCAAAGTTCTTAATTTGTCACTGCTGTTTGATCTGCAGCACTGATTAATGTGTAAACTTGAAACATTATTGTACTGGATCTTTATCCTTTTTAGTATACTAGTATTAGTTTGCTATAATTAGATTAATTCACGATAATCAACACAAACACTCATATTACAGCGTACGCGTTCAAACTATTATTCAAGCAAAGCAAACGGCCTAAACAATATTAGTTTGCCTCTTCTACAAAAGTAAAAGTTACAAGTTACAAGGCTGCATTCTGGAACGTTATCTGTCGCACATGCCAAGCTGTCAAGGTTCAAGGTTCAAGGTTTCTTTATTTTGTCTCCCAAGGGAGAAATTTGTCTTGGACCCCAAGGACCCGTCCTGCAGCATACAGATACAAAACAATACAGTACAATACAAAACAATACACAATACAAGACAACAAAGGCACACGGTGACCCGTACAACATTAAAAAGAAAAGAAAACACACACCAACATACCTAGTGCAAAAGAAGAAGAACATCACCTCATAACCTTTGACCCCTACCCTGTCTGCTCTCTGCAAGGACTCTGTTAAGGAGTGTGATTGACAGAGGGACAAAGGAATGCTTGTACCTATTATATTTGCACGCATGGACCTCGTACCTCCTACCTGATGGCATTAGCCGATATTCAGGGTATAGTACATGGGAGGGGTCAGACACAATTTTCTTAACCTGTCCAATGGTGGCCTGCTCAAAAATGACCTGGGGGGTGATCGGAGGTGTAGACATACCCATGATCTTCCCTGTCATTTTGGCTAATCTAAGGATCTCAGATTTGTATTTCACAGTTAGGTTTCCAAACCAACTGGTGATACCATACCTTAGAATAGACTCTATACTAGCTCTGTAGAAAATCAGCATTATGTTTCTACTTACACCAAAAAGTCTGAGCCGACGGAGAAAGTGAAGGCGTTGGTGTACCTTTGCACACATACTTGTCACATGGGAGTGCCAGCTTATATCACAATCCATGTGCACTCCTAGATATTTATAGGAGGTGACCTGTTTGATGTCATGACCATGTATGGTGATCGTGGTGTGGTCACCTATAGACCTGGGATCCACTACAATCTCCTCAGTTTTCCTTACATTAACTTGTAAGTGATGTTCATCACACCAGGTTACAAACCTGTCCACTCCAGTTGTATGGCTACTGGTGTTACCTTCACTTGTGAGTAAACTAAGTATAACAGTGTCGTCAGAGAACTTGACTACACACTGATTGGACTGTGAGCTGACACAGTCGTTTGTGTATAGGGTAAACAAAAGGGAGGAACTAACTGTCCCCTGGGGGGCCCCTGTACTGCTTACTGCTCTATCAGAGAGCGCCAAATTAAATCTCACCTGTTGTGGCCTGTTAGATAGAAAGGAGAAATACCATCTAATCAGAACTGGATTCACCTTCATCTCAGATAACTTACGAAGAAGAATGTCTGGATGGATTGTATTAAAGGCTGAGCTAAAATCAACAAAGAGAAGTCTTGCATATGTTTTTGCTCCCTCTAAGTGCTTCAATACACGGTGTGTTAGTGTGGAAATCGCATCACTAGTTCCCCGATTCCGTGCATAAGCAAATTGATGTGGATCTAGTGATCGCTCCGTTTCCTTTCGGAGCTCCTCAGTTAGGATTCTCTCCAGGGATTTGACCACATTGGAGGTTAATGCTACTGGCCGATAGTCATTGTTCTCTTGTGGACAGGGCTTCTTTGGGACTGGAACTATAATAGATTTTTTCCAGATTTCTGGCACAGTATAGGTGTCTAAGGATAGCTGAAATAGACGCTGCCATGCAGGAGTTAATTCCTCTGCGCATGTTTTTAATAAAAAAGCACACATTCCATCCGGACCTGTTGCCTTGTTGGTCTGCATAGATTTAAACACCTTAGTTACAGAACCTGGGTCTATTGTTATCCCGACATCATTATAGGGTAGGGCATTTAATACATCCCAGCATTCTCTGACAGTATCAGTCTCAAACCGCATAAAGAACTCATTTAGCTCATTTGCCCTTGCGCTCTCATTCTGAGAAGCCATGGGCTTCTTAGTGGGTTCCATGTTCGTCATTTTCCTAATAGAGTCCCAAAGTCTCTTGATGTTGGAGTTAGCCAACTGCTGCTCTGCACGCTCTTTATGTTGCCTCCTGGATTCTCTCAGCTGTTGATTGAGGTCCTTTTCCGCAGCCCTCATAGCTGCTGTGTCCCCTGTCCTAAAGGCTGTCTTCTTTCGCCTAATGCAGTCCTTTATTCCCCTTGTGATATAGGGTTTATTGTTTGGATATTTTGTTATGGTTTTCTGGGGTATTATTGAGTCCACACAGAAGGTGATGTAAGCGGTTATTGACTCTGTGGCTATGTTGATATCTGCATCATGAAGGAAGACATCCCAGTCTGTACAGAGAAAGCACCCCTTCAGCTCCTCCACTGCATCACCAGACCACACATGGACAGTTTTTGTGACTGGTTTACTGGATTTAAATACAGACTTATATGTGGGGGTGAGATAAATAGTCATATGATCGGAGGTGATCCGATCAGAGTGATCAGAGGCTAGTGGGGCCATAGCTCTGGCTGTATAAGCCCCCTTGATATTACCGAAACATTTGTCCAGAGTGTTATTTTTTCTCGTGGGACACTTGACATATTGTTGGAAGCCAGGTAAATATTTCTCTAGTGGGCAGTGATTAAGATCACCCAGAACCAGCATAGGTGCGTCAGGCTTGTTCTGAAGATGACGGTGTACACAGTCTGCGATCTGGCTAGCTGCACTGGCTGCCCTCGCATTCGGTGGTACATATACAACACACACAAAGATGTTGGAAAATTCCCGCGGTAGATAATAGGGTCTCAACGTGACGCACAGCAACTCCAGGTCAGGGTTACATATCGTGTCTCTGATCGCATAGTTCCGACACCAACTGTCTTTAATATAAACACAGAGACCCCCACCTGTTTGCTTCTCAGAGCGAGCCTTGTCTCTGTCAGAGCGTATGTGTGAGAACCCTTCTACCTGTATAAAACTGTCCGGGATGTCCTTGTCAAACCAGGTCTCCGTAACAACAAGTAAGCCAGACTCATTCTCTGTCCCTTGTATTATACCGTAATTGTAATATTTACCACCACAGAGTAACCTTGCGTCAATGTCACCATAGCTATCCACATCGGAGGAAAGTCTGGTAAGACGGGCAGTGTCGATAGGCCAATCAGAGGCAGGCGGGGCGTTACCATGTCTGGAGACGGACTAGTTTAGAATGATGCAGTGGAAAGTAACTACAGTAAGTAAATTTACTTAAGTACTGTACTTAAGTAAAATGTTTATGTCCTTGCACGTTACTTGAGTATGTACTTTTACTCCACTACATTTATTTGACAGCTTTAGTTAGTAGTTGTTAGGTAGATTTGGATTAGTATTACACAACTTACATTAACCACTTTTGGCCATTTGAAAATAGCCAATCTAAGTAACTATAACTATAGCAACAGTATTTCTATATTGCAGTATTGATACTTTTACTCTAGTACAAAAACTCCTACTTTTTCCTCCACTGGTGTGAAGCCTGCTGCTATACTGACTATTATTGTTAGATACCATTAAGTGAGTTACCAAACATAAAGCGACTTCATTCTACTGGATCTCTTCTCCACTAGTCCCTCCCTAACATTTTAGTCTACATATTAATTTGTTGATAAAATTGACAATTTATTTAGTCTTAGTTTTAGTCATCATAGCTTCGTTTTTATTTTGCTTTCGTCAGTGAAGAAAGGTAGTCGACAAACATTTTTCATCATAGTTTTAGTCGACAAAATTAACACTGCTGGTGGGCTGAGGTCGCCACTGGGAGCTTTCCTGCAGGACAAGCGAGCAAGTGTTTGAGCAGGGCAAAAAGAATTATGAAAGACAAACATCATCCTAGCAGCGGACTGTCTCTCAGTGATGATGTGAAGTGGCAAGAATCGCTTGAGATGCCTGGCTCACAGCCCAGGGGCTCAAGGCTTAGAGAGAGTTGAAATAGAGAAAACGATCCAAGCACTCAAAAAAATGAACGGAACAGAGGGCGTGAAATCAATGTACTTTAATCATATATTGCAAGAAAATTATGAAAACCAAACATGTTTCGACCAAACTGGTAAGTAGCACAGAGCTTTGAGAGATTTCTCTCCCGGCTGTCAGGGGTGTAAATGAGGACGTGGTGAAATGTACACACACACACACACACACACACACACACACACACACACACACACACACACACACACACACACACACACACACACACACACACACACACACACACACACACACACACACACACACACACACACACACACACACACACACACACACACACACACACACACGGAATGGAAAGTGACTCTTCTTTCTTATGAACTTATGACTTGGCACGGCTGCTGAAGATAGAAAGATGCAGGATATTTTATGCCTCTGCTTGTGCACTTTGTGACACAGCTGCTAAAAGACAAGATATCTGTATCTGGACGTTGCACCTGCACATTTGTGACACTGCTGCTTAAAGATAAGATATTCTCTAGGACAAGAAAGACCCCAAGTTCCCCAACCCTAACTTTTATTTTGATCGCAGCCAGTATTTCTTTTATCTTTATTTATAGTGCTTATCGTTATGTTTATTCTTACTTTTTATTTATGTTTTGGGGATAAGAAAGCAGAGTCTCAATTTCCTTTTTTTATGTGGTCGCATTTTGCAGAAATGCACAGTGCATTATCTCTAGTGACCACCAAGTCCCATACAAATACACAGAAAAGAAAAGGTTGCTCATTATAAAATACAAGCTGCAACTAACCAGTGATTGATGACCAGACATGCACTCATAACAGAGAAGGTTAGAGGCTAGGTGGCCACTGAAACGGCTGAATTATTTGGTGATTTGATGACTTGCCTTATATCGGGACATAATCTCGAACAGTGCTGAAGCAGACTTTGCAACGCTCAGTGCGGTGAATCTCTCGCCTGACGGCTTGCTCGGCGCTGTCTCTTATCATCTTGAGTTTGAGAACGGCATTTCTGCATTCCCAGAGTGCGGAAGTGTCCAGGACACGAGCATGGAAATGCTAACCCTAACATCCCACGGGGCAGCACACCTAAACCTAACCTTAACCCTCTCCCAACCCTTAGCACACCCCTCACCAACCTTAATCCGGTCGTTTTAACGCACCCCTCACCAACCTTAATCCGGTCGCCTTAACGCACCCCTCACCAACCTTAATCCGGTCGCCTTAACGCACCCCTCATCAACCTTAATCCGGTCGCCTTAACGCACCCCTCACCAACCTTAATCCAGTCGGACAAATGCTATGTCTAACCAATGGTATGTCTAACCAAAGTATGCCTCCAGCTGGGTTTGCATAAATGGTCACGCCACTCTCCCCTCCAACTAGTAGTCCGGGATGAAGTATAGTTTTAGACCGCGGCGGAGGGGAGGGGTGCCGTCTCAAGCGAACTTGAGCCACGGGAGACACCACAGAGCACGCTAAAGTGCGTGAGTTGCCTTGTCGAACGTCGGCTTAGCCGACTCAGCCCCGTTCGAGTTGCGACCTGATTTGGACAGAATTGTAAATCCAGTTATTCTGGCGAGAGAGTTTGCCCCGATTGCCACTCAAATGGCTACTGGCCAATCATAGCGCTTCCTTGCACAAGTGCACTGGCCAATCACAGCGCGTCCTTACGCAAACCCGGCCCCATTTCCCTGATCTCTGACCTCCGCCACCCAAACCCCCCCCCCCCCCCCCCCCCCCCGTGGGTTACTGTGTTGAAGTGTCCTTGAAGACACTGAACCCCTAACTGCTCACGATGAACAGAACAGAATTCATCCCCCACCACTGGTGGAATGGTGGATGAATGTACTGTGATGCACACATTGTAAATCCCTCTGGATAAAGGACGCTATATGTATAATTTACCATTTTTATCGGTGGTGTCCAGAGACGTCTAACATATGGACTGTGCAACAACACCTGGAGTGTCCGTTCCGAAGATTAAAGGGTACCTTGCACATAAAACATGAATAGGCTACATACTGTATCTCCTCCTGTCATTTTGCAAGACCCTTATTATGCATACAGGAGTGACGCATACTTTGAGATGACCCGCAAGGTGTGCTTAAGATAACAAGCATGCTGCTTTTTCCCGGGATGGTGCGCCTGTTTGATAAATAACGTGCATATTTCTAGCTGCAGAATGCATTCAAAATGAGACGCAGAAGGCTTACTAAAACTGGCCCTCTGTCTCGATCTGTCTGTTCTCATTTCACTCTGCACTGTTATTAGAATTGCAGACACTGCTGTCGGGCAGAAACCTGCATGTTTCAACATCTTTTTTAAGCGTAAACTAATCTTCTACTTTGTCATTCTACACTACAGTGTCAGTGTGTCACGCTAAAGTAGCAAAAACCAGTACGAAAACAATCGATAGTTGCAGCCCTACGTGTCTGTCTGTCTGTCTGTCACTGTTTTACAACCCCGTTATCCAGAGCAGGAAGCTAAAATCTACCTCGGTTGAAAGAATATTAATAATGCAGAACTGGTGAAACTAGTTGATCTGAGATCGGGAAGAGGCTGGAAAACAGCGGAAAACCTCAGTGAGCAGACCGGTCTGAGGTCTGTTCCTGCAGCGTCTGTTAAGTGAGGTGATCTGTTCACTAACCGGCCCACTCAGAGAGACATTGGGAAGAGGACCTAAGGGTGAACAGAATGAAAGGAGTTTGGATCACCCAACCCTAGAGGTCTCTGCGGCAGTAGAGGAAGGAGAGGGAGAGGAGGGTCTACTCCTCTCTTTTTCAATGCCTAAGCTGGGAGACATACGTGAACTGTCCAGTAAGACCCTATATGCTGTGAGTGTCAAGGTCAACAAGGACACACTGGTGTCAAAGTGGTCAGAAGTTCTTGCAACAGGCTCCTCCCCACGGGGCAGCTGGAGGTCCATGTACAAAGCTCCAGTGGAGAAACGCACAGCGGATCTACAGTGGAGAATAGTGCATGGGGCCTACAAACAGACATGTGGCACACATTGACTCTAGGGCCAGTAGAAGTTGTCCATTCTGTCAGGAGGAAGAAACACTTGAACATCTATGGTTAAGGTGCCCAAGGCTTGGTAGTCTGTTTGCACTGCTACAGAGATGGTTTAACAGTTTTAATGAAGAGCTCAATGATGAAATGTTTATTTTTGGGCCAAAGTACAAAGCATCACAAAAGAGACGAGTGGTACTGCTGAACTTTTTACTTGCGCAGGTAAAAGTTTGCATCTGGCTCACTAGGAGCAGGAAGGAACAAAATGCAAGGAGCAGGGACCCGGAACTCATGGCAAAAGGACTGATAGCAGCTCGTCTCAGAATCGAGTTTGCCTACTATAAACTGATTTCCTGTCTAGAACAGTTTGTTGAGATGTGGGGGCATGATAACCTATTGTGTAGCATTGAGCAAGAAATGTCCTGAAGAATATTTGAGTGTACACAAAAGATTAAATAAAGGCTTTGTTAAAGGTCTCTCTCTCTCTCTCTCTCTCTCTCTCTCTCTCTCTCTCTCTCTCTCTCTCTCTCTCTCTCTCTCTCTCTCTCTCTCTCTCTCTCTCTCTCTCTCTCTCTCTCTCCCCCTCCCCCTGGGTCCTCCCTCCCCCTGGGTCATTGGGTTGTGTTATATCATTAGCACACTGAGCAGCTAGTACACATTTAGCAGATGTGAGCCATTCTGGACAGAAAGTACAGAAAGCATTAAGGCCACCTGCTCTCCATAAAGCACAGTGAACATGTAGCAGTATATACCCATAAGGCATGCCTTATATGGAGATGACCCCCGCCGTCACAGGCACTTTGGTTAAATGCTAAACGTACCCTCTCCTAAACAGCTGTCGCCAATTCGTATCCTGGCACAGCATGTAAATTAGTTATTGCGCTTTAGATTATCAAAGAAAAATACTGCAAGTAAATTCATATATTATAAATGTAATGGCCAGCTGTATCTCTGGCATCAATAAAACATCACTGGATGAAAAGAGTGATGGATGGGAAGCTGTGGGTGAATGTCATATTTACTGGCTGTTTTTTAATGTGTTTGGGAATTTGCTGTTGAAAGAAATCTTTGGAGAAATGTGTCTAACTACATTTTGAACATTGTGATTTTACCACCAGCCTAGTCCTGCTGGGATTGAAGCCTTTGACATGCAAATGCCATCTTTGTGAAAATGGCTACACTGTTTGACTGTTGTTCTTTTGCCTCCATTGCTGGAGACATTATGCTTCTGGGTTGTCCGTCCGTTTGTTCACGTATGTGTGTACTTTTACATACAATACTCTCCCATCATCCTCGTGAAGACAATATCTCAGTAACGCCTTGAGGTGAATCTCATGACATTATCGTCTGTCGGGTTGGTCCAAAACTGTTACTTTTCAGGATTCAAATTCAAAAACAGCAAAAGTAGCAGATCTACAAGCTCAAAACGTTTAAGTGACGCACGGCATTTCAACCTTGTGGATCAGTTACTTTTGATGCTTTTGTGCGCTGTAGTATGATCAAGTAGGGGTTCGACTAGAAGCCACTTTAGACTAAGAAAATGAGCTAGAAGATGAGTTCTGGGATGTAGTTTAAGGAGTAATCAAATCATTTAGTTTTGAGAGGTATGTAGCTTTGTTTTGGGTTATTGGGGTATTGGCTAGAATACCAGGAAGTGCATGCATATAGTCGAAATTACATTGTACTAGCGCTGAGGCTAGTATTTTCAGGACTCTTTGTTGATTTACATGAGTCGAGACTCTAACAAGAAATTTGGGAGTCATCCGTGAAAAAAAAACAAATCAGTCACAGGCTGATTTCATTTCATGCATGTAATAAAAGTTGACCTAGTATTGGCTGGGAATCGATGATGTCACTGGTAGGCGGCTTTCTGAACTGTCCACAGCCCTCCTCTGAGACACATGTACAGACCAATTTGACAAAAGTGGTACCACTTTATAATGAGTATTTGTAAGGAGCAATTATATGAAGATAAGGTTGAAAAAGGGTGAAGTGGTCTTTTAAGCAAAACATCAAGGTCAAGGTCAAGGTAAACTTTATTGTCCACGAGGGAAATTTGTCTTGGGCTTTCACCCAGCTACAGCCACACATAAAACATCAATGAAAAAACAAAAATACATTACAGAGGAAGACACAACATTACACAATTGCACAAATTATGTGGATAATCTAGCCTCACACAGTTACTGCTGTTTCAGAGCCTCGTTCAACATCTTAGTTGATACATGATCATATTAATCTTTCCACCACTCATGTAAATACGTTACAGTATTATATCAGGACTGAATTCATTCCACATCGCTTAGCACCTCTGAGGGAATATCATATGGACATCCTGTCCCTGTTTCCCTGGGCTTCACTGTCCAGCAGCCATCTTGGGCTGTCAAGATGATGAACGATTTGTCTCTCCCGCTGCTTTACAGGACACTTTATTTTATTTTTAGCTCAGTCTGATACATCCCCACTTGTGAAATTAGTTTCTGGGCATGGTGATCGTGAGCTGTTATTCTATTGATGTTAGCTGAAAGGAATAGTTAACCCAAAAAATGACTTATTTTCTATCAATTACACACCTCATGAAGCCTTGAATTCATGGACATTGTGTCATTGATAGAAAATAATAATAATAATTCTTTAAGCGCAACAAGCTCAATATAGATTGTCAAATAGGGTCTAATCACCAGGGTTGGGAAGTAACCATGTTACGCCGTTACGTACAAAGTACAAAAACGGTAACTGTAACGTCTTAGGGTACATTTTAAAATGTGTAATCTGGATTACAGTAACGGCCGTATAGTAATGGGGGTTACAGGCTTGATTACAATCTCCCCTTCCCCTCATCAATTTTAGGGCTACAAATAAGTTAAAACACCAAACAATAAAATAATCAAGTCTTAATAGTACGCATGCATGGCACATGATGCGCTGTGTGTGCGTGTGTTGCTGCTGCTGCTCACTGCGCAGTGAACACAGGCTCGCGTGGCTCGGCTCCAACACGAGCCACATCGGTCACAGCCAGGCAGTGGTTTCCCCCGCCGTCAGACTCCCCAGTCCAGACATATTATATTATATTTCATTAGTGCTGTGATCTGTAACCAGCGGACAATGATCTGTAGGCTACTGTACCCGGGGACAGAGGGGGGACAGTGAGAGGAGGCGCCGCGTCGGGGTGGACTGACTGGAGCGCTCTGGGTTAGATTTTGACGGGGAGTGGAAAAATTATATAAAAGACACCGTTCAAATGACACTTTAACACTGTAGTAGTAGGCTCGCTAAAAACCATAACTCTATGGACATAATAACATGCAGCGGGGTGTAATCAGCCCTCCTCAACAGCTTCACAGTGTGGTGGTGGTGGTGGTGGTGGTGGTGATATGTTCAAACGGGATACAAATCCAAAGAGTTTCAGTTGAATCAGTTGTAATTAAACTGCGATTAATTTCAGCTGTGACCAATAGAGATATGCCTTGCAATGCGCTGGGTCGCACATTGCAAAGTGAAACAGTCTGAAACTCATCAGCTCCGTAACGTTGCGCTAGAAAGGTGTGTGTGTGTGTGTGTGTGTGCGTGCGCGCGTGTCTGTCTGTCTGTCTGTCTGTCTGTCTGTCTGTCTGTCTGTCTGTCTGTCTGTCTGTCTGTCTGTCTGTCTGTCTGTCTGTCTGCCTGCCTGCCTGCCTGCCTGCCTGCCTGCCTGTCTGTCTGTCTGTCTGTCTGTCTGTCTGTCTGTCTGTCTGTCTGTCTGTGTCTGTGACAACTTAGTGTTAAAGTGCTAGTGTT
The DNA here is from genome assembly GCF_951216825.1 of Electrona antarctica. Classification (NCBI taxonomy): domain Eukaryota; kingdom Metazoa; phylum Chordata; class Actinopteri; order Myctophiformes; family Myctophidae; genus Electrona; species Electrona antarctica. Next base: position 22,094,529 of record NC_136796.1, on the reverse strand, counting down.
TTCCTTCTTTTGTTTTAATCAATATTTATTTTTGGAGTCTACAGTGCCCGACTTTGGCTAGGGCCTATATTCTTTATATTTGTATATTGTATGATTTGGAATGAATTAGCCTTTTGTGTGAACACGTGCCTTAATTGCCTAGCCGAATAGGACTGTATTTTAACATGAATCATAATAAGGTTGGAACTTGAGAGCCAAATATTTTCTGAGGAGGTTCTGCTTGTTGTAAAAAGGTTGAGAACCACTGATTTAACCATATTTCTGTTGTCCTTTTCTTAATTTCATAAGCTCAACATTCTTGTCTGGTATTCAATGGTAAAACGTGTTTTATCTAATTAAATAGAGTTTTGCTTAAAAGTAATCCAAAAGTAACTGAAAGTAACTTGTAACTGTAGGGGATTACTTTTTAAAAGTAACCTTCCCAACCCTGCTAATCACCCTGTCAATAATGATTAATGAATCATGATAATTATCCTGATTATTACACGGCTAATTAACAAAGAAATTAATAAATTGTTAATTGCAATATTGGACTGCCACCCCAATAGCAGCTTTTCAGTGCCTTCTGCCAGCTCTATTCATATTTTTAATTCATAATTTTAATGCCAATAGAAAAATCCGTGAGATACACACTATATCTCATTTTAACATGGTAATCCTATAGTATTAGAGGTTTGGATTAATGAATTCACTACGTCAAATCCGTCAACGGTAGTTCAAGGGTTAATGTATTCCAGGTGCATCCAGTGCAACGGTTTGCCTCGGGAAAACAACGGGAAGTCTTGGGAATCAATATTCGGTTACTTTGTCTATTTCTCACCTCAAATGTATTCTTGAGAGCACTTTGATTTAACTGTAAATGCTGCAATGTTGGATTCGGAACAAAATTTCAGTCCAGATTGATTTAGCAGGTTAGTCTGTTATTGAGTTCAGCCGTCACTATTCAAAAATAATAGACCGCTGAAATCAGTGACCATTCAGAATCAAGCATTCAACCAAGCCGTGTAAATACCAATATGACAATATGACCAATATGACATTCAAACTTTTTAGAAATTTGTATTGATCAAGTTTCTTTATTAGGAAAAAAGACCCCTTGCTGAGATGTACTGTATCATCTCATTTCCGAGGGGCTCCCAACACAGATACATGTCACAATCATTATTGTACATGTAAACAATAAAACAAAACCAATTACATACGACGTACATGGACAGGACAAAACACTAAACATTGCAAACCTTGAAAACCTTACAGCCTCATTACGGCATTTAATCCAATCATATAACATATTATGAAAATACTACGTCCTATACAGTGAGTGCAAAAAATTTAAATAATGATAATAGTAATGCAAAATAAAATAATGAAATAAAGGAATAAACATGGGGCTCAAGAGGTAGAGCAGGTCGTCCAATGATCCATGGGTCGGCGGTTCGAATCCCGGCTCCTCCTGTCTACATGTCGAAGTGTCCTTGGGCAAGACACTGAACCCCAAATTGCTCCCGATGTGCTGGTTGGTACCTTGCATGGCTTCCGCCGCAATCGGTGTATGAATGTGTGTGTGAATGGGTGAATGTAATGCACAATCTATGTAAAGCGCCTTGGATAAAGGCGCTATATAAATGCACCATTTACCATTTACCATTTATAATGGCATTCCAAGGACCCCCCCATTACTCTGAGTGTACAAATGAAAATCCACGTGGAACCCACCCAAGGAACCACTGACATAAATATTTGATGGCAGACATTCTATTGTGGCAACGCATCTCAAATGGAGCTTTGACTTTTTGTTTAGCCTGGCTCCAAATAAGCCATGGGGGAAATGAGTCATAAACCTCTCTCTCTCTCTCTCTCCCTCTCTCTCTCTCTCTCTCTCTCTCTCTCTCTCTCTCCACCCATGCTCTCTTACTACCTGTATTGAAAGACATTTTTATCCCCCCCTCTGCAGACGTATCGCCAAGGGCGTCTCGGTGCTCACCCATGGGGCCATGGCGCTCCGCAGGGACCAGGGGCCCGGCAGCCGTGGCCAGTACGCCGGCAACTGCATGACGGACGCCAACCAGACCAACAGAGTGCCAGACAGAATCAGGTGAGCCGAGCCGGCAGGTGGGCGGGCCGCGGGTGGGCAGGCTGGGAAAAATGAGAGGAGATCAAATGGTGCTTTTGAACTTCTGTATAGTCCTCCAGCACAACATTCATCCACCTTGTCTGCAGAGAACCAAAATGCATGCAGCAACTGTAACTGTGTTATAAGATCCATTACGTTTAATGTAGTGTCAGTGAGAGAGGGGGCAGGTACACGCCACAGAAAAATAATGGCTTGCTGTCATAGTATCGGCCTCTTTTCTACATGGATCTGACACTTTGGCAAGAAAGAACTTTCAAAGGGTCAATTCATGTGATGTATGACTTAAGCTTAAACAACACGCTTGGTTCATCAATCACATCAAACAGAGGATAGATCAGCAATGAACTCCCTGCAATAATCACCTTGTTTGGTTGCTTGAACTTGATACATCTCTCATTTGTTTTGTATTGGCCTGTTACTGTGTAATTTGTATTGCCTGTTGTTGTATGGTGATTGATTGCGTAAGTCATATCAAAGTAGGGTGGTATTCATCGCACAGCCTATTGTAATATCTAAGCTAAAAGGTGGAAAAACCTAAATGAATATGTAGACCGCTTATTATTATTTCAGGTACAGCTCCCCTCCAACTGTGTTTCCACCGCACATCATTTATTGCATGCGCCAGGATTGCACTGCCTGGCCCATACCCGATTCCAAGCCTACCCCACAAAGACATTCTGGCTCCGCCACTGGGGGAGGGGCGGAGACAGTTTGTCGTCACAGTGTAGGCCTACTGTATGCTGCGATGAGACGAGTGGAGATGAAAGATGCAAGCTGAGGGGAATGTAGACGAGGAGGAGGAGGGAGGGAGGAGACGGGTGACGTTGTCTTGCTTCTAAATGGTAAATGGTGCATTTATATAGCGCTTTTCTCCAAGGCGCTTTACAGAGATTGTGCATTACATTCACCCATTCACACACACATTCATACACCGATGGCAGCGGAAACCATGCAAGGCACCAACCAGCACATCGGGAGCAATTAGGGGTTCAGTGTCTTGCTCAAGGACACTTCGACACTAACTCTGGGGGAGCCCAGGTTCGAACTGGCAACCTTGCGGTTACCATCCAGCCACTCTACCCCTGAGCCACTGCCGCCCCTGGTGCCATTTCCCTGTCGGTGTGTCTGTGGGCACTGCGGCTTCTTCAACGATGATGCCTTATGCTACTGGATTGAGACCAGAAACTGCAGACCGGCAAAGACTTGAATTAATCACCAAGCCTGTCATGAAACAGTTCCAACCGCCTCGCGGTCACTTGCGTTCTCAAAGTAGCTTATACCGTCTCATTTGAAGAAAACACCCGAGACCTTCTTCTGAAAGCCTCACTCACTCTGCACTCACTCACACACACACACACACACACACACACACACACACACACACACACACACACACACACACACACACACACACACACACACACACACACACACACACACACACACACACACACACACACACACATGCATGCTGAAATTTGCATAATTTATAGAAGGATATAAATGGCAACTGTTTTATAAAAGAGATTTGTTGTGGATGTTGTTGAGGTGGAAACATTATGTCCAAAACTGTTACTTTTCAGAAGTTCAAAAGCATCAAAACTCAAAAGTAGCAGATCCACAAGCTCAATGTGTCTCGTCTGACACAGGTGACACTGTAGTAATAGTATGATCAAGTAGGGCATTAAATTGCAAAAAGTTAAATGGAGATAGAAATCAGTCACCCAGAGGCAGCACAGCAATTAAGAGTTTAGTCAGAGTTCCAGGTGGAGAGGTAAAGTGTAAGGAAAGACAGTGCTGTCGTATTCAGCAATAAAAGTCAAGAAAAATAAAACAATTAAGAAGCACTGTCCATACAGAATAACAGCATACAATGCCTGTACAACTGCCCTGCACTATGCAGGAAAAGAAACACAAGGTTACAGTGTCTCACTGTATACCGTCGTAAAACTAAATAGTGCCCAGTTCAATGAGTGCAATGCGAAAGAAAGTGACAGTGTTCACAGTGGAAAAAATGTACAATAACCATAACCTAAGTCATGTCCTTGATACATCTAATATTCTAAGTTATGTTACGGTAGATAAGAGGTTTCTGCCACGATACATTGTGTTTGATCCTGCTGGTGTGTGTCCATAACAGCTTTCTATACAGTTACACTGCACAGGTCTTGTCAAAGCGTATATATTTCAGCATGCGGCATGCCCATGAACCATGACCTGCTCGCAAGAGCAGAGGACGAGGGAGGAACGATGCCATGCCGCCGTACCCTTCACTTATTTGATTAGTGTCGTCCAGACTAAATATGGTTGGAAATTCAAACAGACGCACAGACAGACTGATCGAGACGGGTAGTTCTCTAATCCGTTATCTTGTGAAGGTGAAGAGATACATTTTGGGGCCAGCTCTTTTCTCTTCCCGTCCTGAGCACTCTGTCACGCTCTGAAGCGCCAGCCTCTCAATCGGCTCATTTGTCAGCGTTGGCCGTCTATCACTCTGTCTGCCACTCCACTTGGCGGGACTCGCGTCGCTGCAGTCAAGAGTGACAGACCTTGGTATGGCGGGTGTGAATGACACCTGTGCCATGTGTGTGTGTGCGTGTGTGTGTGTGTGCGTGCGTGCGTGCGTGCGTGCGTGCGTGCGTGCGTGCAAAAACCGTCCATAGCCGTAATCACATTTGGAAAAGTGGCTATGGCCGTTTTTAGCCCAAGGAGTGTTTTTTGTGCAAAATAAATTGTTGGAATGGATTTAGGATCATGAAAACCCCCTAGTTTGACCCGTCACATGCTACTTAAAACATTTTTGGCCTGCATACTGTATGGGTTGTTAATGTTACCCCAACTTTCAACAGTTGTCACAAAGTTTCCCAAGGGAGTTGGGTTGGAACAAATTGAGAGGTGATAGTAGACACCTTTATGAACACATCTGTGAAGAAAGCTATGGGTAAGCATTCATTTTGCAGATTGGTCACCCATTTGACTAACTTTCCCTAACTAATATGCACACACACTTACTTTACTTTTATCTTCATGTACTAAAGGACTCTCATTACGATGGTCCAAGCAGGGAGACAATGGACACTTCAAAAAGTGGTGTGGCATGGTGTTATCAGCAGTGGACTAAGAACATTTACTCAAGTACTTGAGATATTTTAGTTTTTTGATACTTGTTACTCCAGTAACAGCATAACTTTTGAAGGAAACAACCTACTGAGACAAATTAACCAACTTTTCTATACAATTTGGACCCAAGGAATTCATTAAAGTGGTTATTATTAAGATTCAAGCACATCTTGACTCTATTGTAGGACAAAAACTGCAACAAATATTGCTGAAAACGTTCAGATCAGATTTTACACTTCTCTTTTCACTAACTTTTTGGAGTGAACTTTTTTACAAAAAAAGGTCCCATGGGGTTCATTTTTAAGACTTCAATCTTACCCAAATCCGAAAATGGAATTAAGGAGAAAACTATTGAAATAAACAACCTACAGGGACAAATTAACACATGTTTCCATACAATTAGGACCCAGGGAATACATAGAAATGGTTATTATTAAGATTCAAGCACATCTTGACTATTACAGTACAAAAACCGCCAAAAGATTAGCTGAAAACGTTCAGATCACATCTATTCTTCCCTTTTCAGTAACTTTTTGGGGTGGATTTCTTAATCCTTTAAGTGTGTATTTTAAGATTCTGACGGGTACCAAAATGCGATAGTCAAAATGCGATAGTCAAAATGCGATAGTCACAATGCGATAGTCACAATGCGATAGTCAAAATGCGATTTCAACACTGTTGTAAAACCACTGTTGCCCCTAAAACACAGTAGTTATATAAAATAAATAAAAAGTCGATAGAAAAAGTCGATGGTCGAAAAGTCGATGGTCGAAAAGTCGATAACAACACACTGTTGTAAAACCACTGTTGCCCCTAAAACACAGTCGTTATAAAAAAAAAGTCGATGGGAAAAGTCGTTGGGAAAAGGTCGTTGGGAAAAGGTCGTTGGGAAAATGTCGTTGGGAAAATGTCGTTCGAGGGCCATGAGATTCTCCATGATGTAGATCTTGGCCTCGTCTGCATTAATACAGGATTTGCGCTCACCTTCCTTGGTTGTGATTTTTAAGACAGCTGGAAAAGCAAGGCCGTACCGTTGTACTCCGGGGCAACTTCTTAACAGGGCTTTAGCGTCGGTAAAGGCCACACGTTGCCTCATCACCGAAGCCGTATAATCAGCGAATATATGAATTCGGCTACCGTTGTGTAGAATGGATTTTGCTGCTGCTGCTTTGCATAGAATATCCCCCTTCTCCTGGAAGTAGTGGAACTTGACTACGAAGGGTCTCGTCGGTTGTTAGCCTGGTTCTGCGGCCTCATAGCGCTGCAATGTGTCCGGTCCAAGGTCGGGAGGTAGTCAAGTTTCAAGGATAGCTTTAGCAGTTCGGCAACAGCTTGTTCTGGTCGTATTTTGCCGAATTTCTCGTCGATTCCAAAAATACGGCAGTTGTTTCTACGTTGTCTAGACTCCAAGTCATCCGTTTTTGAAGCCAGTTGCTCTGCTTGGGCAGTCAGTAATTTAACTGCATCTTCCAGTTCAACGACTCGGTCGGAGTAGCTGTTAGCAGCCCCTTCCAGGCTGCTAATTTGTGCGGCGTGGGCTGCGCATTCGGTCTGGATGTTGTTCAGTGAGTCAGTGTGGAGAGAGTTTCAATTATTTTGTTCGACAATTCTATCTTGGCTAGTACTCGATGCTCCGACTCCTTAATAGCATTCATGAGGGCTTCCACGGCCGAGTCAGGCATGAACAGCGTGCGTGCTTCCTCCTCGTCGTCGGTGCCTGGAGTTGCCGATGCGGTTTCTTTACCGCGTTTAGGTCCCTTTGGTGGCATCGTGGAACCACAAATAGTCCGAATAAGTTGTAAAATGACTTTTGAACTATAGTTTAATTCATAAGGTTGTGTTTGTTGGCGTCCGGGAGGGTTAAATTAAGCTAGACATAGACGCTGTGCGGAGCATTCAGGAAACACGTCTTCACATGCTGCCGCCCTCAAATAACTAACTAACTAAACATTAATGAAACATTAATTAATACTGAAATGAATGTGACTTTACTTTGGAGGACAAGCATCTAGTAACTAACCCCTAACTAAACATTCATTACACATTCATTAATAATGAAATGAAAGTGACTTTACTTTGGAGGACAAGCATCTAGTAACTAACCCCTAACTAAACATTCATTACACATTCATTAATAATGAAATGAAAGTGATTTACTTTGGAGGACAAGCATCTAGTAACTAACCCTTAACTAAACGTTAATTAACTGGTAGTTAATTGATGAAAAATGACCCCTGGGGGTCCTCCTGCGACCCCCAGGTGAGCCAGCCCAACATGCGAGACCCCCGGAAGTTTTAGAACCAGTTTCGGAGACCGAGTCAACTCACTAATCCTACCCGCCTATGAGCACTTATCCTGGGCATAGAACTGACCGATAATAACATATCTACAAACACACCACATTAAGTAACAGGCTTAACTACTGATAGATTAACGGAGGTTAAGTAATGGTTAAGTAATGGGTTACTTAAGCATTAATTGATTGAAGAAGACAAGGAATGAATGATGATTTAATGATAGTTCATGATAACTAATGCATCACCCAAGCCTTAATTAAGCCTTAATTACGTGTATGAATTTGTCCCTTAAAGTAAAGTGTTACCCCTTTATCAATGTGTTCCATTCATAAACTAGCCTACACAGTGCAATCTATGGTGATAAAATTATACTATATATCATAACGTGCATGTGTCGTGTCGTGCTGTCTGGGACTGGATCCCCCCCCCCCCCCCCTCTCTCTCTCTCTACGCACGCAGAACGCACTGTTCTTTTGGGCATTTTGTTATATCAGTGCGATGAGCGCACTGATATAACAGACATTCAGCAGCGCAAAATGTTTACAAGTTTATCGAGATGAAAGTCCCTACTCCCCATAACCATTGCTATTATAAGTTCAGTAACAGCTCCAGCTCTTTAATAAAGGGGCAATACATTTTCAGGTAGAAGAACCCATTCTCTGGAAAAAAAATTATAGTGTTCCAGTTTCAATTCACTTCCAATTTTACTTGTTTATCCTGGTACCTGTGTGAGTTCTCTGTCCTGGATGAAATTGGTATGCCGACCTGAAAATGTTTTTTCTGTTTACTAAAGAGCTGGAGTGATGCGGAGACCTACCCCTGTATTCTGAATACTCTGATTGCTATCAGAATATTATAGAGCTTGGACTGAATGTAATATGGGTGGCCATTAACCACTTAAACCCTAGCATCAATATTGTGGCAAAAGCTTTCGCAGGAAATGGCTTACAACACGGCGCGTGTTTGGCTATTTTTAGCAAAAGCTTTCCCCACAATAACAGAAAATACACTAGCATAGAGCCCTGGTGGACTCCGCTCAACCATATGGGGTTTAAGTGTTCTTTTAAGGGCTGTATCTTACAGCGGGCTCAATACAGCACAAAGGAAGGGCAAGTGTCGTATTTTACAGCTGTTGTCGTTTTTATGCCCACCGTTCCTGTTGCGAAAGTACGGTGCTTGTGCCCATCTGTGCACACATAGGCGATTTTAGGCTCTCGCAGGGGGGGCACAGATGGGGGGGGGGGAATTAGTTTAGGGATAAGGGTTAAGCAAGATATAACCCTTTATGAATTATTTACTAATTTTGGAGCATATAGCCAATATAGCCGAGTATGAAGTTACAATTGACAAAAAATATATATTTAACCTTTTTTAATGTGTGCACACGTTGGCCTCACAATAATTGGAATGTTCAGGCAAATTATTGCCGTAGTTGGAGTGGGAGTGAGAAAAGTCAGAAAGAGATGGCATCGTAAGTAAGTTTGATGAGAAAATGGCTTATTGTCGTTATCTTGTCGTCGTGAAAGTAGGAGTCTATCCCCGTTACACTGCGCCGCTAGACCCCTGTGAGAAGGATTAGTATCCCCTGTGAGAAGGACAAGCTCACAATGCATCACCTGCAAAACATTGTGAGCTTGTTAGATCGGCAATTTTCACTCAGCTTGAGTCAGCTAAGATATTTAACCGTTTGGCTGCCAGGATTAATGAATTTGCTGTAATTCAAGCCCGGATTTCCCCCTGTTTTACGACTATTTTGAAGAGCCAAAACCCACGACCGGATGTTACTTTTGTTACTTACACTGTGTGTGTTGGCGGACCACATCCGGATCTACCGCTCGATGATGAGAAAGGACTACCGTAATTAGCAGTGCAGTTTTATAGTCCACTCAGGCACTCAGTATAATGTGTTCCCAAAGACTGCAGGCTCAGTAAAACAATTGAGTGAATGTGAGAAATCATTAGAAAGCTTTTCTTCCAGAGCAAGATATTGACCTGTTAAAAAAAATGCAATGCCTCAAACCAATAGTTAGCATGATTGATTGATAGAAAAAAAAAATAACTTAGATTTGTCTTCAGAAGCGTTAATATTGTACTTCTACCCCACTACATCTCAGAGGTGAATATTATACTTTATACGCCACTACAATCATTTGAAAACTTTAGTTAATAATACTTTGTTGATTTTGATTATTATTACAAAACATACATTAACTATACTTCAGCCCTATATACTGTATACCCGGCCTATATATTTGTGTGCTATTTGAAAGTAGCCAATCTACAAGCTCACAACGTGCGGTGTGATGCGTTGTGAGCTTCTAGATCTGTTATTTTATACACTTTTATGCATTTTAGACTTGAAAACTTGTGAAATGGGACATTCTGCATATTGAGTACTTTTACTTTTGGTACATTTTGAATAACGAACTTTCACTTGCAACAGTGTATTTTGTGGTACTGAAACTTTTACTGAAGAAAAAACACGTGAGTACCTTTTTCCACCACCGGCGGGCAGCTACTCTGCTGTGCCACCCGGCGGTCCCGAAGCTGTAGTAGAGAATTATGTTGCTAGTGTTACCACTGCCAGTGCTACTGATGAAATACATGTGAATGCATCTTTCATCCTTCCATTTACAGGGAAGTGTTGTGTCTAGCATCTTCTCTCCCACTCACATAGCCTACAGTTTGTGCGATGCCGGTGAGGTGACACATTTTAAATTGAAATCTTCAGCAATCAGCCAAAGCTCCCCATATTATGCAGAGTGAAACGCTATAAGTGCAAACATGAGGATTCGTTAACAGTCATGAATAACCATGATTACAAGTTGGAGCGCCGCCATTTGCTGTATCAGGGGACGACGATACCGAGGAATAACTGCATGAAGAATAGAGGAATGGAATGGCTTTTTTCTGCCATAGTGCAGTTTAGTGTTAGAACAAAGCGCCGAGCACCTCTGATCGTGTTGCGTGATATAGTCGCTAGAATTTCTAGCGACAACAGCATAAAATATTCAAATTGCTGTCTGAATTTCAACAGTTTAAGCAGAGAGGGCACAGAACAAAGGGGGAGGTGAATGGAATGCAGGCAGGAAGGAAAGAGACAGTATTCTAATTGATCCATTCACGTGCAGTGACATTTCTCTGTTGTTTACAAGGTTTATTATGAGATGCCTGCTCGCCTGCATTCTAGTTGTGGGTGGCATGATAGACAAGACAAAAGAAAAACGGTCCTGAACGTTGGAGATCAACTTCCAAATGTGTTGTCACATCACATCAGTTTGCATGCTGGTTTAAAAGAAAGGATTTTGCTCCCATAAATTGCTGTTACAAAATAGAACATCACAAGAAAAGGAAAATGTCAACATAGCAAAACAATGCAAATGTACCTAAGGTGTATAAAAAGCAGGCTTCTTGCCCTGAAGAAGGCCTGTGAGGCCGACACATTTTTTATCACTTTTAATTAACTAGTCTAAAGATGTGCAAATCAAGGTGAGAGGGGGGAGCGGAGGGGAGCTCCACTCCGCTCGTATTCCCTGCTCTTGATGCTAGTTATAGATATGCAGATAATAAAATATTGTTGCTGTCGGGAAGACACCTCTTATCTCCATATTTAACTGTTTGTGTTTTTTCGTAAATTAACGGCACAGTGTTACACAACAGTATCAAACGTAGCAGATCCACATGCTTGATACGTGGCGCGATGCGTTTTGAGCTTGTAGATTTGAATCCTGAATTTTTTTTGAACAGATGCGGTTAATTTCCGCCCGTTAACACTCTAGTCGTGGTACTATTTATTTCCCCTGTTTTTTTTAATAGGGTTCATGGCATTTACAGTGATCTTGCACTTTGTAACTTTGCACTTTGTAAGTCACTCTGGATAAGAGTGTCTTCTAAATGCCAAATGTTGAAATTGTCTAAATTGTAAATCGCAAGGAACCTGTGGGAAACGGCTAACAAGCAAGCAGTACATCGGTCTGGGATAAAGACGGGCTGCCCTTTGAGTGATGTGAATGTCATCTAAGCCATTAATCAGCGTATAAAATATTACTGAGGAGAACAACCTATTTAGTCTTTAGTCAATGTTAACCATTAAACCCATTTGGTGCCCTTTATTCCTCGCAAAGCGGTGTAAAGTCACTCCCGCGGCACTGCACGAATGGGACATATAGTTGGACTGGACTAAAATGCATTGTATGCAGAAAGAAAAACACATAATCTTCATGTACATCCCGGTATGCACATGCACTGCCGGTGCAAACGTGACGCATGCATGTGGGTGTGTCATGCAACAGGCCTGATTGCATGACAAACAATGGCCAAAGTTTTCTGTCCGAATATTTCCATATGGCTAAGCTATTAGCTCAATCTCATTGTAATTACGATATTCGATTGAAATGCACAATTTCCTTAAGCTGAGACACAACCTGCCTCCATTTCACCAGAAAACGTCACAATAAAGGTTGCAGTTAGCGATCAGCATATTGGAAATAAAAGTTTACACTGGTGTATATAAGACTGAGAGTGCTCGAAGCAAAATAATTGAATTGTATCTATACTCTGTATTTATACATATGACAAACTAGAAAAAGTGTCCCTCGGGGCACAGGTCTCCACCAGGCCAGGTCAGGTTGTGGACGGACGGACGGACGGACGGACGGACGGACGGACGGAGTGCAAAACATACTCTCTCTCCATGCCTTCGGCCTGGTGGAGACAATAAACCTGAACCTGACAGGTACAGATATGGGCATATTAGTTTGGTCGGCAGTGCCACATGAGGGCCAAAAGGGGGCATACTGATGATCAGTGATCTCCAGATATAGGCGTGTGGCCGGGTGGCTGGCATCTCCCTTAGAGATAGGGTGAGAAGTTCAGTCACACGAAAGAGACTCAGAGTAGAGTCGCTTCTTCGCCTGGAAAGGAGCCAGCTTAGGTGGTTCGGGCATCTGGTTAGGATGCCTCTCAGGCGTCTCCCTAGGGAGGTCCTCGAGGCACGTCTCACTGGGAGGAGACCCCGGGGCAGACCAAGTGTGTTGGAGGAAACACATCACTAGCTTTGGAACGTCTCGAGATCCTCCAGGAGGAGGTCACTAATGTTGCTCTGGAGAGGGAAGTCTGGAACACTCTGGTGTAGCTATTGCCCCCGCGACCCGACTACGGATAAGCGGTTGAAGATGGATGGATGGATGAATGAAAGTATTTGTTCTTTTTTATTGTATTTCTTCAAATATTTTTCATCTATGCTGACTGTGGTTAAAATGAAAACGGAGGTATAGAGGACGTTGATGGAACAGAGACAGGATATGAAGAGTACAAGTCAATTGTAATTCAATAAGGTTGTCTGAAAAACACGCACACACGCATGCACACACCAGAACAAAGCGGCTGTGGCTGAATGATGGAATGAAACATACAGTACAAAGAATAACAAAGAAATAACTGAAAGACAGAGAGGGGGTATGAAGGGTTGGTGGGGCAACTGCTCATCTGGAGTGGAGGAGTGTCGTGTCTCTCTCTCTCTCTCTCTCTCTCTCTCTCTCTCTCTCTCTCTCTCTCTCTCTCTTTCTCTCTGTGATAGATATTCTTCCTCTCCCCAAGCCATTTTCTGTCATCATCATCTCCACTCTGCTCGTCTTGTCTTCAGCAGTATATGTGGAGTAATTCTGCCTTCCCTGTCTCCCTATGTCATTATCACCCTCTCCTCTCTTCCTCTCTCTTAGTGTCTCTCCCTCTGCGTTTGTGGTTGGCATCCTGTAGTCGGTGAGAACGCTCCCTTCCCTCTCTCTCACTTCCCATACACACCATTGATCGATGAAGTGAATGGAGGTGACGCACGCTCATGCTCGCACTCGCTCATGCTCGCTCCCTCTGTCTCACATGCCCCCAACCACTTCCTGTGTATTCTTTCCTCTCTCCATCCCTATCTTCTCTTTGCTCCTAGCCTTTGAGAAGTGTCACCCGATTGCTCTATTTCACCTCTTCCCTTCCTTCTTGTGTTATATCCCACTTTATCACCCCCCCCCCCCTCTCTCCTCTCTCTCAACACCTGTCACCTGTCATATTGCTTCTCGCTGTCATGTGGCTGATCTTCCTCTCACATCCTGGGTGTGAGGTGTTTTCCTGTCCGTGGACCGTGGTGTTAGCCTGGCCCCAGCCCTCAATCGCTAGCCACGCCCATTAAGAAAATATGCTCTGGCGATTCAGGTCTGGTGACTCTCCCCACGACTGTGTCAGTCTCAGTCGAAAATCTGTTCACAGCAGCTGATTGGCCATCAGCCCCCTCACTCGACAGCATCAGACAACAAACATGGCTGCCCCCACTGCGGTGACTCACGACCGTATCAATCTGGCTATTAAATCGACGTATGATTCTTTACAGAAACTGGAGGTTTTATAAACATCATCATCCGACATCCCTCCATATTTTACCGCTTTTGTTTACATGTAGTAAGAGAAACCTATGAAAATCTGGGAACTAAATCGTTACCAAGAAATTTCTTCACCAATGTGTTTCTAAAGGTGTCTAATAACATGTACTAAAAGTTTGAAATTCAACTCCCGTGGGAAATTTGAGCTATTAGCATAATATGTGACCATACCATTAACATCCTATATAAGGCAAAAAAAATCTTTAAGTAGCATGTGACATATGAAACTAGGGGGTTTTCTGAATCCATTCCAAGCATTAGTAAAAATAGCCGTCATCACAAATGTGATGAGGTCAGCACATTTCGATATGGCCGAATTTAGCCCAATGAGTGTTTTTTGTGCAAAACTAACTAACTGCAAAACTAACTAACTTTTTTTGCCTTATAGAGGATGTTAATGGTATGGTCACATATTATGCTAATAACTCACATTTCCCACGGGAGTTGAATTTCAATCTTTTAGTACATGTTATTAAACACCTTTAGAAACACATTGGTGAAGACATTTCTTGGTAACGATTTAGTTCCCAGATTGGTCAAATACCTGATAAAATGCCCTTACTAATTCTAGTAGTGCTCGTTTGCTGTGTTTGTTTGGTTAGCAAACGGGTTAGCCATAGCTTCATGATTGACAACAACGTCATCTGCTTTCTTACTATTCTGATTGGTATGAACCAATCGCCGAGGACTGCCGCTTTGACAACGCCCATCCCAGAAACTGCTGCTGTGGGGAAGGCTTTCAGTCCGAATAATGAAGTGAAACGAAATGAAAATTCAGACAGAAAATTGAGTGTCAGGCTACCGCGGTGTAGTACTTTTAACCAATGAAGACCTGAGGCCCATTTATACAAAATACCTTCTAAATCATCTGAAATTTTTATTTTATGTTATTTTAGGCCAGACGTGTCCTTTACGATGACTCGTTGACTCGCCAGTCGGGTGCACAGCTTGGCAGAAACAAAGGGAAGTTGATTGAGATTGAGTGCTATGATTGGTTACTACCAGTGAAAGCAGACCGAGGCATGGAATGTGCGTAAGTTAAAGGGGTTCATGATAGGGATAATGGCGGAATGAAAGCGGCAGGCAGAGCAAAAGACAGAGAGGCAACGGTTGTGGGTCTGAGCTGAAATGAGATAGATGGATGGATGGGGCATGGCAGAGCAGATCTGAGGCTGGCTGGCTGAGGATTATAGCTCTGGAGGATTGGCAGGTGGGAGGAGCATGCAGGCACACCAGGTGACCCTGAGCAGGCAGATGAGGTGAGCACAGGCAGGCAGCAGGGAGTCCATGTTTGGTTTCACTGCTGTGATCTTGAACAGTTGTAGTCCTCAACTTCAGCATGTCAAGGACCCCCAAATTAATGTGAATTTTGCCACGGACTCCCATCTGCAAACATTTTGTTACAAGGACCCCATACAAGATTCGTGGTGTTCAAAAGTGATATAAGATATTCAAACATTTTCAGCTTTCAGCTTTGAGGGTTTGTGTGAACACAAACATTGTTTTGAAAATCACTGTTGTGTATAGTAGGGTTTAAAATAAAATAAATAAATGTGTCAATTTTGTGTCTATCTAATTGTGTATATGGGTTGAAATCATCCTCATTTTATAAGCTTTAATACAAAAATAAAAATAGAACTATTTGTCAGCAATACAATAACAATAGTTATTTTCTTTGAACATTCTTTGACAACAAGCAATTTGTTTTATTTAAAGGAGCATTCAGTGATTTGGTCCCAGTCCGCCCCGGTAACAAGATGTGTACATGCACACGCTCTACAGTGGGGGGACGCACAACAGGCCAAAACACACACACACCAAGGCCCGCCTCTGCTTGATCATGATTGGAGGAAGGCCCCTCTCTATCCTGATTGGATAGAGAGCCACCCCCCCATATTATTATTATTATTATTATTATTTAATAACGTGTATGTTTCTGTGTCACAACCTCACGGCTGTTTGCGTTTGATTCCGACGTACTGTTCGTGGTTCAATCACTGTGTTTTGTTGTGGCTTTCCTGCTGTTCATGCAGTTAGTTCATAGCCTCGATACCCAGGCTTTAATTTTCGTCGGTGCAAAAAATGAAAGCCTGGAGGAACGCATTGGCCACTCTGGGCTAGAAGTGGGAGTCAAACCTTCCGGGTGGGCGTCGCTCCAAATTATGTGACGTAGCGCTGCACTAGGGGGGAGGAGGAGGGGCTGGGGCTGACGGACAGATCGGTGAGATCCAATCAGGGTGTGCGCAAATCTCTGCCGCGACCCGCCCCTCTAGACCAGAAACCTAACACGTTAGCTCAGGCTAGTTAGCTCATAACATTAGCAGCTGTTGTCGCTTCGAGCTGCAGTCGTAGAGTGGCTGCGGTGCGGCGTTGCCAGACTTCCACGGTGCAGGGCAGGGCTTAGGAGGCAGCCAATCATGACTAGGACGCTACTACGTGATTGGCTACACGAGTGGTGCAGACTCCCATTGGCTTAGGCGACATTTCAGAGTATACCATTGACTTACAGTAGGCGGCATGGGGTCAGACTCCCATTGATTCTACATTTCATGCACCTGACAAAAATCCACTCATATGGATATGAAGAATCAACTGACTGAGAGAAAACGCTATTGTTACTGCTACTGAATTAGTTACATTTTCGCTATAAACAGACTGTATCATACAGTATATGAGTGACGGTACAGAGACACCTCCCTGACAATAACGCAGAGACAGCATAGAGAAATGACTGCCGTGAACCAGGGGATGAGTGAGTGACGTCAGGACTTCGGCGCTCTATAGACGACGCTATCTTGCCTTGACAACTATAGTAATTTGTTTTACCTTAAGAGTAGTTCAAGGTAAATTCACTTTAAAGCATGTCTGGTGACATTGTCACAGCTGGCTTTTGTCCCCAATTTACCCAGTGTTAATTTTAATCTAATTAAAATATTGGGCTCTACACTCCCTCTGCCAACCTGGGGAGAGCAACGGACTGACCTCATGCTTCCTTCAATGCATGAGGAGTCCAAGCTGCTTCTTTTCACCTCACGGGGGACTTTAAGTGGATAAACTGATTTTGATATTAACTCATTTTGCTGGTGATCCCCTGGAATCCTCTCAGGGACCCCTGGGGGTCCCCGGACCCGACCTTAAGAACCCCTGCATGATTATTTATTAGACATGGACCATCAATACTTTTTCTGGGGACTTCCTGGAAAAGCCTCAAGGACCCCGGGGACCCCACTTTGAGAACCACCTATCTTGATTAGGATTTATTTATATTCTGTCCTCACTCACCCTGCAGACCCTAAAGGGACCATGTGTGTGAATTTGTCAGTGGTGGAAAAAAGTACTCAAATGTTTTACTTAAGTAAAAGTATCAATACTGCAAATGTAGAACAACTCCATTACAAGTAGAAGTCCCATATTCAAAATGTACTAAAGGTAAAAGTTCAAAAGTATCGGCATCAAAATGTACTTCAAAAGTAGACTATTGCAGAATGTCCCATTTCAAAAGTGTGTACAAAATATTTTGAAAATAGCAGATCTACAAGCTCACAATGCGTCACAAGCTTGTAGATCTGCTATTTTCAAATGGCCAAAATGTATAGGGTTGAAGTGGTTAATGTACGTTTTCTAATCAAAATTCAAATCTCCAAAGTAACTAGTAGCCTACCTAAAGTTTTAAAATAATTGTAGTCGAGAAAAAGTATAATTTTTGGCTCTGAGATGTAGTGGAGTAAAAGTAAAAGTATTGGAAATTGGAAATACCTCAACATTTTACTTAAGTACAGTACTTAAGTAAATGGACTTACTTTCCACCACTGGAATTTGTATTCATTGTAAACTTGCTCCGATGATGTCAGAAATAAAGAAATTGACTTTTGCAAAACCTTATTTTGTAGTGCTTCCACCTCTGTGGATCTTTAATCTAAGTCCCGGCGTGATTCGGCACAAGGATGCACGGTAGATGAAAACAACAGTCTTGGCGAAGAGTGTATCGAGGACCAGATTAGATACTGTATACTATGAACGATGTAAAGGGAGAGTGGCGATGACGTACCTGCTAACAATAGCTTTGAAAAAGAGGGAGATTACATGGGATATAATATTGGCAAATGGCCTATAGTACGCACGCACGCACGCACGCACGCACGCACGCACGCACGCACGCACGCACGCACGCACGCACGCACGCACGCACGCACGCACGCACGCACACACACACACACACACACACACACACACACACACACACACACACACACAGGGTCATTGACGGTCATTTGCCGATATTATCCCATGTAATCTCCCTCATTTTGTTAGCAGGTATGGGGGTGTAACTAGAGTCTCGGCAAAGCTGTGAAAAAGAATGTGTTTCTCAAAAGAAGAGTTAACAGTTCACTGTTTAATCCTTTTACTGAGAAAAAGGGGCATACAAATCAAACCATAATGCATTCTGGGCACTGTAGTAGGGAACTATGGAGAAAATCTAAGCATTTGAATGGGCCAGCAATTTCAAATTTCCCTCCGATCCGTTCGGACTGGTCCAATTGCCATATATATATATATTGCCTGTATATGTTAGATGTACAGTATAACGTTTTCTTTGCACTCTACTGACTTGACCATTTACTGAGTTGTTCATATCATTGCTGTTGGGCAGTAACCTCTTATCTCCATATTCTAGATGTTTGTGTTTTGTCATAAATAAATACCCTATTACCGGTACTTCACACAAAGGTATGCAAGGTAGCAGATCTGCAAGCTCGAGTTCAAAACGTGGCGCAAATTGTCACATTTTGAGCTTGTAGAACTGCATGCTACTTATGCTACTGTAGTTTTGAATGAGGTTTCCACCCTCCAGACGATATAATTTACTCTGACCTTGAAATTCCCTCATTGCAATTCCTTTTACTGTTTCCCTCTGCAACTGTCTTTTACTCACAGATAAACTCAATTAATTTTACTTCATTTGCATCAATGTTTGATGAACGCCAAATTTCCCTAAAGCATATTAACATTTAAAAATAATGATAACAAGACTAGGTCAAAAAACGTGCATGAGACACTTCGGGGGCTTTTGAAGATACTTATTAGTATTTGTATAGTCTGGAGGGCAAAGAGAGGTCTGTCTGTCTGTCTGTCTGTCTGTCTGTCTGTCTGTCTGTCTGTCTGTCTGTCTGTCTGTACTCAACTCAACTCAAATTTTATATAGCACATTTAACATGACAAAGTCAACCAAAGTGCTGCACAGGTTAAAAGAAAACAAATCTATATAAACGGACATTAAAAGACAAGGAACAAACCGTGCAATATATATGGCAGGTCTGTCGCTCAATCAAAGCATTTGTAATTCACGTCTGCCACTCTGCGGGATGCTCATTCATTCATTGACATTCCGTAATTCATTCATTGACATTCCGTAATTCATTCATTGACATTCTGTAATTCATTCATTGACTCATTCAGAGATTCATTCAGATAACAGTGAGTCGGTTAGACTCACCCTCTCCTTCAAAACCACAAACCACGTCACTGTTTTCCTGCACTCTCTTCTCTCTCTCTCTCTCTCTCTCTCTCTCTCTCTCTATCTCTCTCTCTCTCTCTCTCTCTCTCTCACTCTCTTAATTAATTCCCCCCAGCTCTACTACCCCTAATTAATTCCCCCCGGCCCTATACTACCCCTACTCTCCTCTATCTCTCGTTCCATCGATGCGTCTATCTCAGGTCTTCCACCTCATCTCCACATCTCCTGGCTCTCCCACCGGGTGCCGGTTCTCTCAAAGTGCACCGGATGCATCATTCTACATGTAAATTGGATAATTGGATCCACGCATAATGCGAAAGCACAGAGAGGGAGTATAGGTAAAGGAGATGGAGAGCTGTATGTATTGAAAGAGACAGCAGTAGCACACGGGAACACCTTGCACGGGAACACCTTGCACACAAACACGCAGGCAGGCAGACAGACAGGCGCTTGATATGCACGATAAGTTGGAGTCACACTCATGCAAGCGGAAATGCAGGCGGGCAAGCAGGCATTATGCAGATGCATACCGGTATACGTGACCTGGCATCCTGGCTGAGAAACTCGACTGATAGACTAATGTATACTCATACACACACGTCCGCTAACATAAACAGCTGGTGTCTTATGCTGAGTCGTAGCTCTGTTGGCACACAGCTCACCTGTCAGTTCTCTGGGTTTAAGAATCCTCATCTGCCCTTCTTTGGCAGTGCTTGAAAGTATAACATGAGTACATTTACCAGTCAGTGGTTCTCAAAGTTTTTCGTGTCAAGGACCAGCATATTGACACGTATAGCCTGCAGGCTCCCATTTGAAAATGTTTTGTGCCAGAGACACCTATAGAAGAGAAGATTTTTTTTCAAAAAAATTCTAAATTATTATCCAAACATTTTCCATATGTTTCTGAAATGATGAAGACTAATTAGACGTGTTTCCATTGTGGTCCTACCGTATGTGTTCAATTCATCAACATAGCATGACAATAACAAAAATTCACATCATAAACAAATACAAAACCCTACAGAAGAAGAAGAAGAAGAAGCGCTGCGTTGGTCTGTGAATATGGAAAAGTGCAAACCGATGCTCTTTTTATGGGGAAAAATTAGTTTAGCACCCCTTCTCCTGAATGGATTTTAACCAATTTAGACCTGAGGCCGATTCTAAAAACACCTTCTAAATCCTGACTTATCCTGACCTGAGTTTTCTGAAAAACGTCAAATATTTATTCAAAAAAATACAAAAACATAATGTTGCTATATACTGTACATATAGTAACAACAACCCCAAAATGGGTTCCCGTCTTGAAAAGCAAAAACACAAAGAGGTTTTCCTGTCCTTGGTCTGTTTTGAAAGAAGCCAGTGATCCAAAAAGTTTAAGGGATTGTCTCAGAGCATTCCACATTTTGTTGGTAGAGTAGTAGAATGAGAATTTTCCCATGTTTGTTTAATAGCTGGGTGGTACCAGACAATTGCTCTAATACTGCCATGCAGTTGACCATGAAGAGAGCTGTGCCACCATGTGGCCTTTGAGTCCTTGACCAATAGCCTGTTTGCTTGTTTAACTTCTTCCACCACTGTTCATTAAACAGGTCAGGTCAACATTATAGCACTGTGTTTGCTCAGACCAGAGCTGAGCTCACAGTGAAGAGCTTTGTTCAACAATCCCACTGCCCTTAATATGTCTCTGAATGTTTCCTCACACCTCAATAGACTCAATCAACGCAGACACGTTCATCACACTTTGGATCGACACATTGAGGACACCAGTATTGTCCCCAAATGAGATGCCATCTCCAAGCATTTGGTTTTAATGGCCACCATTTGTCCCCAAATGGCCTATGTGAGGAAAGCACGCACGCACGCACGCACGCACGCACGCACGCACGCACGCACGCACGCACGCACACACGCACACACCCACACACTATTTCTACCTTAGGGGCCTTGTTGTTCCACATATTCTGCTAATGAAACAAGTCACCTCAATGTGATGACAAGTGCGAAGTGTGTGTGTGTGTGTGTGTGTGTGTGTGTGTGTGTGTGTGTGTGTGTGTGTGTGTGTGTGTGTGTGTGTGTGTGTGTGTGTGTGTGTGTGTGTGTGTGTGTGTGTGTGTGTGTGTGTGTGTGTGTGTGTGTGTGTGTGTGTGTGTGTGTGTGTGTGTGTGTGTGCGCGCGCGCTTATCGCTGTGTGAATGAAGCATCAAACTGAGACATTGCGTTGGTGGTGCCAGTGCTGTTTAAATACCAGACCTCTTTTCTCCTCTCCGCTGTGATCCTCTCGCTCTCCTCCTCTTCTCCTCATCTCTCATTCTGTCCTCCTGTCTCTCTGCCATCCTGACCGCCACCTTCTCTCCATTCATCCCCATCTTGTTTATTCCCGCCTGTCCCTCTTTCGCCCGTCTTTCTGTCCCTCCTCTCTTTCAGATGTCCTTCCTTTTCCCTAACTTGCTCTCCTCCTATTACATTGCATTAACCACTCAAGCCCTGGAAATCCTTGTTCAGAGCGGAACATTAGCCAGAAATAGCAGATCTACAAGCTCACAATGCCTCGCAACATGAGGCGTTGTGAGCTTGTAGATTGGCTATTTTCGCCGAAGAGGTTTGACGTAGAGGGAAAAAAGAGCAGACCGAGTGCAGAGTCAAAGGTCAAGTTTTACTTAAAGTGAAAATTAATAATAGGGCTAGGACTTAAACTGATTAATGAATAATTCATTTGATTACTGATTAGAACAAATAATGTGATTAAAATCATTAACGCATTTTACTTCGTTCTTGCTCACTGGACGAGTTCAGGCCTACTGATCATACCGGTGCACTTGCATGGCCCAGTGGATACTGATTCACTTCACCAAAATCTGTTTTAATTGTACAAAAAAAAAGCTTATCAGATCAAATGTTGATATGTGATTAAACATGCAATTCATTTTGATTAATTCATTTCAAAGCCTCTCATAATTAGATTATTATTTTCCCCAGGCTGCTTCATCTCTCTCTGCAGTTAAGGGGTCCTTGGCCTGAAAAAACTATTGAAGACCCGCTGGCCATAATAGAACTGAATTGGGGGTCATCGACACTGGCATAGAGTAGTACTTGCAAGCCCTGGCGCAGGCTATTTCGGACAGGCCCCCGATGTTGCAGTGCACGCTACCCTAAATGAAGAGGTTTGAGAGTTGCTGCTATAGTAACTGTCCAAACCGTCGCTGCGTGTTCAGATGTTGGTGCTGGAGGCTTGTTGTCGTGGCCACAGCTGGCGTACACCGTCCACAAACACACACATCGCCATGACAACTGGGACACTGGGAGAGAAAGATGCTCTTAGAACTTTGCTGTCTTCTTCAGTTTGTTTTATTTTGTATATTTTAACAACACATGCTTTCACTTGTCATGCCATAGGGGGGGGGGGGGGGGGGGGGGATGGAGCAGTGGTAGAGGGGAAACGGAGGTTGTTTGTAAAAGTGTCTGTGATTATGAAAAAGATGTTGAAGTATATGTTCTACAAAGGAGAGACTGCTTTTCTCTCTCTATCAGGGCCGGCCCTCCCATCAGGCAGAACAGGCAGTTGCCTGGGGCATCATGAGGGGAGGGGGGCATCCACCAAGCACAAGGGGGCCATGGTCAAGGGGGCATCACGAAAAATCCTGCCTAGGGCACCAAATTGCTCCGGGCCGGCACTGCTCTCTATAGCCCATAAACAGACGTAAAGACTTAGACTAAAAAACACTCAGGAAGGAGCATGAAGTCAACAGCAGAGACAGGCAGATGAAAGTTCTTCCGGAGTTCCATTTATTTTCAGAGTGTACAAAATACATGCTGCATGGCTTGAGCCATGCAGGCACCCGACAGCCTCTCGGCTCGACTAACACACTGTTACAAGCATTTTCAGTAGACTTTTATACAACTCAAAGACAGAGACATCAAAGGGAAAATGCAAAGGTGGTCCCAACCCCCCTGTACCAAATGGTCACACATGTCTAAATAAGGTAGTGGTCACCAGGAAGGAAGCACAGTGCTGCTATCAGCGAGCTGATCTAATTAGCATACAGGGACCCCTACAGGGCCTGCAGCTGTGGGTCTGTCCTAACATGTCTCTCTCTCAGGGGAGACAAAGATCCGGGTTTACACTTTAGCTAAAACAGACTATATTAATGTGAATTGTGGTTTCCATATACATCAATGTCTCATCCACCAATGTTGCAGATGTGTCATTGGTTGTCTCATTTTGGCAGGAAGAAATGTAGTCAAACCAACCTTTGCCTTTATAATTGCATGGGTTTAACTTGGCTACATAAAAAAATGCAGCTAAACAGTACAGTAAGTATATGTGCCTGAAATCATTTGAGGCGAGGAATAGGCAGTGTGGCAACATAATCCTCATTCATGTTCAGAACTATATACAGTAGTTTGATAGTTTGATCCAAGTATTGGTTGACGGGAGTCATGGGTCCACATGCACCATAGACCTCGCCCACTCCACTGAGCCAACTGCTTCTCTGAAGCAATTCAGTCTGATAATCAGTGGTGTACTTAGGTACATGTACCTAAGTACTATACTTAAGTACAATTTTGAGGTATTTGTACTTTACTTGAGTAATTCCAATTTCCAATTTCCTTCTACTCCACTACATCTCAGAGGCAAATATTGTACTTTTACTCCACGACAATTATTTGAAACCTTTACTTTGCAGATTTGGATTATTATTACAAAACATACATTAACCACTTCAACCTTACAGTATATACATTTTGGCCATTTGAAAATGTAGATCTGCTATTTTCAAGAGATTCTTTATAGATTTGAGATCTTGAATTGAGACATATTCTGCATAATGACTACTTTTACGTTTGGTACTTTAAGTACATGTTCATGCCAATACTTTTGTATTTTAACTCAAGTACATTTTGAATTCTGGACTTTTACGTGTAACGGAGTAGTTCTACATTGCAGTATTGATACTTTTACTTAAGTAAAACATCTGAGTACTTTTTTCCACCACTGCTGATTAATCAGGCTAGGTGGATAGATCTTATTCGCATACAATTGAATTCAACAGTTTATGCAAATTTTGACGAGAAGAAGGAGAAAAAAAAGTCTGTGTCATATCCATCGTGCACCATGTGATGCTCACCGCAGGGAATCAATTGCTCCCGTCGATGGATTCACTGTGTCTGTAGCTGAACAGGAAGCATATTGTCGCTGTCGGCGGGAACCGTGTGCGTCCAAAACACATTTCAGGACATGGAAAAATAAAGAAGCTGTTCCGATGTCATTATTATTTACTCACAAGCATGTCAATGTTTCACTAGTTCGACATGTATAAAGCCCGGACAGACGTAACCTTTCACTTTCACGTCAAATGTTTTTCAATAATAGTAAAAAATAGTAGATCTACAAGCAACGTTTTTCTACTTTTGGGTGAAACTGCATGACAAAGTGAGACATTAATTACGTTGAAATATTATGGAGATACAAGGTCGACAGCGACGAAAATACATTTGCATCCTCCTCCGTTCAAACGACTGAACGTTCTTCTGCGCTGTGTGACTGCAAATAATGCCTTTTCACATTGGCTTTATGTACCAAGCGTTTTGTCATTTGCTGCGACATATCAAACAAACGGGCCATCGTTCCCCTTAACATAAACAAATTAGCTGGAGGCGTTGGGATGATTACTTGACAGCTTGTTTCCGACGACGTCTCCAGACGCTTTGTTTGAGCATAAACGCCTCCGTCTCAGCAGACACTTTTCACTCGACGTCTATCAACAACGGCGACGGTCTTATGATTATAAAACAGCCTTCAGGGAAAGACAGACAAGAGCAGGGAAAGAGAGACAGAGAGTGTTGGGGAGAAGGGGAGAAAGGAGAGTGCTATGGCAGAGAGAGAGAGAGAGAGAGAGAGAGAGAGGGGGATTGTGTTGAATGAGATAGTTTCTTACATGTCCTTCCTGATGTCCATTTTAGTCCCTCCGGGGGGAAGAAAAGAAATAAATGCAATTACTTGATCCTCAGCTACACCATGCATATTGCAATCAAAGGCTGCTCTCTGGATGAATAATTCTGTATTTGTCAGCAGGAGATCTCCACTCTTTCTCTTGAGAACATGAAATGATGATTGGCCTACAACTCGGGCCAAGGCTGATTCATCTTTAAGTTCTTTATCTTTAACCCACCGCTTTCATTTCTATTTCATTTATACTGTATGTTGTACTTCTATATCTCTCTCGCTCTCGCTCTCGCTCTCGCTCTCGCTCTCGCTCTCGCTCTCTCTCTCTCTCTCTCTCTCTCTCTCTCTATCTGACTGCTAGCCTTGAATCTGATTCATTCAGCGTGTGTGTGTGTGTGTGTGTGTGTGTGTGTGTGTGTGTGTGTGTGTGTGTGTGTGTGTGTGTGTGTGTGTGTGCGCGCACATGCGTAATTCAATGAAAATAATCAGACCCGTCTGAACTGAGTGGTGCTCTACTGTACTCGTACTGTATTCGTACAGTACTGCATTGTACTGTGCTGGTACTGTACTGCACTCTACTGTACACATACTGTGCTATACTAACTCGTACTGTACTGTACTACTCCGTACTGTACTGTACTGTACTGTACTGTACTGTACTGTACTGTACTGTACTGTACTACTCCATATTGTACTGTACTGCACTGCACTGCACTGTACTGTACTGTACTGTACTGTACTGTACTGTACTGTACTGTACTGTACTGTACTGTACTGTACTGTACTGTACACACGAGGTGTTTCAGCTGTCCGTGCTTGGACACATACACATACACATACAGTACATACATTCCGTGCTCGGACACATACATTCATAGGGACACACATAGCTGCTTATAGGAGTGGCTAGCACCACTCAAAAATGAAATTAACGTTATTCCAGCACAGTTTACGACCCCGACCAAACGTCCTCTCCCTTGCGATGGCTTATCTTTCTTGGCGGAATGGAAGTCAACCCCCAGCAGACTGTATAGTGTACGCAGCACACCATCATGTAGCTGGATGATGCATTATGAATGGTGTTTCATGTTGCAGATGATGAATTATGAATGGTGTTTCATGGAGGAATCAATGAGCACATGAAGTCCACCAGGAGCATGAGGGGGAAAGTAACCGAGCACATTCTGAGTGTTTTACTTGTAACAGAGTAGGCTACTTTTATATTCTGGTATTGCTTGACCAGGAGACAGACAGACAGACAGACACACAGGCAGGCCAGGCAGGCAGGCAGAGATGGGTTCACTGAGTCTATAAGGTTTGTATTCCATTTTGGAATTATATTCAACTAGTAGTTTTGGACTGGAATCAGTTGGTGCTCACTGCTCACTGAGCATGTTGATGAACTCATTATGCATGTTGTGCTCATAGGGTGTGATTCTTCCATGTGTGGGGCTGGGAGTATTTGTTTTCAGAGCTTGGGCATAAGTGTATTGGCGTGTGGTTGGTGGTGCTTGCATGTGTGTGGATGGTGGTGGGTATGTGTAGTATGTGGTGGGCATGAGGGGGGCCGGGCCTGCCTGTGGTGCGCTGGCATGACCTCCGGGTGGGGCAGGGGGGGCCTTGGCTGTAGAGTGGTGTCCTATGGGTGCTGCTTGGTGTCTTCTGGGTGTAGAGTAGTTTATAGGCGAGTTGTTCATCGCCCTGTTACTTCTGTAGGATATGCGCAGGGTGCGGTCGAATGCGGTGTCTTTCAGGCTCTGTGCAAAGGTTGAGATTGCTGCTTTGCAGATGTGTACTTTGTCCCACAGGCTGCTGCCGTCCAGGTCTGGGTGTTTTGCAAAGTAGACTTTGTGCTTTGTGTCACAGATTCTGGAGATCTGTGCATTGATGGTGTTGATGTCATCATCTTTGATATCACCTCTGGGTAGCAGTGCAGATATGACTACTTTTGAGGTGGGAAAACTCGAGCTGGCTTGTTCTATCACTTCTTTGATAGACTCAACCAGTTTGTGTTCTCTTCTGTGCGGTTTCAGACTGTGTGTGCCTGTGTGAATTATTATGTGTCTGGGGAACCCCAGTTCATCTTCAGTCTCTCTCTCTCTTGCTCTCTCTCTCTCCCCTTCTCTCACTCCTCCATTTCTCAACATTTCTGTATCTGTCTTTATATCTCCCTCGCCCCTCTCTCTCTCTGTGTCTCTCATTTGACCCTTTCTCTATCTCTCTTCTGTCTCGGTAATGTCTGTCTCTCTCCGTCTCTGCTTCTGTGAATGAATGGGGCTTTTAGTGTGCACTGCTGTTGTCATGGTGACACAGAAAGCTTCTCTGCAGCAGTGTGCAAAATGCTGTGCGTCTTGAGTGGCATACACACGCGTGCTTATCTGCAGCAGTGTGCAAAATGCTGTGCGTCTTGAGTGGCACACACACATGCTGATTGGCTATAGTGTGCTCCAAAATGAATAAATAAATCATATAGTCTAGAAAAATATGTACCTGTCTTGCATATTTAGTTGTTTGTATTTTATGTCTTAGCCATTGAGTTCTCACAGATGTGTACCCAGATATCGTAGGCTATTATTATACCACCTGTAATCCTTGCCACCCCCCAAAAAAAAGAAAAGAAAGAAAAAAGAAAGACAAATCTGGGATAGTCTCAGCGACTTCAGCTGGAGCCCACGGTGCCAGACAGTGTCGTATGTGGCGGTCAATTCGCGATGTCCGGCAACTGTCCCCAAGGCTTTCTCGTCGTTCCGGAGGCTGTAATGATGACTTGTGTAAGTAGTGCTGTACAGCACCTGGTCCACTGTCGACCTTACCAGATGGAAACCGGCTTATTCACTCTGTGTAGCCGTAGGTCCACCACTGGGTCGATGTGGCTGTGGATCATCCTCTCCGGAATCTTGATTGGGGAACGCAGAGCAGCGAGATAAGTCTTATGGACCCCTTGGGGTCTTTCGCAGGTTTGCTTGCCTTCAGAAGGGCGATAGATACATGTGCGTCGTATAGTTTAGATCTCCGGAAGTGCGACAAGAAGAACGATGGCGCTGGTGGATGATGAACTGCTTGGATGGATGATGAAGTCATACACAAACATTTAGAAAGATTAGCTGTTGTCGGGCAGAAACCTCTCATCTCCATATTCTAACCTTTAGTGTTTTTTTTAAGTAAAAGAATGCCGTACTTGATCATCCTAAAGTGTCACACACAAGCATCACAAGTAGTTTTGAGCTTGTAGATACTGTAGGCCTATGTCATTTTTCATGCTTTTGAATTTGAATCCTGAAAAGTAACCGTTTTGGACATGTGAGGTTTCCACACTTATACAGACACATACATTTATAAACACGCACGCACGCACGCACGCACGCACGCACGCACGCACGCACGCACGCACGCACGCACGCACGCACGCGCGCGCGTACACTTACACATACAATACATTAATAAAGTCACACATTTATACAGATAGTCACATTTGTTAAAAAAATACATTTATACTGACACACTGCTGGTTTGAGCTTTTATGCTGTTTGTTGGAGGATCTGTGCGTCATTAGTCCCTGGCTGCCCACACTCCCTCCCTCACTGAAAGACACGCACGCACACGCACACACACACGCAAGCAAACACGCACGCACGCACACACACACACTTGCTTGCTTGTGGTTGTCCATCGTGTCCGATGATGAGCATCTTCTCCTATTTGTGAGTCTTCTGGTGGCATGCACGCACGCACGCACGCACGCACGCATGCACGCACGCACGCACGCACGCACGCACGCACGCACGCACGCACGCACGCACGCACGCACGCACACACACACACACACACACACACACACACACGTGTCCGATGATGAGCATCTTCTCCTATTTGTGAGTCTTCTGGTGGCTGTATATAAAAGCGGTACTGGGGGGAACAGGGTTGGCTTTGCATGCCTCTGTCCTTCCAAGGGATGCCGAGGATCTTCTGGAGACATCTAACATGGAAGGCCTCCAGGCTTTTCTTTTTGTATTTCCTTTTCTGCTAAGCAACAAGCTATATATGCTTAGTTAGGTGATTTCTATTTTGAATAAATGTGCGTGACAGTGAATATGAAACGGAAGTGGGGATGAGTCTCCACTTAAGCTTTATCGATTACTCATGATAGAGCTTCCGTTGCTCCAGACTGTATGAGGGAAGCATTTGAAAATTGCGAGAGGCAACAGTCTGGCAACTCAAGACTAGTTAGTATCTTACGATGCATTGGCTTTTGATAGCCACCGTTTCATGTACAGTATTGCGACAGTTTCCTTACAGATAGATTATCTTTCCGCTGTTGTTTTAAAAACTTTCACAAAGCAAGTTAAGTTTTCGTGGGAAAGGGAGGAGTAAATCTTGGAGGAGACCCCTCCAAATTATTTGGCGAGCCCTCTGGGGGTCACGACCTTCAGGTTGTGAACCACTGCTCTATTATAACACAGTTCTGTTTTCATGATGCTGTTATTTGGTTTGCAACACAATCTGTTTGGAAAAGATGATGGCGATCGGTGCTCTGATATTTTTAGGACATATTGACACTGAAACAAGCATTTTGGTTTAGTACTCGGCTCTATATATTGTAACTAAACTTGTTGACGAGATTGCTTGAAGGTGATAGGGCATGTTTTGCATTTTGTGAAGCTAATTGAAAATGACTCTGAGACTGCCAAACTTCTCAGAAAGTCTGAAATTTGATTGAAATGTTTTTTGGAGTCCATTTGGGGTCACCTCTGCATCCGAAAGACATTTATTTATTGTATTATTCATGTATTCACACCGCCATTATGTTTGGAAACAAAACATGGATCTTCACAGCATGCCGAGCAAGATAACCACACATTTAAAAAGCACTGGTTCATGACACAGATTTATTATTGTTGTTTCTTATCTGAGTTGACTTTTCAACAATGTAGTTTTCACTCCCACAGAATGGCTTCTGGCAGCTTCAATAAGTCATTGCAGGCTGACCAGGCCAGACTAGGCCCATGAGCTCACAACGTGGCGCGAAGAAAAGCGTTGTGAACTTTTTTCACTTTAGTTTGTGTCCCGGGGAGACAGTATCTCTTTTTGATCATGGGCTAAACGTTTGGGAACCACTGCTGTATATCATCTTAAAAAAACACAAATAAAACACGGAAGTTCGTATAAAGAAGAGTTTTGTAGTTGGCTTAACAATCAGCTTGTCACTTATCTGCGACAAGCTGTCCTCAATTGGTTTCAAGATGTCCATATATTGCCTGCTATGTTGACGTCAGTATCAGCCTGCAGACTTTCATGTCCAGGGGAGACATACATGTTGGTGGGGGGGTTGGATGTCTCACTGACATCTTGGTGGCCTAGGTTGGTTTATTATTACAACATAACAACCACAGCACTATTATGTCAAAGGAAAGCCTGACACACACCATACAATTGATATAATTTCTGTCGGGTGGAAACTGTATGTCCAAAACTGTTACTTAAAACAAAACAGCAAAAGTAGCAGATCTATAAGCGGTTCGTGCCAGTTGATTTGCTACTTTTGATATGTTTGTGTAACACTGTAATGTCATAAAAAATAAAAAATAAACACCAAAAGTTAAAATTTTGAGATAAGAGGTTTCTGCCCGACAGCAACAATTTCTTATATTTCCTCTGATGTAGCAACAATTCATTACTGTAAAGGACACACTCTGACATGGATAATGTGTGTATTCTTACTATTTATTTTGTCCTGCATAATGTGGGTTGAGGACAAACTGTTGTATGTTGTTCATTATTGACAGTGTTACGTCTTGTGTGTGTGTTGTCTTTACCATGCTGTATCTGCCTGTACATTCGTGCCTTAGTAACTGCATCTTAACTGCTGTACGTCCTTTTCCGACTGAATTTTCCTTGCAGGATCAATAAAGGTCTTGATATCTTTCTCATCTTATCCACCAATATTGGAGAAAATGCTGAACCCTGTTGTTGGTCTTACAGGTGCAAGAGAACTAGTATGTCCGCGTTGCGCAACATTGTACCGCCACCACCAATGTGTCACTATACGTCAGAGGCTTCACTTTATCACAGTATTTCCAAATAAACCATGCAGAGAAAAGAGAGGTCAACCAGGTGCTCAAACGTAGACTGATGCAGTGCTTCTATAGGATCAAAGGAACCATGTCTTGAAAAAGAGAAAACTATCTGAGCACTCAAAAATGAGTGAGTGGGCGTACAAATCAATGTACTTTAATATTTGCTGTACTTACAATATTTACAAAAAAATCACACCCATGTGAAGTGAGGGGCACTCTTATCATCGTGCATCATGATGTAAAACAAAAAATATTTGCTCAGACACATTTGCTCATCGCACATCAACATGGTGACGTAACATGTCGATTTGCTCGTCCACATTATGACGAAGATTCTCCATTCATTGTCAATGGGAATGTAATCTTTGTGTAAGATGCAAATCTACCATAATAGCTGAATATAGGAGGGGCTAGCACCCCTCAAAAATATATAAAGAAACATGACTCGGCCAAAACTGGATCTCATCCAAAAATGCACTCTCGTCTCATCTCTAAACAAAATCTCATCAACGTGTAGAGCAGTATTAAACTGAAAAGCACCATTCCAGGTCAATTATTCTCACAGCGTTACCAGGGCCTTATCCGTCATCTTGTCCAAGAACATTGGGTTGTAATCGAGTCTATAGCGGAGGGAAGCATAAGCTGACACACCACTCTCAGTATGGAGGCAAAAGCCAGGCTTACTGTATAAGGAAGGCGAGGGGCATGCAGCGAGTTCACTGTAACAGCACCCGCAACCCTCCGGCGTACGTATGCCACCCTCCTGACAGTGGCAGAGACGTGGCCATATTGAACGCTGTGGTATGTCTGTGTACGGATGTGTACTGCTCATAGCAGATAAGCTACAAGCTGTCTGGAAGAAGCCAAACAGAAATAAGTTTTACTCTTACAGTATGTAGCTTACCTGTACACAAGATGTGACAACCTTGAACCTTGGAGCTGACTGTTACGGGTGTCGAGCAGCGTTGATTTTGACAGAGAATTCATAGTCTTTTGAATAAAATTCCATTTAGTTTTAGTCATATTTTAGAATCAAAGGTTTTAGTTTGAGTCTAGTTTTAGGTCCCTGGAGAAGGTCAGTAGACCGAAAGCTTGCAAAATAAATACTTTGATTGTGCGCAGATCTGAGTGTGCGGAGCTTCCCTTTATTTTTCTCAGGTCCAACCGACTGAAATGTTGCATTAGAAATAGCATTAATAAAGTTGAAAGAGTTTAAAGTGAGTTTAAAGTAATAAAGTGAAGACAGTGTGCGGGACTCCCCTCTTTTACTACTCTGCCACCAAAATGTGGACTGCTCTGACACCATTAAACTATGTAGATCACTAGTTTCTTTCTTTTCTGGCCTGAATAAATCATCTATTTAGGAGACCACAACTGGGGGTAAATGTGATTCCCCATAGAAAGGTTGTTTCATTCATAGTTTTTCCCCATAGTATTTATAGTTTGTATTTGTTGATGACATGTATTAATTGTGTTATTGTTATGCTATGTAGATGAATTGAATTATCATTGTAGCCTTAATGTCTGACTGTACCATTTTTGACTAAAATATTCAATCAATTAATCAAGCAATGCATCAATCAATCAGGTCTGGGGATCACCAGACCCTTATTGGATTGTGCAACATGGTTAAGTGAAAAACAAATGTTTATTTAACTCTGAGATTGTGAAAATGGAACCATGTTGCACAATCCCATGAGTTAAATAAACATTTGTTTTTAATCAAAATGGGTATCAAATTGTAGCCTGGGTTCCAGCCTGTTTCACTGCGTTCCGTGGATTTGTAAATGTCACTTCGCTACTCACTGAATACAATTGGGGTCTGTGTGGCCTAATGCATATACACTGGGGGTCCTTTAAATATAAAAAAAATAATAAGAATCATTTAATCGGCTACTCACGTCATTGTACTACTGCACCAGTGTTCAGGGCCAGACTGGAGGAGAACATGGCAAGAATGGTAGGTTTTGGCCTGGGCCATGGCTCAATGGTCCAGGCACTATAGTGAAATACGCACATCACTTCATGGAGGTGCTGGGTTCAAAAAGTAACATAGGAAAAGAAGGAAGCCGCACACTCATATGCTCCGAAGGATAAGTTTATTGACGACGTTTCGAGCCAAGGCTCTTCCAGTTTGACCAGATGAAGAGCCTTGGCTCGAAACGTCGTCAATAAACTTATCCTTCGGAGCATATGAGTGTGCGGCTTCCTTCTTTTCAATGGTCCAGGCACCTTGGCTGGTAATCCAGTCTGGCAGTGTGCCGCAGGCTCGACTCCCGATCCCTACGGCCTTTACTGCATGTCTTCCCCCCATCTCTCTCCCCATTTCAGCCTACTGTCTGTCCCTGCATAAAAAAAATAATGGTTGGTTTTAAGGTCTTTGCATCTGTAGCCGATTGCTTAGGCACCGGAACATTGCGAGCTGAATATATAGTGAGTAATTGTAATTTTTGTCCACACTCTGGTCAGGTTTCACCTAACCATAATGAAGCCTGTGTCATTGGCTTTGAAGGTTTTGTATTGCATCGCGCTCTGAGCAGATTTTGAAATTCATTGTTGGTCTAGACTCTAGCCTATAGTCTCTTGTTATCAGGGAACCCACCACTGAGGTGTTTGTCGGAGGAAGTGACAATAATGTCCACAGATCTGTTTATGTATAACAGGACATACTATTATGCCCCCGAGTCTTGGGTTGTCTGACTTACAAATAGGTTTCTCTTTCACATTCTCACTGCATCTCTTCCACTCAACTTGTATTGTGGCATTCTCTGTTTTTAGCAGCTCGCTTTCAGCTGCTGCTCTATAAACACGAGGAATGTATATATATATATATATATATATATATATATATATATATATATATATATATATATATATATATATATACATAATTAAATTCATAGACTGTGAGGCAGAATGGTGCAGGACAGATTAATGTGACTGTTCATCGTGAGGCAAAGAACAGAACAGTGGTGTAAAGAAGAGATTGTTATTCAGTGATTGTGTGTAGAAGGCTGAAGGGGTTAGCAGGGTTTCAAGCCAGTAGGTAGGTTGTGTTTTAATGCAAACAAGGAGAACATATAATAGGAGAGGGGAGGGGAGGGAGAGGAGAGCGGAGAGAAGCTTGGCATCCATCCATACAACAGTGAGTGTATATGACTTATGACCGCTGCATTGCTATATGTCTTATATATCATTTCTGTGGGTGAAGGCTGGGAAATGGGGCTTGAAAATGAAATCAGCTGGAAGAGAGGAGATCCGCATTTCATGGACACTGCCACTGTGTCTGTGGGTGTGGAAAGACACAGGCGTATACTCCTCTCTTTCCTGGTGGGTGTGCATTAGTTCTCTAACCAAGGCTGCGACCCACCAAAATAATCATATTTGAACTGGGGACCCCCAACCCTGACAAGCACTTGGAATTGTAGGCCTTACATTTAGTTTGACTCAGTTCCACATACAGGTTATTTGCCTATTTTCACAATGTTCACCTCTATTTTCTTAATTCTAATTGTTTATTCATGTATATTTTTTATATATATTTTTTTAAACACACATATGTACATGTGCGTGTGTGTGTGTGTGTGTGTGTGTGTGTGTGTGTGTGTGTGTGTGTGTGTGTGTGTGTGTGTGTGTGTGTGTGTGTGTGTGTGTGTGTGTGTGTGCAGATCAAGGCACAGCCGTAGGGTCTCTCTAATCTTACGTGCTACAGTATGTGATTTGAGCCATTGCCTATGTAAATTGTGCAGCCTTTTATGGCAATAACCGACTTAATTATTTTATTGCCATCTACGTTTATAAACGTAGATGGCCCCTGGTGGTCTGTGGACCTCGGGAGTACATTGAGAAGAACCAGTGTGCTTTATAATGGACATTTCCTGTTATAAAAGCCTCGCCCCCCCAGGTTTTGTGTGTGTTTTGTGTGCGCGCACGCACGCACGCACGCACGCACGCACGCACGCACGCACGCACGCACGCACGCACGCACGCACGCACGCACGCACGCACGCACGCACGCACGCACGCACGCACGCACGCACGCACACACACACACACACACACAAGCTCAGTATAGACTCTAGTCTAGACCATAATGCCCCTGCAGATCTCAAATATAACACCTGGTGAAAGTAGCAGGTTATGGAGTTCATTTGGACCCCTGGTGGTCTGTGGACCTCGGGAGTACATTGAGAAGAACCAGTGTGCTTTATAATGGACATTTCCTGTTATAAAAGCCTCGTCCCCCCAGGTTTTGTGTGTGTTTTGTGCACACACACACACACACACACACACACACACACACACACACACACACACACACACACACACACACACACACACACACACACACTCTTGAGTATTCATGACATTTGAGTGCAGTACATGTGTTAGGTCAATGCTACACAAGAACCTGACACTGAAAAACATACTTTGTGCGAGGGATGGGCTTTTTTGTGCCTGCGTGCGCCGTTGGGTGGGGGGGGTCTTCTGACAAGCTCAAAGAGCATGTCAACATGTTGTTTGACGTGGCTTAGCTGCAGGCAGGCAGGCACTGTGCGTAGGG
Source organism: Electrona antarctica (assembly GCF_951216825.1). Lineage (NCBI taxonomy): Eukaryota > Metazoa > Chordata > Actinopteri > Myctophiformes > Myctophidae > Electrona > Electrona antarctica. Next base: position 22,058,453 of record NC_136796.1, on the reverse strand, counting down.
CGATGATTAGAGTGGTGCTTTTTACAGTTTTCTTTTTTAGCTGCCGGGGCTTGAAAACCAGTTAGCGTGCATCTGACTGCTGGCCTTGAATCTGATTCATTCAGCACCTGTGTGTGTGTGTGTGTGTGTGTGTGTGTGTGTGTGTGTGTGTGTGTGTGTGTGTGTGTGTGTGTGTGTGTGTGTGTGTGTGTGTGTGTGTGTGTGTGTGTGTGTGTGTGTGTGTGTGTGTGTGTGTGTGTGTGTGTGTGTGTGTGTGTGTGTGTGTGTGCGCGTGCGTGCGTGCGTGCGTGCGTGCGTCACTTGACAAGTCCACCCCCTCCCCCCTGCCCCCTCTCTCTTCTACCATGCTTTTACTGTCTCGCTCCACTGTGCTGGCTAATAAAGCAGAACTGCCTTAAAGACAAAGAAACGTCACCTCTAACAGGTTGGAAAGAACAGCCTCGTTATCGGGGGTTATATCAGCTATAGGGTCAGCCTAATGGAACTGTGGGGCTAAAATGGCTGACAGGCAGACACTTTTCTCCTCACCTCAACTTAACCATATATATATATATATGCGAGGGGGTACTTTATTTGATGCAGTGTGGAGTCTTGTGATGTAGTGTGGTGTGGTGCTAAAGTTGCAGTCGAAATCCAGCTTTAGTGTTAGTGAGAGTGTTAGTTATAGGTGCACATGTGGAAGTTTTATTAGAAAGCTGTGATGTACTTTTAAGCTTAATGTTTAATTAAAGAAGGAGAGAGAACCCTGTGATTATTCTTGTACAGTAGATTCTCTCATTTGACGTATTTAACCTCTATTTCATCATAGTCACTTGAGTTCAGAGATCTCTTTTTCAATTAAGACCTAGAATGGACTACTTTCTAGCCTGTGAAATTTCAATTAATCACTTTCCACACGTACAGGAAGAAAATATATCTACAGGGCCACAATAGTCACTTCACGACACTAGGGTGTATAGGCTAAGTGGCCATTCCTAAGTTTTATTGCGACCCCATATTCATGGCACCCCTGAAGGACCCCTGTGTTAGTGAAAGTTGTGTTTTCTTCTCTTACTTCCTGCTCCGTTTCACTGTGTGAGCTATTGTTATACAGCTCAGTTATTTTCTACAAATCTCTCTTTCCACTCACCTCTTTGTATCTCTCACCTCATTTCTTGCAACTCAACACTGTGACTTCCATTCCCATCAGGGAAAATGTGTTCTGTATTGAAGAAAACCTGATGTTTGCTTCCTGCTGAGGAAGGTCTCGGTTCCATGAATTGGATTTTGTCTTGATTTCTTTTCTATTCGTGTTGTCTCTGTATCGTGTTCTTTTATTTCTTTCCTAACAAAATGCAAACACTGCAAACTCGACAAATGATCCTTGATAGTATACGCCGGGGTATTTTATGTTAGAAAATCCAGCAAATGACTTGCCACAGCGGATTCAGACAATTTGAGCTCGGATAAAGCTTCTACACAATCAATATTAGAACAAAGCTTCATTACTTTCTAAAGAGAGCTTTGTTTCGTTAGCTTTTGGTGGTTTTGCTTACCGTCGTCAAATCTGGTTTAAAAGTAACCTTTTTATCATTAAAACAAACTACAGTATTTTAAGCACACACACGCACACACACACACCTTCCAATGTATTCTTAACCAGTAAGACGCCTGAGGGCGAGAAGCGACCTTGCCCTCTAAGGGCATCCGCTCGTTGACAGCAGACTGCTGGGCGAGCACTGGCGCTTTGGCATGGGATTCAGATCAATATGGAATGAATTCTGTACTGGCCATATAAGGAGCATGCCTTGAGTGTACAGGGTTTGATGAGGTCAGATCAACATATGGAATGTCAGAACAGGTCAGCTCCATACAGTATATGGAGATCTAAGGGTGGTAGCGGGGACATTCTCTTGAGTGTACAGGGTTTGATGAGGGCCCAGGTAGGGTCAGGCCTTAATTGAGGCTTGTTGAGAACTCTAGTTTTCGTCCGGCCGGCTGCCGGGCGTGGCTGCACTAATAACTTTGGGGCAGGCCCGTCTAGAGTTTGAATGGACAGTTGGGCCCGGGCGTGGCTGCACTAATAGGCCCGTCTAGAGTTTGAAACCAAACACAGCTATGTCTACCTGCTATGCCACCTCATTATGATAATACCAACCTTATACAAAACTCTTACGTGCGTGCGTAAGAGCCTCCTAAGGTAGCACGTAGCATCAAACCCGTTTCCCGAAAGCCTTCGTTGCCACGCACTGCGTAGCCAACTAACTGGCTTTGGGAAGCACCACTTGCGTTGGTTCTCAAGAGCACAGCGTTACGTGTCTCCTTAACTGGCTTCGGGAAACGGCACTTAAGGCCTCCCTCATGAAGTCATTTAGAAACAAACCCGTTTCCCAAAAGCCTTCTTAGGATACGCAGTACTGCATGCATACGCAGCAGTTTGAAAAACTCCACCCTGACTCTTTCTGGCATCGAATGTACAGTTGGGTGCCACCGATATTGTCCCTTATCATTTGACCCATTTAGGCCTGACCTCAAAATTTTTAAAAATCCTTCTAAATCCTCCAGTTTTCTGAAATAAATATTCTCACGATTTTTCAAAAATAGCAGACCTACAAGCTCGTAGCGCGCCACTCGGTGGCGCGCTATGAGCTTGTAGATCTGCTATTTTTCAATAGCTAAATTATAACATAATGTTTAAAACACCAAAAGGGGTTAACTGTGCTTTTGCGCAGATCACGCAAACCTCAGCAAAAAGAAAAGGACAATATCGATGGCCTCCAACTGTACCTATTTCCTTTGCGCAATTCTCACTCGAGAAAGCTGATGCCTTCCCTAGCACCAGGATTTTCCTTCTTTAACATCAACGTCAAGTCCATCAATCACTGTGCGCGGGATGATGATAATCCCAGCTACATGTGTTTGGGGAGTGGTGGTTTTCTTCATTTCGTGTAAATATAAAAGCTTTGAAAATTAAACAAAATTAAGCTCAGCATCATCTATCTACCTTTAGTTCACTTTTGAATATTTTTACAAGTTGATCGGATCATCCGTGATAGCACATTTTTAATGTAAGTTTTATGTAAACGTTATAGGATCAACTGCTTACGTGTATGCTAAGGTAATACATAGCCTGTTTTGAGAGAGGCGCTTACGTGCACATTTGGGAAACACCTGCAACGTAAGGCAGCCTTCGTAGCAGAGCCTTTGTAAGGACCACAAGCAAGCCCATGCGCAAGTTCTCTTTGGGAAACGTGCCCATTATCTTCTGCTGCATTTGTACTGTATTTGTGAAACATCAAACCCAGTTTGAAGTGATGGTTTTATTTCATTGAGCTATACAGCAGATTAACTAGAGAACCAATGTTAATGTCTTTTCAAAGATCGAAACGGCAGGCTGCTGCTATAATGTGCGCTGTGCGTGCATGCATAAGTGTGCTTGCGTGCACGCTGTATCTTTCAGTTTGTTTGTGTGTGTGGTGCGTGCGTGTAGAATCACACTTTGTGTTCCTGTGTGTGTTTTGAACAGTTGCAGGAGGACATCTCATGCTCATGGAGACTTATACAGTACACACAGTCAGTTGTAGAAACGAGGAGCATCGCTTAAAAATATACCGTTTATACAGTGTAAATTAGGTAAATTATATATTAACCATGTACTGTTGTATTATCTTCTTTCCCAGGTATTTTACGAACATATCCATCGGTGGGCGGGACTATTCCTTCAACAGTGACGGCTACTTGTCCAATCCCCTGCTGGACGTCATCTCCTACACCAATGGGAAAGGCTGGGAGGAGGTGAGTGACACAGCTGTACATAACAAACATTTACTCGAGTACTGTTCTTAAGTACAGTTTTGAGTGTTTACTTTACTTGAGTAGTAAAGTACAAACTAGGCTTTCATTCGAACAAAATAATATAACGATAGTATTTACTGAAGTACAAATTTGTCTGAGCAACTTTAGCATGCACAGCTGAATAATATTTGCCCAGGAGGAGTGCACAGGTATCTATAGCCTAGCCCTACTTTGACTCTAGTACTGTGGTTGAGTAGCTGTGTGCAGCACTGAACCTGACACTAATTATATTAGCGAGGTGGCTAAACCCGGTTAACCGCAATTTCACACCCCATCAAACATGCTAACTCATCGCCTCTCCGTTGCCCTGACCCAATCCCCCACTGGGTTTCTCTCTCTCTCTCTCTCTCTCTGCATTGATTACTGCATGTTTTTTGTAATGGTACCTACATGACATGGGGAGAACATGCAAACTCCACACAGAAAGCCCCCCCCCCCCTCCTCTCTCTCTCTCTGAGGTACAGTAACCTTGGATTTAAAGTCTGCTCTCAGAAAGGCTCATTCCTCATCACTCTTGTGACCTCAGTCGAGCAAATAAACCTTAAATAAGCCTTAATCGCATTTAGGCGACCTTTGTCACAACTCAAAATGTCTGTCCCTGGCCCGGCGCCTTAAGGCCTCCCATGTTTCCAAGCGGTGGGATATAAATGAATGCTCTTGCCAACAATGTGTGTCCGAATGCAGTAAAATATGATGAGGGTCATAAGAAATTAAGGAACTGTAAAGATGTCATACATTATTCTTTATTAGGATCCCCATCCACAAGTGGTTCCTCGATAGTCTTCCTGGGCTCCACAACTAGCAGATACTGCAGCGCTGTGTAATATTACAACATGAATTTGTATGCAGATATGCCAAAACTTGTCATCAACTGTCACGCTAATGAAGAAGCAACGGTTGATTTTGTATGTGCCGTGTGCAAAATCAAGGGAGTGAGATAGATTTGTAACTCAAATTCATTTACTTTTGGAGGTTCTTGACATGAACATTTTTGAGAACCACTGATATAGCATCATATTATATAAACATAAACATATTATATATAACATTGTGACAGTGTGACCCCACCCTGCCACTGTTCATGTTTTGCTCATTACATGCCTTTCAGTAGCGCTCACTGGTTAGGTAGGGCAGGGGTTCTCAACCCGTGGGTCGCGACCCCTCGGGGGGTCGCCAAATTATTTTAGGGGGTCCCCAAATTATTAAAAAAAAAATATATATATATATTATTATATTATTTTTATTTCTTTTTCACGATTTTTCAAAAATAGCAGACCTACAAGCTCGTAGCGCGCCACTCGGTGGCGCGCTATGAGCTTGTAGATCTGCTATTTTTAAATAGCTAAATTATAACAATGCTTAAAACACCAAAAGGGGTTCCCGCCCAAAATGGTTTAAGGTTATTGTAGCAGTCAATTTATATTGGGGGTCGGGAGGGGGCGGGGCGGGGGTCCCGAGACGTTGCCAAAGCATTTTCGGGGGTCCCCGGCCAAAAACGTTGAGAACCCCTGAGGTAGGGTATGGACAAACGAAACAACAAACAAATACCCATCAGCTCTCGGTATCTCTGTTCAGCTATCAAACATGTTCATAAACATATACAGTATGATTTTCAGAAAACTGTCAGTCATGTTTAGATATTCCTCAATTGCCAGCTCATCTGCAATCTTCCTTCATCAGCCTTGAACCTTTTAAGAAAATTAACAGCTGCTCTCAATGCAAATCAAGACTTGGATGGCCTAATTTTAATAGTCTTAATTATACATTACAAGACGTGAATAATTTATTTAAATTAGGTGGCAGTTTTCTGCCAAACTTGCGTTGTCAACAACATCTCCCTGAACCATGTGGTGGTTCTTCTTCTTCTTCTTCTTCTTCTTCTTCTTCTTCTAACTGAAGTAAAAGTATCACTACCTCAATGTAGAAATACTCTGTTACAAGTAAAAGTCTGGAATTCAAAATGTACTTGAGTAGTACAAAGGTATGCCTATTGTGTCCCTAAATGTACTCGAAATGACTCATTATGCAGAATGTTTCATTCTAGATCTACATGATCTACAAGCACACAATGCTTCGCATAGCAACACATTGTGAGCTTGTACCGTTTGTACTCAAAAGCTGATACACAGACAGACTTTTGAAAGGAACATTGTTTGTTTGTCTGTTTTCATGGCAACTGCTTAAAACAATATTCAGTATCATTTCTGGAGAGCTCTGACTGATTTCATCATTCTTGCAAGTCTATAAGTTTTTTTTGCACGACACATATTTGTTTTCTTTTTGTTTCGTTTTTTTCACTCAAGAAGTACTGCATTTGTCAGTCAGGAGACGTTCTCAATGTTTAATGCTGCATGGTGTAAGTGGCAGGAAACTATATCTGCCTCATCTTCAGGGAGCGTTGGGTTTGGCTTCCTATCGTCTCTTGATGCTCATCTCCCCTATATGCTCTTTCAAGGCTTTTCCACTGGATAATAGAGCAGGGTATTGTAGGGAGATTGGCAAACATAGTTCAATCCATTAAGCCCCAAAGCCGATTCTAAAAACAGATGTATCTAAAAAATATATATAAAATAAACTACCATAGTAAAAAGACTAAAATCTCTCAAAATGTCTACAATTGTTTTGAAAAGAGCAGATCAAATAGCATAGGCCTACTGCGAGCTTCTAGATTCACTATTTCCGAGAAGCCGAAAAATAGGACTTAAGAAGGTTGTCGATTTGTATGAATAATCGAGTGTAACTAAATTGTCAAGTATTTTTTGTGAAGTGAAGCACAATATTTGGCTCTTGAGTATAATGTATAAAAAAAGGCAATACTCAAGTTAAACAAGCCCTCACTGTCATGGTCAACAGACCATTTGGCGTTTGGCGTTTTTGGACTTTACTGCATGGGTGCCTTTGAAAGGTTTGTATTTTTGGACTTTGTTTTTGCCTTTGTTTTTGAAGAGTTTCATTTTTTGGCATTCCTGATTTTTCTCTGCTTGCAACTACTGCTAACTTTTGTAAGTCTGACCTTGTTTAATTTAATAAATCAATTAATTTGAACCTTCCTGCTCCCTGCCTCTGCATTTGGGTTCAGTCATTCTGCTAACGTGACACTCACGTGACATTGGATGTATTCAGGAAGGATGAAGATCACATGGACGTGGTGATGTTCAGTTGAATTTCCCCAGACCTCACTATAGGGCAGGGGTTCTCAACGTTTTTGGCCGGGGACCCCCGGAAATGCTTTGGCAATGTCTCGGGACCCCCGCCCCGCCCCCTCCCGACCCCCAATATAAATTGACTGCTACAATAACCTTAAACCATTTTGGGCGGGAACCCCTTTTGGTGTTTTAAGCATTGTTATAATTTAGCTATTGAAAAATAGCAGATCTACAAGCTCATAGCGCGCCACCGAGTGGCGCGCTACGAGCTTGTAGGTCTGCTATTTTTGAAAAATCGTGAAAAAAAAAAATAATAATCACGACTCGAGTAAAAACCTAATTTTCTTTTCTTACATTAAAAATAAATACAAATAAATAAATTGTATACATTTTAAAAAACAAACAAATCTAAGAAAATCCATGAACAAAAATAATAATGTGGTGAAAATAGCTGATCTACAAGCTCACATTGTGGTGCAAAGCAACGCGTTGTTTGCTTTGGGTCCGGGCAAACATTTAATCTCTCTTTTGAGTGTCAACCTGAAGAGTTTGTGAACCACTGCTATAGGGTGCTTTGTGTCAAGTTCAAGTTTTATTTGTCTACAGTATAGGGAATACAGCAGCATTGGAAATAGCCACGCTTTTATAGCCTTCTTCAAACTCCCATCTTTGCTTCCAATCGGGCTTCAGGCCCTACATTGTTTTTAAAAGGTCTTGGAAAAATGAGAGCTGCACAAGATCTAATGTCTTACCTTTACTTAAAAAGCTGTGTTGCAAACATTGAAGTTGGCAAATCCTCTCTTTCTTTGCATGTCCACGACTCCTTCAGTGTTTTGAAGCTTGTTTCAATGCCATTGTTTGCACAGTTCAAATCCATGCACGCTCCATATTGTGTATCTATGTGTATAAGTCTTTTCCATCTTGGTGTCTCACTTTGATACATGTACTTGTATGTGCTTCTAAGTCTGTCTGTCTACAGTATGTGTATTCCTGAAAAGTAACCATTTTGGACATACAAGGTTTCCACCTGACAGTGACAATATGCACACGTTTAGGCTGCGCACATCCATACTGTACATTGTTCGGGCCATGTACAGTAGTGTCCTTAAGACCTTTTTAGGTCTTGCACCTCCGTTTGTGGAACAGTCTTGGACCAATCTCCCAGTACCAGGTCACTGAGATCTGACAATCAGCTCTTACATGAGGATTCCACAGTCATCTCCCACCAGGTCACTCAGATCTGACAGTCAGCTCTTACATGAGGATTCCACGGTCTAGCACAGGAAGCACGGGTGACTGTGCCTTTGCTGTGTTGGCACCAAAGATGTGGAGCGAACTCCCTTTGAGGATCAAAGCTGCTCCCACCCTATGAACTTTTAAAAACACTAAGTTAGTGTTGTATAAATAGTCTGTATGAAAACAAGTTCAAATTTTGTCCTTTCTGAAAAAGGCATAGCCTATAAACACTGAATTTTTAAAAGCGGTGCCTCTCTATTCCAAAACTATGGATGTGCCGTTATTGAAATGTTGGCCCATATCCCAACACAAACAGCCCAACATAAACAGTTGACCCTTTGAAAGATTCCCCAGAAAACACTGATTGAATCTGCAGCCTTCAATATCACAAAAGGCTTTTTCAGCTTCACATTCAAACATAATGATTATATAAAAAAGGGCTAAAACCTTTTGATTTCGGCTTGCTACCAATATTGCATTTTAAGGCCAACATTGTCCAATATCAGAAGCAGAATCAGAAGCCTTTATTGCCATACATGTAAAACATTTTAGGAATTTGTTTTGGTGAACAGCAGAGTACAGTTACAAATGCAGTTACCACAGCTGCCATGGACGGCGCTATATTGGATTGGGCGAGAAGGCAGGGAAAAAACACGAGGGAAGGAGAGAGAGAAAATGTGACCGCCTTCTTTCAAGAGCAAGACAGGGTGGCGATATGATGACCGATTGATTGTCCGTCCCTAGTTAGAATATGGATTTTGGTTTGGAAGTGGTTTCTGCCCGACAGCATCGAAATGCTGAAGAGGCGTCTGTTCAGCATGTGTTACACACTCCTTGTTGATTCCGTCGACTAAAACTATGATGAAAAATGTTTGTTGAATTTCGTCAACAAATATAAAGACTAAAAGGTAAATTGTTAGGGAGGGACTACAGTGGAGAAGACATCCAGTACAACTAAAAGACAAGTCAGTTTGGTTGCGCTTGGGGGTTGCACTCTGAAAATAACAGATCTACAAGCTCACAACGCGTCACAGAGGGACACGTTGTGAGCTTGTAGATCTGCTATTTCAGCATGCAATGTTCATTTTTCCATGACGACACGATCAAGGACTAAATCAGCTGTAGATTTAGTCGGCTAAAATCGATGATATTTAGTCGACTAAAACTAGACTAAAACTAAAACCTTCCAGATGACTAAAATATGACTAAAAATGTTATTCAAAAGACTTTGACTTAAAGTAAAAAACAAAATTGCTGTCAATATCAACACTGCTGTCATGGGAGAAAAGAAGAGACTGCAGACTCATTGGTGTAGCAGAGAAAGAACGTACATCCTCACACAGCCGTCCTCGTGCCAGCTGGGGGTGATGGGGTTGGCATTGACAGGAACCGCAGAGCACATGGGGGAATTGGCAACGACAAAATTAGGAATGAAAAAATTAAATAAAATTAGACTTTTCCTGGCACGGTGAGACACCCAACCTAAAAATGAATCACCACGCGCACGCACGCACGCACGCACGCACGCACGCACGCACGCACGCACGCACGCACGCACGCACACAGTCACCGCACTGAGTCACTGGTTGGCCTTGAACCCAGGACTTGTTGCTCCCACACAGCTATTTCAGTGTCAACGTCACTGTGTTTCAAAAGCAGTTCACCAACTCACAGCATGACCTTTGCATAAGCTTTCCTCCACTGAGCTCAACACTTCCTCAGGGCTTCAGAGTGCTACTGAGAGAAGCCTTCTGTCTCTACATGAGCCAGCTGGATGGATGGATGACACTGTCTCTATGGGTCGGTTGCACACTTAACCTCTTAAAGGAGAATTCCCGACTAGCCGCTTTCTTGTGTGTGTACGGTTGTAATGCACGTAACTCGAGAACCATTTGTCCGACCAACTTCAAATTTAAAGGACCTATAACATAAAATTCAACTTTTTCAATTTCTTTTGTGTTTCTGGGGCTCCCATATGTGTTTTCTATCCCCACAAATAACCAATGTTGAACAATCAGGCTTTCATATCATATGGGTGCTTTAATGGAAATTGCTCTCAGGAACAGCTCAACTGATTTTGTCCTCATCGTGATGTCATCAATGCCACCCTACTTTGTATAATTCCTCCTCTTCTTCAGTCTTCAGTTCCAAATTTGCATTTCCACTTTGTTTACACTGTCTGCCATTGTTGATTGTCCAAGCTGGCATGGAATGGAAACAAGCCTGGTTTTATCTAGCATCAGTATTATACTGACTCAAATATTAAATAATCTGCATATCAGCACCCCCACCACCTCAGGACATTGTGGTATTGCAGCTAAAACTGCTTTCAAAGTCCAGAAAGAAATGACTGCCATTAGAAATAAGTTTGAGGGACATAGACAATATGATATTAAATATTAAAAACAGTTTTAAAATGCATGTTATTTCTGCTTTAACACATTCGTTGGCGTTCCACACCACCACAGGGAGTGCAGTGCCCGGCCTTGAGTCAGTGGCATACACTGTTGTCCAGAAACACCACAAAAGGCTGGTCAGGCTCTGCCAGTGGACCTAATGAAGCCGAGTCCCCTCACCTGCCAATTGATTACTTAACCAGTCCACTTCTCACACTCAGTTTGCACTCTTCAGACACAGGCAGACAGACAGATACAGAGATCTCCATGTGGGACACAGACAGACAGTTCAAATGGGTGCTATGACAACGGGTATTGCATACTACAGAGATCTATATACAGTATGGGCACAAAAGGGACACAGACAGATAGTTAACTCCCACATTGACACAGTGACAAAAGACAGGAACAAATGCTGACGTCTTTTATAATGCGTAATTTGAAATATTGATTATGAATACTTTGCCACTAATTATTAAGCTAAAAGCAGCATATGAGCAGCAGGGTTCTAGATCCCATCTTGCACCGTGGAACCTGGAGTTCTAATCTCCTGTCCTGGCCCCATAGCCACACTGAAATTCTCATTTGTCTGAAGCCCAGCTATTTCCCAGGAGTGTAAAATTGCCAAATTGAAGTCCATTGAACTGAATCATGGAGTGTGTTTGCTGATCGCTGCTGAACAAGGCTGTCTGAACAAGCTGTGGGTGCTCAGCTGGAGCCAGAGGTGGAAGAGGAACTCAGGTTGTTTTAACCACTTACTCCATCCATATTCTGTGAGGAACATCAGCCAAAAATAGCCGATCTACAAGCTCACAGCGCTTCGTAACGCAATGTAAGGTGAGCTTGTAGACCGGTGTACTGGCCTATTAACATAATATATGCGGGGTTCGAGATTTCTCGTATATAGAGCTTAAACCCGCCTCTGCCAAAACGAAGATTCTAATATTTGTTGATTTTAAATGATGTATTAACCAAAAATGATAATATTTAACGGGTGGTCGCTTCTCCTCTTTTCTTCCCCTCCTTTCTGTAAACTCGTTAATTGGGGCTATGCACGTGACATCGTACCCGGAAGTTATGCTGGAACGCCTACTGATAGTCGGGGAGCCACAGGCCCAAAAGCTCAAGGAATAGAGATTAACCTGTGATGTCATGACATACTTTTTATTTGTTTTTTCTATTCACTTGGTCATTAAGGTCCACAGAATGAGAGGTCTGCTCTGCCGGAAACACCACAAAAAAGTTATGGCCATTTTTGTATACCACACCATAGACAACCAATATAAGGCAACATTTTCCAATTTTCATTGGAATTTTCATTTTCATTTTTTTCTTTAAGTAGCATGTGCCAGAAACAGAAAAGATCTATCTGATTGTATTAAATGACGTTAAACTCACCAACATTGCAAGTGTACGGAAAGCTTGAACTATCCTCTCTCTATCTGTAAAGTTTTTGTTTCATAAAAATTCTAATGCAGGAGATTCTAATGCAGGAAAACAAGGTCAGGTATTGGTTGGTATGGGTTGCACAGTATTTTAACAGCTTTCATCCATGGTTGTCCCTATTTTGGCCATGTTATTATAGGTGAAAATCTTCAAAGATGTTCTACAACTTATATCCTTTTCCTCTTAAAAAAGCAGGTCTACAAGCTCACAATGTGTTGGGTCACGCCGTGTTGTAGAAATGAGACGTAGCTTGCGAAGTTAGTTCATTCAGACAACCTCAAGGGGGTTCATGCCATGCTCAAGGCGCATACTATACTCAAGGGGTTAACATGCTGCATTACTATGTGGGTGTACAGTGTGTGCAGTCCCTCACGTCATTCGCCGATGCGGCAGTCAGCTGTCCAATTGGGCGGGCTACTTAAGCTCACCAGTCTGCATGCTCTTCCTGCCTTCCTCTGCATATGGTCCCCGGTTGTATGCAATGTTTTTTGTTCCTCGTGGTTGTTGCTGCTGCTATTGCTGTCCGTGTGTGCAGCTACTTCTGCTTAAATTATGCTTCTCAGCTACTGTCCTTGCTGTGATAAGGGCCTGCAGGTTGTATGCAAATATTGAGTTTGATATGATTCTGCTAATGCTGCTGAGTTCTACTATGTGGCTTCAACAAGCTTCATAATAGCCCGTTTTGGTAATTAAGCCGGATGCGCAGTCAGTGCTGCAGCTTCTATTGTAACATGGTATGTGTTCTATAGCCAAGTTCTCATTTTGCTAATGTTTTGCCAAGTCAGCCCAGGTGCAGTGTTTCTCCCATTCAGTGATGGGTCCTCAACTCATGTGCAGTGGTTGCCACGTCCGCTTTTATAAGCAATGTTGGGCTTGTTTTCTGTAGTCAATTGTTCGGTTCTGGTGTCATTTTTGTCTTACCTGCTGTCCTAATAAAATATTGGCACTCTGGCTATTGGCGTGTGCGGCCACCTTCTTGTTTTTTCAAGATTTCCTCTACGGTTCTGGTGTTCTGTCATGGATCCAAATGACCTTGTCCAATGAACTGTATTGTTTCAAAGTCGTCGTAGTCAGTAGGGTATATATTGTAAGTTAAGTTGTCACGTGGCGAGTCCTAGTCGGGTACAGGATGGTTCTACACCTGGTTGCTTTCTTTCTCAAGATCTGGCAACTCAGCTGCCTGTTTGTCTCCTAGCAGTTTCATTCATTTTGGAGCAAGACTTCAGTCACACTCTGCTTACCAAAGTATTCCTTAAATCACTTTCTATATGTGCTTTGGAAAGTGTTGTCTGTGAGGTAACTACCTTAATTGCAATCTTGATATAGGTTGGTGCTTTTGTAGCCATGTGGTGTTGAGGTTTCCTCATTGCCATGAGGGTTTGTTCATGCTAAACTAATGCTAAAGCTAGCACCCTTTTGCCTGTGATTTATTATGCTTCAGTTTTATGCCTGGTTAACACTAATACATTTATGCAGCTCTAGAAGAGCTTTCTGACTGTCAAGTCATATGTGGCATAGTTATTAATCTTAAAGTTATTCCATGTTTCCAATTCATAAGGACAGTATCATATGTTATGGTTAATTCATCTCAATCCATTTCAGTTATGTGCAGCGTCATTCTAAAGTAGGTTAAAATTGCAAATTGCATTTGCAGTAATGTCATGTCAAGTGACATAGCCTACTGTCTACTGCTGTAGATCTGTAGATTTGTTTCTAGCTGTTTATTTCCGGACGTATTTCTCAATGGGCATCATTTAATTAGTGCTTTCTTTTCGTTGTATCATGTCTCAGCTTCACTATCCGGGTTGAGCTGTCTTGGAGAAGAGTTAAAAGCCTTAACAGACTGCTGCCTCCGTCCGCCTCTTCAAGCATATCTAGCTGTCGGTCTAGTCACTCCAGTGTATACCCCCCTCACTCGATTTGAGGTCAGAAGTTCAGATCAATATATATATATATATATATATATATATATATATATATATATAGCGTCTTGTCACCGTGTGTCCCATTGCCCATTTGTCACCTTTAATGTTTCAGATTCATACTGTATGTTCTGTTGATCAGTCCTTGAGTAGGACTAGGTAATGGCAGTTGCTTTGTGGGACTGAAGATGTTTCAAAAGGTGGTAGGCTAGCAGCTTGCGTATTGCTTCATTTCTGCACAACTAACATCCACTGCCAGGAGCTCTAAAGTGAAACTCCTAAGCATTAATTCATCACTTATCCGTGAGGGGACCTGGGATGAAGGAAGGCAGCCATAGACGTATGTCTATGTTCGCAGCAAGCTTGGCTTCCGTGTCGCAGTGCTTGTGCGACCTATAGCGTGTGAAAACGTGTACGTCACCAAGAGGGGGTGGCGTCTGAAAAGCTTGGGACGGCCCTCTCGTGGGCATTAAATTCTAGCCCACATCACTCAGAATAGAGTGACGGTGGTATGTATTTGTAAATATTAAGCTCGTTCTTGGCGACAACATAGTGAACCAACACCACGTCGGGCCCAAATACATTACAAGGACAAGTTAAATGTTGTGAACAAACACGGCTGTGCTTAGATACTTTGTTGAACATTATGTCTCTGCGCCCATGCGCCGATCCAAGCCATTCTACGTCTTTTGTAAACTCGTCAATCTGGGTTCCTTGATGCTGTCTCCATGCTGGAAAGCTGAACATCTAATTCCGTTTTCTGGCTCATTTCCTCGACGTGACCTGCTGTGGCACTTATTTACTGAGCAAGTCTGCACCATTGTGAGGTCAGTTTTGTTTTTGTTTTTCTCAATGCAAACAAGCCAGCAAGTATGGCGGCCGCTACCATGTGACACATGTGTCGATGCCCCCTCCAGGAGATTTTGGTACACCCTATTGGTTGTGTTTTCCCCGGTGCAGCCGGGAAATGTAGTCTGCCAGTTTGTATTCAGACCAGTAATCGATTTGATGTCGCTCAGTACCACTATAGTATTGAGTAACAGCATTAGGCAAATATCACAGTGATGACGTTTAATGTCTATTTAATTCCGCAGTGGATATATCATAAGTTTGGGTTAGTTGCAACTTGCATAGGAGGCTTTGCTTGTTTCTCCAGTTTCAATTGAAACGGGCCTCCACCCTCAGGGGGCCTCCGAGCGCTGGCTGACTGTCGGGTGTCCCCCACCACCCTTGGCCTCTCGCTCACTCGCTCACTCATATCTTGTTGTTAATCTACTTAACGTTGCAGTTAGTAGGGATGGGACCGATTGTCTTCGTGGCCGCTTGGTAGCTACTTGGTAGCTACTATCAGGTGAAATCTGTTGTAAGCCTTCATTTTCTGGTATCAGCTCAGGGGCCTCGCTGCTAGTCGAGTCCGCCCAGGGTCTGGGAGGTTGTGGCTCGATCACCGGCTGGGTCATACCAAAGACTCCGGGAAAATGGGAACCCAGTGCTTCCTCCGATCCTCGGCACTCTGCATCAATGGTCGGACTGGAGTAAGTCCCTGCGTCATTCCAGTGTCACGTCCAGGGGCTGTACGTGTACATCAATCCGCCTCACACTTCTGAATCAAGAGTTGGGCTCCTGCCCCGGGCCTCATGACTCTGCAAGGCTGTTTTTCTGCTCCTCTTAGTTATTGCTTCAAATGGCATTGGATGGCAATCTAAATGAATGCAGTATAAGTTCATAGGTAATGGCATCGATGTCGTCAATTATCTGTCATCGCTTCCTCATAGAAGCTGTTTAGTGTCATGTTAAATAAATTAATACATGTATTAACAATATTAATTATTATAATAAAAATCACACCTGTGTGAACTGAGTGGTGCAAGGTCTTATATAGTCTGATCAGCTATGTCAGTGACGTCACACACTAACCATAGTAACCATGCTCACCTTTGCACGGACACGTAGGTATACAGGTACACAATACAGACAAGCTGGTTGTTGGAGTGGTTTGCACCACTCAAAAAAAAAATAAGTGGCTATACAGGACAGGCATATATCTTGCTTTCTCTCAAAGCAGATCATGTTTTATCTATTATCTGTGGCTCATTTGTTCAACAGGTTCATGACCCTCAGATATTCTCTTGGTCCTAAGCTTTCTTTCAGCACAAGTCTCAGACGTCCTAAGGTCGCTCAGTCAGGAGATTCACCAATGCTTCTTCAGCTGGTGTTGGTCGGTTGGGGTTTCTTCGAAAGTGATGGTTCTAGTATCTTGCAAAGAAGTAAGTCCATCACCATCACCCTGACCCTGCAGCGCTGTTGATTCTGCAGCATGATTATAGATTGCTCGTATGGAACATGGTAGTGTATCTCATCCCAGTTCTGGACGAGGGTGGTCTTGAACAGTTCTCGGGTCTGCATGACATGAAGCTATTTTAACTTCTTTAAGCTCATATTCAATTGCTCAAAGGCCTCATGAAGAGCATATGCCGCTCATGTAAGTTAATTCATTAGGGGCATCTATCACGTGGGTGTCTAAATAGACTAGGATTAAGATCTAAGGCTTTTCTCTTTAAATATCGGTTTCTCTCTCTTTAAACGGCTTATCGGGCTCGTGTGGTGTGGGAAGTCTCTTCTGCTGATCTTGACCCTCAGCATGATCTCTGTTTCCGATCCGTGCTTAGGATCCCCTATTCACACTTTTAATCATTCAGCCAGGATGAAGTATAAGTAACTCTGTCTCTGCTTGTGTCTTTTAGTTCTGCATTGGGCAACCTGCTTTGGCTGCGTTCTGGACTCCGTAAGGTGGCGCGAGCCCTGCCTAAGCCAGGGCTATCGGTCTTCTCAGCTCATGCCTCGCTACTCCTGATTCTACTGCCACGCTGATGCGCCAGTTGCCAACCAAAACTCAGGCCATGGTCCTCAGCTGCCCATGAATCATTATGTGCATCTAATCAGAAGAGCTTCAGTTGTTTATTCAGGATGTAATGAATGCAAGTGCTGTATCCGATCAGGAATGGTAATCTTATTACCTTGCATATACGGTGGTCGCTGGGTGGAATGCTTACAGGTCGTTATCTCAAGCTTAAATGGCTATAGTAGCATACCGGTTCTCATCTCAAGCTTATGTTCATAGCGGCTCTGAAACAGCGGGCCGGTGGCGTTCCTCTTGCTGACAGAGGGCCGGTGGCGTTCCTCTTGCTGACAGAGGGCTGGTGGCGTTCCTCTTGCTGAGGACGTCGGCGTAACGGTGAATGGTTGCACTACACGCGTGTAGTGCAACAGCAGCAGCAGCAGCAGCAGCAGCAGCAGCAGCAGCAGCAGCAGCAGCGTAGAATATTCCTCTATAGTGGCAATAGAGGAATGGCCTATCGGCGAGCGCAGCCAAGCAGGCCTTTTTCAGCTTAAGCTTAAGGTTAGTATGCCCCAGCCGATCCCAGATGGTTGTCTCTCATGCTGGGAGAAGAAAAAAAAAAAAAAGGGGTATCGGCCGGGGCCCCACACATTATTTTTTCTCAAGAGGTAAGCCTCACGGCTCGGCGTGCAGTCATGGCTACACATAGCTCACGTAAAAGTTAAAATATCCGTGCAAAATCCAGAAATGCATAGCTTGCATTTCGTCACTATTCTCAGTGGGACATCTGCACGGATGTGTATCGGTTGAGTATTCCCGTAGGGCGTTCCGGTTCTGCTTTGTTGGGGGGGTTAGCATATCCGGCAGGTTCCAGAAATGCATATTTGCATTTCGTCACTGTGTATCCATAGTGGGTCACCTGCCCGGATCAACGGTGAGAGTTCACCGAAAGTATGTGTGTTGGGGGGGTTATTGTATATCTATCTCCCTGCTCTTTATATTCTGTGTTATTGCTTAACCATGCCGAGCAGGGAGAAATCCAGCAGAGCCGAACGCCAAATCCAATATCATATGCACACTTGTTACTCATTCTGCAATAAATATTGGTTTAACTATTCGTGAGTTGTCTGACTGAAATGAGACGTAGCTTGCGAAGTTAGTTCATTCAGACAACCTCAAGGGGGTTCATGCCATGCTCAAGGCGCATACTATACTCAAGGGGTTAACATGCTGCATTACTATGTGGGTGTACAGTGTGTGCAGTCCCTCACGTCATTCGCCGATGCGGCAGTCAGCTGTCCAATTGGGCGGGCTACTTAAGCTCACCAGTCTGCATGCTCTTCCTGCCTTCCTCTGCATATGGTCCCTGGTTGTATGCGATGTTTTTTCCCACCTCCTCCCCAGCACCACCACGGCTCTGCTATTTATGTTCCCCATGGGGGGTTATTGTATATCTATCTCCCTGCTCTTTATATTCTGTGTTATTGCTTAACCATGCCGAGCAGGGAGAAATCCAGCAGAGCCGAACGCCAAATCCAATATCATATGCACACTTGTTACTCATTCTGCAATAAATATTGGTTTAACTATTCGTGAGTTGTCTGACTGAACTACTATAAATAAAGTAAATGAAGAGAAGATTAACCAGGGGTCATCAATATGCCCTTACACGGACAAATGTGACCAGATTTTACTGAGAGCCTGCCATCGCGCAACCTCCAGCTTTTCACCTTTTCTTTTTTTTAAGAAAAACGTAATTCTTTTTTTATCCAAAATTACTTAATAGCACAGGCAGACTCTTCACATACTTAACTAGATTATGTCTGAAATAAGTGTCAGAGCTGAAATCGACATGTAAATATGAAATAAATGCTTAACTCTATCTCTACCGCTAGCTGTTAGCATGAACCCCAGTTCCCAGTGCCAGCATACGCGTTCACTTTAAAAGACGGAGTTTGATAGATTTTGTCTTCACACACCATTATGTTCTTATTTTGATCATGAGACCCATGACACATTAGGAGTCCACTAGGACAGCTTTTCTCAAAATGCATCTTGAGAGTGTACAAATGGAACCAAATGGACCCTGTACACTCTCAGAGTTACAGACATGTAATGGTCATTTAAGGCTAGATCTTTGTGTTTGTCTACTCATTTTGTATGTCCATGGCAAAAATGTAATTTCGACAAAAATGTCCACCACAAGCCAGCATGGCGATGACCCCTGAGAGTCACTAATAATTCAACCTAGTTATCTCCTGTCGTTCTTTTTTCTCCGCTGCGAAGGGCTAATTCAAAATTGTTTTAATCCATTTTAAAATGCAATTAATCAGCATACTATATTGAAATAATGTGCTTCTTGCCAGACTGGAGAGAAGGCACTGATCATCACTTTGCACAAAATGTGACCCAGCACAGTTTTAAATGGGTAAAAAAAAGAACAGAAAGAAAGAACAAGATAATCAGCTGAACACTGATTAAAATGACATTACCTAAACGTAAAGAAAATGTCAAACAATATGCAGTAAAATATAAGTATAAGTATACACTGTAAGGCTTAATTTGTCTAAAAGTTTGGTTGTGATTAGTCTGTTACAAGTTTACTTGTATTTTCACTATTTTGAAAGTTTGATTACATTTTCAGATTCTCTTCTCAACCTGCAGACTCCCAGCATTCTTTGCAATTTTATTTTTGTCTCCAGTGAGACGTGTTTAGTTTTGTCTCAGAGAGGGGCAGTGGGAGGTTCATTCCCCTTCAGCAATATTGTGCTCTGCTGAAATGGTGTCTCAATATAAGTATAAACAGAGACAATAAACAGTAGTATTTGATCCTAGGCTGAGATGGTGCGAGCGAGGCGGTGGCTTTTTAGCCTGCAGAGTGCAGACCCAAAATGCAAATCTTTAATGTTTTAAAATAACTTGAACTTTGGGTCACTTCCCTCTCAGACTACTGTCCAGTACTGAACTCAGACTGGACATTGTTCAGTACTGTTCCAAACAAACGGCAACCTTCCCTGTGTTTCTTCACTGGTCCGATCCAGAAGAGCGCAGTTTGCCGGCCACTGCTACAGAGCTGACAATGAGGTTATATAATCTTCCCTTCTTCTCTGGAGTCCTGCCTCAGGGTGGACCAGAGGTAGAAAGCTGTCGTTCCATGATGTCATCGCTAGGGACACATGCTTCAGTAGGCATGAGGAACTGGGGGTGGCAATGAAGGACCGGTGCTTCAGTAGGCAGGAACTGGGGGTGGCAATGAAGGACCGGGAAGTCTGGCGTAGCATTGTGGAATCCATGATCTCGACCGCGGTCGAAAAATGATGATGATGATGATGTTCCAAACATTAGAGGCAATGTGTTCCCAGCATGGCTGCAACCTTAAATGCTCTGGGCCTATAACCTCAACATGTTCCATGGCTGCAACCCTAACTGCTTGGGGATTATAGCCTCAAAACACTCATGTGTTATTGCCAGTGGTGGACAGTAAAGAATTAATGAATATTTATTTGTTTTTGTCGCATTCCTAAGCCAATAATTTGATGACCAGCAGACACAGAGTCTCCTTTGTGTCTCCATAGGGAACCACTGCTGGTAATATTTTGGGTGAACTATCCCTTTAACAATAATTTAACTCTTGAAAAACAAACCAAATGAACCCATAAGGGTCAATTTGGTTACCAACTCTACATCATTTAGCTGGGGACCACCTGGAACCCCCTCAAGGACCACTGGTGTTCCCCGGACCACTGCTTTAACCCATTAAGACCTGAGGCCCATACGAATGTCTTCTAAATCAGCAGTTCTCAAACCTTGTCTATAGGACCTATTGGATGAAATACAGTGAGCATGAGGCTGGGAGAGAGAAAAGGGGTGATGGAAAGAGTGAAAAAGAACAAAGACAGATGCAGAGATTAAGTGAGGTAATGATGAGACAGAGATTTGTGGCCTTGGACTTGCTGGCTGGTGTGTTCTGCCAAGTGCACACATTTCAATTTGGATGCTTGTGTTAATGTGGTCGTCAACAGATGACTAATGAGTGATAACGATGCAGATGGAGTGGGTGGGTGTGTTCGTGCAAGTGTGAGTGTGTGTGTGTGTGGAGACTGTATATGTGCTCTTGCGCTTGTTAAGGGCCAAATGCCCTCGCGGGAAATGACGCAAGATTAAGGAAAGTCCTGCAAAGTGATGATATTTCGGCACTACTGGCACTTATTTTTAACATATTTTTTGTGATCTCACTTCTGTGTTTGTGTCCCAAGGTCATTATTGTCAGTGCAATGAATCCCCCCCACCATCAATTCCCCTTTTATCTCCCAGTCTAATCACTATTATGCCAATTCCCACAGATCCTCCTCCTTGTCACGTGATCCTCTACAGCAGTGGTTTTCAGGTCACCCCTGGAAATAAAATTTTCATCCAAGGCACCGCTGAACTTTACATTAATGTCATTACGATAAAGATGTAAATCTTTCCCCCTAAGAAACTGTATGTATCACGAGGAAAGCTTAATAGTAACGACAGACTGAAAATACTTACTTGACATTTTCATACTTGACATTTAAGCAGTTGAGAATTACAGTCTAAGTCCATAATTTATTCTGACCCCTCCCCGAAAAGGCCTATCTGTCCTGAAGCGTAATCCATCATTTATACATTATGGATAATTACTATGGACTTAGACTGTTATTCGTCTCAACTGCACTTAGCCACTTGAACCTAAGCATCCCTATTCTGGGGGGAACATTCAAAAATATCTGAGATGTAGTGGAGTAGAAGTAAACGTGTGATGCGTTGTGAGCTTGTAGATCGGCTATTTTTGTCGATGATCTTTGTTTTTTTTAGCCGCCTCACTGAATGTGTGTGTGTGTGTGTGTGTGTGTGTGTGTGTGTGTGTGTGTGTGTGTGTGTGTGTGTGTGTGTGTGTGTGTGTGTGTGTGTGTGTGTGTGTGTGTGTGTGTGTGTGTGTGTGTGTGTGTGTGTGTGTGTGTGTGCGCGCGCACATGTGTGTGTGTGTGTGTGTGTGTGTGCGGCTACTCTCCAGGTGGGCTGGTGGGAGAACGGCCAGCTGCGGCTGCGCTACCACCCCTGGTCTCGCTACGGCTCCTTCCTGAAGCCCCTGGACGACACGCAGCACCTCAGGGTGGTCACGCTGGAGGAGAGGCCCTTTGTCATCGTGGAGCCGGCGGATCCTGGCACCAGCTCCTGCATACGGGACTCTGTGCCCTGCCGCATGCCCGTCAACACCAGGTACACATACGGGACTCCGTGCCCTGCCGCATGCCCGTCAACACCAGGTACACAACACTGCCCGCAATGCTCCGTGGCCCCTTTTCCACCAAAATAACTTTGGTTCTAGAACTGGTTCCGTTCTAGATTCTTGGAACCTTGGTGCTTTCACGGAACCGGCGGCCATTATTTGGTTCCAGTTCCGAACCAACTTTTCGGGTTCAGAACCAATTCATTTTCAGTGGAGACACTCTGAACTGGTTCAATATTTGGCGTGAAAAACGAACCAAACCGGTTCAACCCGGTGGAAAAGGCGCCATTCCGACTTCTTGGGATGGATATCCCGAAGAAGTCAAACGGTGACTGGAAGAAGGGGGTACCCTTCCAGTCAAACACCGCACTCCAGGAACGGTGCAGAAATGTGGAAGTGCAGTTCTCAAACCCAAGACGTAAAGAGGGAGATGGGTCTGAAGAAATAAAAATTAAAACGAAAGCCACAAGAGGCGAGCCGTCGCGGCATTGCGAAGGCCGCTTGAGCCGACTCAGTGCCATTCGAGTTATGCCCCGATAGGAACAGAATTGCAAATCATCGTCGCCCAAAAGGAAGGAAGGAAGGAAGGAAGGAAGGAAATATGTTGAGAAGTGGGGTGAACTGAATGCCTCATGTTACTATTCCGTACAAAAGAAAATATCGCACACAATAATATGTTGTGTACATCTAATATATGGCAGAAATGTACAATGCAAACCACTGGATAGATACTGAAGACAACAGAGACTTAGGGCATGAGACACACCTGAGGATTCACTTGAATTTAAACCCCATTGAAACACTTTTGGTATTCTTGGTACCATATGGGTGATTACCTACGCAGGTTTATTTCAGTCAGACACTTTGATCAAGATAAGCGATTTATTGCAGTGATATCGCATTACATTTGGCAGCGGGACTCCGCTCCTGTGATATAGATTTTATCTGTGCAGGCATAGCGCATAATCTGAGATCACAAGCACCCCTGAATCAGAGCCTTATTAGATACAGAGTTGTTACATGGGCATAACATTGAACCCTTCAAGGGCATTACTTAAAATACACAGATAGCATCATACAATCCACAGGAATCCATACATTAACATATTGACATATAGTGAACTGAAGAACTAATTGCCACAAGGACTAAGCTGGGGAGGTATAGTAGTGGAGGAAGAAGTACTCACATGTTTTACTTGAGTAAAAGTATCAATACCACAATCTAGAAATGCAGTTACAAGTCCAATTTCAGTATTTAGAATTTAATTGAGTAAAAGTACAAAAGTATTGGCATCAAAATATGCGTGTAGGCGAACGGCAGGCAACATTTTCACTTCTGTTTAATTTCCGGTTGTATCCGTTGCTTGCAACCTAGAACCATCAAAAAGTTGGCGAAGAGCGCTATATCTATATTAAACCACTGAGCAGACAACATGATGGAGATCTCCGTCATCATCGGTGAAGCATTGTATTAGACTTGACGTAGATCTCCGTCAACGGCAGAGAATATACTACGCTTAGCGCCATTGGCGGAGATTTTCGGCGATTGGTCTTTTATAGTACTTTTGATTGATCAAGTCGTAATGCTACTTACGTTGGCATTGGACTGCTAGCTGGTGTTGTCAATAACACTGGAGCAGGCCATCTTGAACTGCGCACCCACGCCCGTTCTATCTAGTTTCTTTCAATCGCCTTTATCTCCAATTCCTTGTCCCAGATGGCATCTCTGGTCAAAACAAGCTTTGGCACAGTCGGTAGTGCTGTCGCCTCATAGCTAGAAGGTCCTGGGTTCAATTCCCGCCAGGGGCGCTGTGGGCGCTGGGGCGTGTTCTCTCATCCGCGTCATTAGTCATCAGTGCCCATACCCGAGGAGGGGTTGGCGAAAGGGCTTTTCTGTGTAGAAATGTTCTCCCCGTGTCCCCTATAGGGTAGGACTAGGTACCCTCACAAAAAACATGCAGTAATCCTGGTCTCTAAACTACCTCCCCCTGGCCAGCCGGGAGTCTGATGGAGGGGAAAGGATCTGGTCGGAATAACATGTTCCTTCCACGCGCTGTCCAACCAGGGAGATGCATAGAAGGAAGCATGAGATCAGTCCGCTGCCCTCCCCAGGTTGGCAGAGGAAGTGTAGTATAGGGCTGAATTGGTTAATGTATCTTTTGTAAAATAATCAAAATCTACAAAGTAAGTAATTTACAAAGTAAGTTTTCATGTAAATGTAGTGGAGTAAAAGTTAAATTCCTCTGAGATGTAGTGGAGTAGAAGTAAAAGTATTATTGTTAAATACTCAAGAAAGTAAAAAATAAAATCCTCAACATAAGTAGGCTACAGTACCTGAGTACATGTGCTTAGTTACTTTACACCACTGCCTAGAATGAATCATTAGGATCGAGGGCGTACGTGTTAGCTTGTTAGTGAATGATCCGAGGGTGACTGAGCGTGAGGAACAGCCTGAGTGCCGTGACTGTCTGAACTATCACGATGCTCCATTAAGCTAACACAGGTAAATGGACCACATTTGTACAATATCAATGCCTTATTTTCTAGTCATTGCGACCCCTCTAAAAGCTCTTTACACACGCACACGCACACGCACACGCACACACACACACACACACACACACACACACACACACACACACACACACACACACACACACACACACACACACACACACACACACACACAAAGACATTCAGTGAGGCGGCAAAAAAACACAACAAATGGAACACTGTGACACATTATGTGTTATATTCAGTACACATTCAACGAACCAGAAAAGGGGGCAACCATGTAAGGCAGTGGTTCTAAACCTTTTTCAAACAGCGACTCCCTAAAATAATCATATTTGAACTGTGGACCCCCCAAAATAATCATACTTTTACTGGTGACTTCCCAAAATAATCATATTTGAACTGTGGACACCCCAAAATAATCATACTTGAACTGTGGACCTCCCAAAATAATTATATTTGAACTGTGGACCTCCCAAAATAATCATATTTGAACTGTGGACGCCCCAAAATAATCATATTTGAACTGGCCGGGGACCCCCCAAAATAATCATATTTGAACTGGGGACCCGCAAAATAATCATATTTGAACCGAAGCACTTGGGATTGCAGGACATTACATTTTGTTTGGCTTGCACGGTTTCTTATTGATTGTGACTGTAGGTCGCAGTTTACTATGAAAACCTGCTTTTCCCGTCATTCCGTCGGTCTTTCAGTCGGTCACACCTTTATATTTGGTCACGCCTCGTGACATCACACCTCCATATATGGTCACGCCTCGTGACATCACGCCTCCATATATGGTCACGCCTCATGACATCACGCCTCCATTTCTGGTCTCTATATGGTCACTCCTCGTGACATCACGCCTCGTGACACGTCACGCCACCATATATGGCCGTCTCTAGTATATATGAAGATCATGACACTGACCTCATCAAACTTGGAAAGTTAGAGGAAAGTTAGTAGTCTTGCTCGTGCCATCAGCCAGGAGCCACGGATCCTGAGCCACTGCCAGCCCTTATCCATGCTCATACACTTTGCCTCGTTTAATGGCTCGTTTGCGCTCACATTTCAGTCATTTGTCACAGTCATTTGTCACAGCGAGCATGGGCAGGAATGGGCTTTTGCTCAAGGACGCGTTGACATTTTCAGTAATTTAGTTGTGTCACTATTATCCAGACTGACCGGACAAGAACACCTTTGTAAGTGACAGTGGGGGGAAGCCCTATATTTCAGCCATTTGGAAAGAGCCAATCTACAAGCTCACAATGTGTCACGATGCGACGCATTGTGAGCTTGTAGATCTGCTTTTTTCAAAAGGTTTATATACATTTTGAACTTGGGACAAAAAAATGGAACATTCTGCGTAATGACTACATTATGGTACTTTAAGTACATTTTGATGCTAGTACACCTACTTGGAATTTACAAGTACATTTTTAATATGTACTAAACTTTATTTGTATAGCACCTTTCATGACATGAAATGCAGCTCAAAGTGCTTTACACAAAAAAGAAAAGAAAAGCAGGGCATAAACAATACAGTGAGGACATGAATAACATTTTTTTTAAAAGACAGATAAATCAATTAAAAGCAAGGGTGTAAAAGTGGGTCTTGAGCTGAGCTTTAAAAATGTCTACAGAGGCTGCCTGTCGAAGGTACAGTGGGAGTTTGTTCCACGCCGTCGGCCCGTAGAAGCAAAAAGCTGCTTCCCCGTATTTTTTAGTTGCCATTTTTTTAGGCAAGCGAGCAGGCCAGCAGTGGAAGACCTTAGGGGGCGGTTTGGGACATATTTCGGCAGGCAGTCATGTAGGTAGGAAGGTGCGAGACCATTGAGAGCTTTATAAACAAGTAAAAGAATTTTAAAATCAATCCTAAAAACAACCGGAAGCCAGTGCAATGAGGCCAAGACTGGAGTAATATGTTCTCTCATCTTAGTTCTAGTTAAGACTCTGGCTGCTGCATTTTGGACAAGTTGTAATCTGTCAGTTGATTTCTTAGGCAATCCAGAAAAAAGTGCATTGCAGTAATCAAGCCGAGAAAAAACAAAGGCGTGGATTAGCGTTTTTGCATCGTCCAGTGACAAATAGGCTCTGATTCGTGCAATATTTCTAAGATGAAAAAAGGCAATCTTGGTAACATGATTAATGTGTGAATTAAAATTCAGTTCAGAATCAATAGTGATCCCCAAGTTCTTTACTGTACTGTTACTTTCTACAGTCAGGTTGCCAAGTCTGCTTTTTATCGATTCTTTCTGCTCACTAGAACCGATTATGAGAACTTCTGTCTTATCCTCATTTAGCTTGAGAAAGTTCTCACTCATCCAGCATTTAATGCTAGACAGACAGGTCAACAGCGGGTCTAAGGCACAGAGATCATCTGGATCTACAGAAAGATAAAGTTGGGTATCATCAGCATAGAAATGAAAATTGACTCCGTGATTGGTAATGAGTTCTCCCAATGGCAGTATGTACAGGGAGAATAACAGAGGACCAAGAATTGAGCCCTGTGGAATACCAGAACTGATGTTGTGTTTGTCTGAGTCAAACTCAGCTAGATTGACAAAATAGCTTCTGTTTGTTAGGTAGGAGGAAAACCAGGACAGGGCCGTGCCAGACAGGCCTACCCAGTGCTCCAGACGCTGTATTAAAATTGAATGGTCAATCGTGTCAAATGCAGCCGTTAGATCTAGAAGTAAAAGAACGGAAACATGTTTCTTGTCAGCAGACACCCTAAGATCATTCATTACTTTTACAAGTGCTGTTTCTGTGCTGTGGCCTTTCCTAAAGCCAGATTGGAATTTGTTATGCACATTGTTGTTCTGTAGAAACACATCCAATTGATGAAAGATGCATTTTTCTAAAACCTTGCCCAAAAAGGGCAGATTAGAAATGGGTCGGTAGTTACCCATCACAGAGGGATCAAGATTGTGTTTCTTGAGTAAGGGCCTAACTACAGCCGTCTTCAGTGAGTCTGGAAAGACGCCTGATTGTAGAGAGCTGTTTACAATTTTTAGGATATCTCCAATCACACTGTCTAAAACCTCTTTGAGAAAGGTGGTGGGAATTGTGTCCAATGAACAGGAGGATGATGTCATCTGAGATATGGTTTTTCGGAGTTCGTCTTCATCAATTGTACAGAAAGACAATAGGCTCCCCCTGGAGAGATCAACCCTGGCACCATTAGCTGCTGTTAGAGGGCTTGAGCTAGCAGCAGCACCATTCATAATATCAGCTCTAATGTTACAAATTTTGTTATCAAAAAAGCATGCAAACTCATTACACTTAGCTTTAGAGGCCGGGAACGACTGCTTGTAGGACTGGGGGGGGTTTAAAAGTCGTTCAATGGTAGAGAATAAGACTCTGGCATTTTTCTTGTTCTCATTAATAATGCCAGAGAAATAAGCCTGCCTTGCCAGACGCAGGGCTTTGTTATATGTGACTGTTGACTTTTTAAGAATCTCTAGGTGGATGGTGAGTTTGTTTTTTCTCCAAGCTCGCTCAGCTCTACGACAATCTTGCTTCAGTGAACGTGTATGCTCATTTATCCAGGGTGTTACTCTGGTGTTCTGTTTCTTTTTAGTTTTCATAGGAGCCACTATGTCAAGAGCTGACTCTAGTTTAAGATTAAACATTTGGACCATATCATTCACTGGGGGAGTATCGGATAGGGGGGGGCCCAGATGACGAGAGAACTCGTTGGCTGCAGATGAGCTAAAAAAACGCTTTTTTATAGTATATTCAGTGATGTTTTTCTCTAGATCAGAGACAGTCATATTAAAACACAGCAAATAGTGGTCTGATAGCTCAGGCATTTCAATAGTCCTTTCAACAGTGATGTTCAGACCTCTAGAAATCACCAGGTCCAGAGTGTGCCCCTGTTTATGTGTAGGCCCAACAACATGTTGGATGAACTCAAAGGAGTGCAATAACTCTAAGAAACCCAGAGCCACCGCATTTGAAGCATCGTCCAGGTGTAGATTAAGATCGCCCGAGATAAGAGTTCTGTCATAGTTAGTGGAACAGATAGATACAAGTTCTGATATTTCTGTTAGAAATACAGCTTTGCTGCACTTTGGAGGACGATAAATGCTGATCATTGGGATAGAGGACTGACCCTGCAGTATTGTGGCCTGGTATTCAAAGGATGAAAAGCTGCCGAGCGTCAGAGCCTTGAATTTTAAAGTGTCTGAAAAAATGATTGCCAGTCCACCTCCTTTCTTAGCCTCGCGAACAGAGTGGTTTGCGGGACAGGCTGGCGCTAGGAGAACAGCTCCATCCGAGCCAAGCCATGTCTCTGTTAGAAAGATAATATCTAGCTTCTCTTTACATATTATATCATTTACAGAAGAGGACTTATTTGTTAATGACCTGATGTTAAACAAGGCAAGGTTTAGCTTGTTATCAGATTTTTGGGGGCTGTGATGCCTGTGAGGTACATTAACCAAGCAGCATTCTCTCTTCAGGCTACTCCTTGTCTTGGACAATCTATTTGAAATAACAGTGGAAATGTTGTGAACCTCAACCTGTACGGTGATTGAAACACCAGGCTTTCTAGAAGCAAGGGGTCCATACATGTTTGTTGCTACGCATAATGGACCCTGTTCATATCAGTTATCAAATGTATTTTCTAGGCTATATGGGCGTGGCATATAGCGTGGGATTAACTCTGGCCATGGTATCTCTCGCATTTTGGGCTGTTGGGCTGGCCGTACGGTAAGGGGGGTCAGCCTTACTCCAGCGTTTATCAGGTCCATCATGCCCGGAGTGAATTTGAGGTGATGTATTGGTGAAGGAGTTTGAAATTCCTCCATTCGACTGTCATATAGGACTTGTACATCTAACAGAGTATAGGCAGTATTGATAACATAATGAGTACTTCTTCCATCACTGGTATACAGTAGACTGTACGTTTCACTGTAAAAAACTGATGATCAAAAGATTCTGTTTCCAAGACGTAATAATATCCATCAGCACTAGGTGTGTGTGTGTGTGTGTGTGTGTGTGTGTGTGTGTGTGTGTGTGTGTGTGTGTGTGTGTGTGTGTGTGTGTGTGTGTGTGTGTGTGTGTGTGTGTGTGTGTGTGTGTGTGTGTGTGTGTGTGTGTGTGTGTGTGTGTGTGTGTGTGTGCGTGCGTGCGTGCGTGCGTGCGTGCGTGCGTGCGTGCGTGCGTGCGTGCGTGCGTGCGTGCGTGCGTGCGTGCGTGTGTGCGTGTGTGTGTGTGCGCGTGTGTGCGCGTGCGTGCGTGCACACATTTGTGCTTGTGTAGCCTGGGCTTCTGGTATGTCCCTGATAAGCATGCCAGCTCGCAATCTGGCCAATAAGGAGATAAGAAGCGAAAATCCATCAACTTTATTGGCCGAGACCCAGGCTCTCATGCTCGTCAAACTGTTTCTTTTTCAGCTTTTTCTCGCTTGCTTCCAGTATTCTCAGACAGGTTTATCTCTATCAGTCCTTTTTCTCATTTATGCAGCTGCGTGTTCTTTCTTTTAGTTTTTCTGCTACCTTGTCCTTGATCCTTAATGTACAGTAATTGATTTTCTTTTTGTTTTCATTTAATTTTGGTTTAGGTCTACTTATTTTCTTTTTCAAGCTGTTACAAGTACAAGTCTGCTATTTTAAATTTACTAAATGTACTTTTTAATTTATAAAAGTATTGATATATACTTAAGGCCCAAAATGAGAAAATACTCATTATGCAAAATCACCAGAATGTCCCATTTCAAATGTTTTCAAATGTGTAAAATTTGATGATGATGAATCCAAATCCTTGTAACTTGAAGGGGTGTGCCAGTTCATTCAAATTATCATAGGTAGGTAGGCCCCACCTATCCTAATTAGCATCCTAATTACCATAGGGAACCGCCCCACCAATCCCATATAAGGCATTGGGAATTCACTTTCCTACCTGTGCTTTACCCATAGAGTATAAAGAAGGATAGAGACCGAACTGGAGCGTTAGCCCAGCCCCCCCCGCTATTCATTTCAGTGGAAGTTGCTCAGTGGCGTTTTGAAGCATGCACCCGGAAGACTTCCGGAAGTATAATTATAACTCAATGGCTCGAGCGAGCGGAAGTTTAGCCTAGCCTAGCCCCGGACCTGAATTTTGAGGTCTGGGCTTACGCACGTGACGTCATGAACGTCCGTCCACTTCCATTAAAGTGCTGCAATTCCACATTTCGCCAGTAGGTAGTGGCATCTTCAACGTTGGATACCCTTACTGGGGGCTTGGCTTTACCCAGGTGGGTGTGGTTTTGCAAGACTCCATGACCTTGCCTGCAGTCACACCTGTGTGTGATTGCAGCACACAGAAATCACAGGACCACAGAAATAAAGTTGAGTGAATAAAGTAAAGAATACCTAAACTAAAGTCTAAATATGGTGGAACACCAGACTCCAAACATTAAACATCTATAGTAGGCTACTGTGGAGGTACTTCTGAAGTGAACAGTAATTTTCACATTTTCAATATTTCAATATTGAAAATATTCATGAATGTATTTTATTATTTATCTCACAATAGTCAACTTTCACCACTAGACATCATTGTAAATTTGCTGAAGTTCAGGCGTAGTGAAACGGAAATGGTGGACATTTTATTTTGAAGTTTCAGACGGTTTCAAGTTGAAACACCGCTATGAAGTTTCTGAACCAATCAGAGCGTCGCATCCCTTCAGGCGATAGGACGGTAGCTAGGGGCGGATACGCAGCGCATGGTGTGTGAAATGAAATGAAATCTATATTTACCCAGGGTATCTGGGCTAAGCTCAAGAACTTGTTTCCAGCCAGGCCCTGCTCATAGAACACATTTCATCGTAGTGGTTGATGCCTTGTTCAAGGGCATTTCAGCGGTGGTAATTTTAACGTGTCGGACGGCCGATTCGAACTGGGAACCTTCCGGTATCTAGACCGCGCCGCTATCCGTTCGGCCACCGCTGCCACGTGTGTTTGTTTACAAGTCAGATAGACATGCTGTAGCCTACCAGTTTACTGTTATGTGGCTTATTTCTACCGTATAATGTTTTCAGATATATATTTTAGCGTGATGATTAAGTTGAAACCGAGTAATACACTGTCTGGATGTTATCTTGAATGGGAATAAAAACGGAGGATTTCTGTAATCAGTAGCAGCAGTGCTGGACGGATGCGGAGATATGGGGAATTAAACGGGTGAGCTTCATTTTTATTGGCTTTTATCGATGTGGGCCTCGACACGTCATCGCGCAGCACGTTTTCTTTTTCAGGAAGTAATACAATATATTTTTATGGACTTTTGATATAAAAACACACAAAAATGAGAATTTGCCCATTTTTTTGGCATCCATTGTT
The DNA here is from genome assembly GCF_951216825.1 of Electrona antarctica. Taxonomy (NCBI): domain Eukaryota; kingdom Metazoa; phylum Chordata; class Actinopteri; order Myctophiformes; family Myctophidae; genus Electrona; species Electrona antarctica. The sequence goes on along the minus strand of NC_136796.1, from coordinate 22,026,535 downwards.
AGGTATGCCCATATGATGACCACGGATATGGTCTAAAATAAAAGTGTGAAAAATGTATTTTTCATTTCACTACACTTTTAAGGCAGCAACTGCTTGGTATGTAAAGGTGAGGAAATAGGGGTGTTGAGGGTAATATGGTGGTGCAAGGGGTGGGATAGCGGGGCTTGCAGGTAGGAAGCTTACAGGAAAATGGAGGTGGTGGCATATGGGGTGGGGGTGTGCGGGGGGCAAGTTTTTTATTCCTAGGATAGCTCAAGAAAGGAGCGCTCGTTTTACCATGCCGGCCACTAGTAGTAGGGTGGGGCGGGTGGGGTGGGGGTTATGTGGTGGGTATGGTTTGATTGATTGATTGAAGAATTTATTAACAGTTTGCAGAATTACAGTACATTTCAAGCACAAACTCAATACAAAGGCTGTTAACTGTGAGTGGACGACCCAATTAAGCATTACACTTGTTTCCAATAGGGTCCACTATGTTCAAATCATCAAAACATTTAGAGACGTACAAATAGACACTTCTATAGACAGAACAGGAATTCATCATAAAGGAGGTAAAAAGGGAAAAGAAACATATACAGTGAGGGAAAAAAAGGGGTGGGCGGTGGGGGGGATTCACGTTCAGCTCCGTTAACTTGTTTGTTTTCCTTGGAGGAGCTGCGTTGGGTCCCCAAGTCGGCTCCGTGGCCGTACCTTGAGTTGGCTGTGTGGCCGTGACCGTCTCTTGTGTTGTCCTTGCGTTGGGTCCCCAAGTCGGCTCAGTGGCCATACCTTGAGTTGGCTGTGTGGCCGCGACCGTCTCTTGTGTTGTCCTTGCGTTCGTGTTTGAGGGATTCTGATTTTACAGGGGCCAGTTTCGAATTGCAGCCGTCCGTAGGTGCACTTTGAGAGCGGTTTTGAAGGAGTCAAGGGATTTGCATGTCTTAATGACAGTTGGTAGGGCGTTCCACATTTTGGTGGCATAGGAGCGAAAATAATTTAGTCCCTTGTTTGTGCCGAATCTGGGTTGTACATGGTTCGTTGCACTCCCTCTGGTGTTGTGGGTGTGGACTTCGTTAACATTAAGGAAGTATCTAGACAGGTACATGGGTATCTTGGTGGTGTATCGAATCTTGTGGACCAGACCCATTGCAAGATGCTGTACTCTGTCGTCGACCCTGAGCCATTCCAGCCTGTCGAAGTGGGCAGGGGTGAGGTGGGTTCGGGGGGCGAGGTCAAGTAGGAGCCTGACCAGTTTGTTTTGGGAAGTCTGGAGCCTGGTTTTAAGGGCCTTTGAGGTGCTGTGGTACGTGCGTTTGTTTGGGTTGGGTTGTAAACTCTAAACCAGTGGTTCTCAAACATTTTCATGTCAAGGACCCCCAAATTGACATGCATTATGCAGACCCCCATATGCTAGGGAAATGTTTTGAAGATTTATCAAAATGTTTAGAAAATAGCCGATCTACAAGCTCAAAATGGGCAGTAATGGGACGCGTTTGTGAGCTTGTAGATTGGCTATTTTCAAAGTATAAAATGGGATTAAAGTGGTAAAATGTTCCATATTTTGCTGTGGACTGCCTGGAACTTCCTCAGGGACCCCTTGAGGTCCTCAGACCAAACTTTGAGCATCATACAGAGGGCGCTGTTTTTCCTTTATGTTTTCTTTAGGTTTTCAGAACAAAAAAGGCTCCACAGTGGGCCTCATGCGCCAACCGTTCTTAAGAAGTTCTTAAAGGGTAAGACCACTTTTTTAGAGGTTTGGGTTGTTTTCTTACCTTATTATGGTCAAACTAGTCCAGTCCAGGAGTTATTTCGCTCCATAGTGCAGTTTTACAGAAAATAGCGTTATAAAAATACCAGCCCATTGACTTACATTGTACACTGAAACAGCTCTCAAAATCACTCTTTTAGTTCGTAAACAAACACAAACAAAGTTGTTTCAGACAATATAGAGCAACACCAAAACTCATGTGGTTTTATTTCTTCATAAAAATGGTAACTTCCTGTTGATTTTACTATATGAAGATCTGGATCCGGATCCATGGATCCAGTCCGGGTTTTCTTCTGAATAAAAATGGACAAATCAACAGGAAGTTAACATTTTTATGAAAAAATAAAACCACATGAGTTTTGGTGTTGCTCTATATTGTCTGAAACAACTTTGTTTGTGTTTGTTTACGAACTAAAAGAGTGATTTTGAGAGCTGTTTCAGTGTACAATGTAAGTCAATGGGCTGGTATTTTTATAACGCTATTTTCTGTAAAACTGCACTATGGAGCGAAATAACTCCTGGACTGGACTAGTTTGACCATAATAAGGTAAGAAAACAACCCAAACCTCTAAAAAAGTGGTCTTACCCTTTAAGAGGAAATTTGTTCTTAGACCCACTTAGGAAGTTTTTAAGAAGGTTTTGGGATCCCTCAATGTTTTCTTAGCTGTAATTTGTTCGTAGGTAAGAACAGAATCTACGCACACTGTGGAGCACTCTTAGGGTGCCTTTTTTGTTCTTAAGTGCAATCTGAAAACAAAGGAAAAACAGCGCCCTCTGCATGATGCTCAAAGTTTGGTCTGAGGACCTCAAAGGGTCCTTGAGGAAGTTCCAGGCAGTCCACGGCAAAATATGGAACATTTTACCACTTTAATCCCATTTTATACTTTGATAATAGCCAATCTACAAGCTCACAAACGTGTCCCATTACTGCCCATTTTGAGCTTGTAGATCGGCTATTTTCGAAACATTTTGATAAATCTTCAAAACATTTCCCTAGCAGAAAATATTTTCATATGGGGGTCTGCAGAATGCATGTCAATTTGGGGGTCCTTGACATGAAAATGTTTGAGAACCACTGGTTTAGACTTTACAACCCAACCCAAACAAACACACCATACCCACCACATAACCCCCACCCCACCCGCCATCATCCCCCCCCTTTACACCCCCACCCCGTATACCAACAGCCACCACCTCCATTTTCCTGTAAGCTTCCTACCTGCTAGCCCCCCTATCCCACCCCTTGCACCACGATATCACCCTCAACACCCCTATTTCCTCACCATTACATACCAAGCAGTTGCTGCCTTAAAGCCCCTCCATATCCATGCACCCTCCAGTGCTAACATGTTTTATATCCACTACTATCCACTACTTCTGAACATGACATATGGATAATATGATAATTTCAGCAAATTTACATTGATGTCTAGTGGTGAAAGTTGACTATTGTGAGATAAATAATAAAATACATTCATGAATATTGAAAATATTGAAATATTGAAAATATGAACATTTCTGTTCACTTCAGTACCTCCACACCACAGTACTATTGCTTTTTAATGTTTGGAGTCTGGTGTTCCACCATATTTAGACTTTAGTTTAGGTATTCTTGACTTCACTCAACTTTATTTCTGTGTATGAGGTCCTGTGATTTCTGTGTGCTGAAATCACACACAGGTGTGACTGCAGGCAAGGCCATGGAGTCATGCAAAAAAACACCCACCTGGGTAAAACACAGGTAGGAAAGTGAATTCCCAATGCCTTATATGGGATTGGTGGGGCGGTTCCCTATGGTAATTAGGATGCTAATTAGGATATTTGGGGCGTCTACCTATGATAATTTGAATGAACTGGCACACCCCTTCAAGTTACGAGGATTTGGATTCATCATCATAAGAACATGCTTACGAACAATTCTGCCTACTTAAGAACGTTTCATGAATCTGACTGGACTTCACTTAGGAATTCACTTAGGAAGAAATGTAAGAGGAAAAGTTAGGAACTTATTGGCGCATGAGGCCCAGTGTGCGTAGATTCTGTTCTTACCTACGAACAAATCACAGCTAAGAAAACATTGAGGGATCCCAAAACCTTCTTAAAAACTTCCTAAGTAGGTCTAAGAACACATTTCCACTTAAGAACTTCTTAAGAACGGTTGGCGCATGAGGCCCATTGAGGGATCCCAAAACCTTCTTAAAATCTTCCTATGTGGGTCTAAGAACAAATTTCCTCTTAAGAACTTCTTAAGAATGGTTGCCGCATGAGGCCCAGTATACTATAGGCCTACAGATTATTTATGAAAATCCTGTTTGACAGTCACTGTCACAACGCACAAGAGCATTTTGTACCTACCGGTAATTTGTAATAATTATAATAGTTTTTTTGTTTTTGTTTTTTTACATATGGCTTTATTTTTTGCCATTATAAAGTGCTTAGATAGTGGTAAATAACTACATGGACTATAATAAATTAAATGCAATTGAATTAAATTTGCCCTTCCAGGACATACCAGAACATGCCACAGTTTCAATCATCTTGTAAAGACATCAATATGTCCATATTCATGACAAATGTGTCCCTGGAAAATTTCTTATTTTGGTTTTACATATCATTATAATGTTCTCTCATTTTGATCAAGACCCAAAGAATCAGTCTCCAGGTTTTCTTCAGAATACTGTATGTATGACACTCATTTGCTATGACATAATGGCACATTAGGAGTCCACCACTATGGTTCCTTTTCTTTTCATGGACGCCCATAACTCTGCGTGAGTACAAATGGAACCAAATAGACCCGTATTGTCCATTTGGTTCCAACACTCTCAGAGTTACAGGCTCTTTGAACCACCTTCAAGCAACCTCCAAGGTCCCTCAACCCACTTTGTGGACCACAGCACTAGTACTATACAGTACATTCAGGGCTACTGTAGCTCTATTTCTGGTCATATTTGGACAGTATGTCCATGGCAAAAATAGAATTTTGACAAGAATGTCCACCACAAGCCGGCATGGCGATGGACCCTCTAAGGGACATTTTACACAACCAGGCCATTAGGCTGCTTCTCACTTTGTGACTGCAAATACATTCCCTTTCACATACATTTTATGCATGCATGATATCTGCTGATGTATTTGCGAGAGAAGGAGGCACTCTTTATTACACAATTTATTTATATTTGATTTTTGTTGTTCCACAACTCTTTGTCCCTTAGTTGCAAAAAAGCCGGGCCTGTTGAGTTGCTAATCTAGTCTTTGGAACAGAGAGCAGCAAATCTTTAAGACTCTGTACCACAATCTACATCTTGCTGCACAGGCAAAACAACACGTTATCAAGTACCCACTTAAGCTTCAAAGATTAGCTGTTCACAGACATACACACGCACGCACGCACGCACGCACGCACGCACGCACGCACGCACGCACGCACGCACGCAGAGACAGTTACGACAGACAGACAGACAGACAGACTGACTGACTGACTGACTGACTGACTGACAGGGGTGAAAACATAATCCGCTGTACGGCCTGTCAAAAAAAAAAAAAAAAATTAAACACCATACAGTACCATTCCTGTTGCAGCCAGCTTGTCCAGTGTGTCGTTGTCTAGGTCAATTAAGCCACCATCACATTCGGTGGCCGGTATATGGGGCAGCTGGTCAGCACGTGTTCCACAGTCTGTAGTCGATCCCCACATTCGCAGTTGGCGCCGTCTGTGAGACACTACTTTTGCATGGCTGCACCAAAAGGGCTCCCCACGTGGTGCCGGCTAGACGCCGTATCAGTGAGTCACGGCTCTACGGGTTGTGCAGTTAACAGCGTTCACACAGTTTGTGAACTCATTCAATATTCAACAACAAACCACTTACAAAACAAGTGTGTTTTTTCTGAGTGACGTTGCTAGGGAACTAGTGCCGAGGGCACAATAGTTAAGTGACTAACGGACCGCCCGCTACTGTTAGGTGACAGTGGGTCTAAGATGGCACGTAGTCTATCGACTTGTCCAATACTGACTTTTATAGCTTTATTAAATTAGGGAAAATCAACTGAAGCATGGGCTGTTCTTTTTTTACAGCAACTCTGTTAAAAGAGCCATCCATTCATGCTGCAGGCGTTAGTCAGATTCCCACATGGGAGTCTGCTCAATACAGCCACAATCTTCTATTGTCAGCTACTGAGCAGCAAGTGGAGCTTTGACATTAGCTGCTTAAGGATTATAATAAATCCATCTGGTTGTGGTCAGAAAAAGTACTCAAGTCCAGTAGTTGAGTCAAAGTATAGAGATACTCCACCTGGTCAATTATTACTCAATACGTGAAAGTTGCCACTTAAAAAAAAAACGAAGTATTTCAAAGTACAAATTACAGGGTACATTTTTAATTTTTTAATATCAATGCATTTCTGTATTATATTTTAGTGAAATAGGCAATATATGAGACTGGTTTTTCACATAGGCTATTTATATTATATATCACTATAAAAAATCTAACTTAAAATATAACCTTTGCCCTTCCTAGAAATGCAGTCCAGACAAAAATAGTTATAACAATAATTATCCCGATACGCCAAAATTATACTTAACACTTATGATGCCTATAGAACGTCCACACACGTCCTATCAAATAAAACCGCGGGGTGGACATGTCTTAAGGTCTTTTTTATAAATATAAAATGTGATCACTAAAATCCTTTTTTTTGGGGGGGGGGGGAAAGAAGCAGGTGAAAAGAAGCAGCTTGGACTCTTCGTGCATAGATGGAGGCATGAGCTCAGTCCGCTGCCCCCCCAGGTTGGCAGAGGAAGTGTAGCGCCCAGGATTACATTAGATAATTGACACTGGGTGAAAAAATGGGTTGCAAAATCGTGGGATAAAAAAAAAAGTTTTGCTGCATGCGCAGCCATTCACTTCCTGGTTTACGGCAAGGTTAATTAAATAAGGTTAGGAAGTGAAGACTGTACGGTGGACTCCATGTTGGTACAGGTAACCAGTGAAGGATGGCTAAAATGGGGGTGATGTGGTCCCGTCTTTTTGAGTTGAGTTGGCAGCTGAATTCTGAACGAGTTGGAGACGGGATATAGCCTTCTTATACAGGCCAGAGTAAATCGAGTTACAGTAATCATAACGAGACGAGATAAAAGCATGGATTACCTTTTCCAAGTCTGCGGGTGACAGGAAACTTGATTCTGGCTATGTTCCTCAGTTGGAAGTAGCAAGTTTGCACTACTCGTATTACTTGGGGGTTGAAAGTGAGGCCAGAATCATTGGTGACCTTTAAAAGCGCTGTCTCTGTGCTGTGGAGTGCTCGGAAACCAGACTGGAAAACCTCAAAAGTACTGTTAAAATTCATAAAATCAAGCAACTGAATGGACATAATCTTCTCCAGCAATTTAGATAAAAAGGGAAGTTTAGAAATTGGTCTAAAATTATTCAGGACCAGGGGATCAAGGGAGGGTTTCTTAAGTAGTGACCAGATGTCCCTCTTTGCGTGGGACAGTCCCTCATTTCCAAGACTTTTCAGGCGTCCCACAAATTGAGACCCTGTCCCACATTGTGACTGGCAGGCAATTGCATCAGTGTTCAAATGCCCTAATAGTTAGTCCCCTAATAGTTGGCCTTCTGTTGTAAAGCTCTCTCATTGTCTCTCCTGCAATGTGTTTTTAAGCCTGTTAAATTAGCATAAAAACTAGAAAAAGTGCCCTTCTGGGCACAGGTCTCCACCAGGAGAGTGTGTGTGTGTGTGTGTGTGTGTGTGTGTGTGTGTGTGTGTGTGTGTGTGTGTGTGTGTGTGTGTGTGTGTGTGTGTGTGTGTGTGTGTGTGTGTGTGTGTGTGAGTGAGACACGGCTTTGCCTGTTGTAGCGCCACCATGAGGCTGATTTGAAAACTGGCATTTCTTCCTCAGCCCAGTGGGAATATGCATGCACAGTTTCACCGCAATCGGACGCTGCGTTGAGTAGTTGTGGCGATTTGTACAAAACGGGTACAAAAAGTTTAGATGCCAATCGTAGGCAATGAAGGTGGATTATGAGAAATCAAACAAACCCGTCTTGATCACATGACTATGGAGAGCATGTGTACCGATTTGTGTGAAATTTGGATAACATCTGAAGGAGTAATATTAGAAAATGTGTTTTACATATGTCGGCCTGGTGGCGCTATAAAGAGCAGATGTGAAAAATTCCAGGCAAAGGTTTTTCCTTGGCCTCTAGGGAGTTGGCATACAAAGTTATCCACAAATCCGTGCAATTGGAGGTAAAAACACTTTTCGGCCAGTTATAGCGCCACCATGAGGCTGAGTTGAAAATGTTCACATGGCATTTCTTCCTCGGCCTAGTGGGAATGTGCGTGCGCAATTTCACGGAAATCACGCGATGTGTTCATGATTTGCAGCATTTTGTTTGAAACTGAGCACTCCTGCGAACTTTGGAAGACAATCTTAGCCAATCAGGATGGAGTCTGAGAAATCTGAAAAACCCGTTTTGTTGAATGGCTCTAGAGAGACTGTGTACCAATTTGCGTGATGTTTGGACAAAATCTGTAGGTGTACTGTCCAAAAACTTGTTTTGCACAAAGCGGCCTCCTGGTGGCGCTATAACAGGCCGTTCTGGAAATTGGGCAGAGGTTCATCGTTGGCATCCAGGGAGTGTGTGTGCGAAATTTGGCATCGACCGGGTTAACGATGCCGGAGATTAGCTGTTCACAGACGGACGGACACACGGACGGACGGACACACGGACACACGGACACACGGACGGACGGACGGAGTGCAAAACATACTCTCTCCCCATGCCTTCGGCCTGGTGGAGACAATAAATGATAGCCTAATAGGCCTATGGTTGAATATGACATCAAGGCATTTAATAGCAACTCAAGTAGTACGTTTCTAACCCGGTACTCCAGTATCGCTTGTGTGGGACAAGTGGGACGCACTTGTCCCACACAAGCGATACTTATGTCGATCAAATGAACAGTTTGGATCTGGTCACCCTAACCAAGGCCTTCTTAAAGCTTGCTGGGAAAGAGCCAGTGGACAGAGAGCAGTTCATAATAGATAATGTGTCTGGACCAACCGTATGGAGAATCTCTTTGAGGAATCTGGTTGGAATGGTGTCGAGTGGGCAGGAGGTGGCGCTCATGTGAGAGACTATCTTCTAGGATTGTCATGGAAATCTGTTGAAACTGGGGGAATTTAGTCATTAATAGGGGACAATCTGGGGAGACTGCGGGTGCAGAGGAGATTTTCAGCCTGATGCCCTCTATTTTTTCCACAAAGTGGGAGACAAACTTGTTGACCATTTCTGGGGAGGCTTCTAAGGGCTGACTTGGAGGAGGGCCCATTGCGGACTCAATTGTCTGGAACAGTACTCTATAGGGTTATGTGGTTGTGAGGCAAACATAATTTGAGAAATATTGGTTTGCACTTTTTATTCTGAAAAGATTCCCCAGCACCATAAGTGTTAAGTGTCATTGAATCAACCCCCCCAGTAGACACTACGTTTATCTCACTTTAGCCGAGGTGTTCGGTTGGACACACACAATTCCCCTCATTTATTGGCATGCAGAGGCTTGTATCTCACTTTGACTTCTCTTATCTCAGAGCCCAAAATGAACCCTTAGCTCGCCTATACAGGATCTGTGCACCTGAATTCCCCCTCCATCCCTTTCAACTTCTTAAACCGTCTGACTCAATGAAATAGCCAGGAGCAGACCACCAAACAAAATACATTTGAGCCTGTCGTTCCCCGCTGAGCAGCCAGATAATCAGACAAACCCCTGCTGCTGCCCAGAATCAGCACGCACACACACACACACACGCACGCACGCACGCACGCACGCATGCACGCACGCACACACGCACACACACACACACACACACACACACAAACACACGCTGGCCCCTATATATCACTACATGGACTACCGCTGACCCCCACATCACCGTACGGACTCCCGCTGTGCCTCCAGATCGAATGTCATCAAAGTCTTCTCACTGGGCCGGGCCGGCCTAGCGGTCAGGGCACCTAGGCTGGAAATCCCGGGTCCCAATCCCCATTAGGACTGCGTATCTTCCCCCCATCTCTCTCCCCCGTATGTGTAACCACTTTAACCATTATTTTACATGTTGGCTATTATAAATAGCAGATCTACAAGCTCATGGCATGACACTAGCGCTCTGAGCTTGTAGATCTGCATTTCTTATTGTGTTATTATAATATTATATGTTATATAACATTTTCACCTCAAATCTTTGCTTCTGGGGGAATAACATATTTTGATATGGGTGTCCGTGGCCAAATACACATCATTTTAGGGTTCCTTGAAGCTGGTTGAGCACCACTGATATTTATAGTAGCATTTATTTTTTCTCTCCATACAACTGTTATGATTTAGAAGACATTTGTAGAATCGGTTTCATGTTTTAATGGGTTAATGTACTCTCAAAAATGTCTGTTGATTCTTGGTCCTGACCTCCAAAGAGCCAGGATGTAATGCTCTTTCTGCCGTTTCATTGACAGTCTCTGCCCTCCCAACACAACAATACAACACTATGGGTGGATGCTGATTTCGATCACACTCTTGCATCCTTTTCCAATAATTCATATTGCCCTTCTCTGTCCCCTCAGTAAAAGCCCAGGCTGTCTTCGTTTAACTTTGAAAGTTACGCCAACACTCAGTGTTTGCTGTGAACGCGCCCAGCCGCCCACTTCCTCTCTTGAACAATATTTACAGTACATCTCAGTCTGTTTATTGACAAATCCCTTTCTATAATAGTCTTAGTTTCCCACTTCCCTCTTATGCTTCTGTCTGCTTGCATTTTTACCTCATTCGACCCTCGCCTCTCATGCTGTCCTCGTCTTCTTTCCTTATCCCCCCTCTCCTTCTTTAAATGCCTCCTTTATCCTCTTCTGACAGGTTCTTCTCTCCTTATAGCACAGCCCTTAAGTTTTTACAAAAAGGTGGCTTTAACTACAGTACAGACTCATGTAGGTAATGACAGGAAGGCAAACAATCATGCACACACCACACACACACGCACGCACGCACGCACCGTCGCACGCACGTACACATGTGCACGGCTGCACGCACGCACGTACACAGATTCGGATTGACAGTCAGTGATTATAAATAATCCCTAGGCTTTTTGAGTTTATACATTTCAGACGTGAATATGTCCTTATTTACATATTATAGAGAGTGTGTAGTTCACTGTATTTAGCGGAGACAGACAGTAGGTAGGTAGGTTACTAGGGGAGAATACTGTGGCATGGGGTTTCATCCAAGATCAGCAGGTATTGTACATTTAATTTTGCTCGTAGTGGAAAGCATTCTTAACCACTTGAGCTTTCTCGGAACCGGCTGGCGTTTCCACCAGTGTTAAGCAGAACCATTGTTAGAGTTAGAGAGCACGTCTGTGGAGTGGTATCCCCAGTTGCCAAATGCTATGCCTGGCCAGCAATGTGTTGAATTAGCTCGGTCGAAGTGTCCATTTCACGGGAAAGTTTCCCTTTTCCTTTATTTTTTAAAATGATCACTCGCTTTTTGTCTGTATCGCATCTGTATCTTCCAAGCTGTAGAATACATGTCCACTTTAGTTCCCAGTTCAGGGTAAGAAACCAACTTTTAAGGTTTCCTGTATTACCCACAGCACCATTGTCTAGCTCAGGGGTTCTCAACGTTTTTGGCCGGGGACCCCCGAAAATGCTTTGGCAACGTCTCGGGACCCCCGCCCCGCCCCCTCCCGACCCCCAATATAAATTGACTGCTACAATAACCTTAACCCATTTTGGGCGGGAACCCCTTTTGGTGTTTTAAGCATTATGTTATAATTTAGCTATTGAAAAATAGCAGATCTACAAGCTCATAGCGCACCACCGAGTGGCGTGCTACGAGCTTGTAGGTCTGCTATTTTTGAAAAATCATGAAATTAAAAAAAAAAAAAAAAAAATCTTATTTTATTTTTTATTTTTTTTTGAAAATAATTTGGGGACCCCCTAAAATAATTTGGCGACCCCCCGAGGGGTCGCGACCCACGGGTTGAGAACCCCTGGTCTAGCTAGCAGATGGACAACTTTTGTGTTTCCACTTATACACTGTATGGCACTTGCCAGTGCCTTACAGTATATCCTTCATTTATTCCACTTAGTAAATCCTGAAAGGCATTCAAATCTAGCCAAGTTCTCTATTTCTACCAACAGAAGCTCAGCAAGGATTATAGTATCACTGGGGGAGCTCTGGAAGTATAATTTTCACCGTGGATCAATGCGATTAATTATTGCTACTGCTTCTGTAGCAAACTGCCACTTACCCCGACAGTTTCATTTCTATTTGGATCGACAGTTGGTAATTATAAATCATTTCCGGCCTTTTAGAGCTTGTAAATAGCAGAAGTGAAGCGGTCCTGCAATGGGGTGTGAATAAGGTAATATATAATTCTCTCACACGGGGACAGGATGGTCGTTTAATAAACGTTTGTCAATGTTTTTCTAATCCAAAATGCTTAGTGGCAGATCAAAGCAGTTTGGACTGTTGTAATAGGTACTTGTCAGTGTCAGTGGACTCATATATTTTTATTTAAAGGACTTTTCAACCTATCTTCATGAAATTAAATGATTACTATATTTACCCAGGGTATCTGGGCTAAGCTCAAGAACTTGTTTCCAGCCAGGCCCTGCTCATAGAACATTTCATCGTAGTGGTTCAATGCCTTGTTCAAGGGCACTTCAGCGGTGGTAATTTTAACGTGTCGGACCGCTGATTCGAACTGGCGAGTGGCGACCTTCCGGTATCAAGACCGCTCCGCAATCCGTTCGGCCACCGCTGCCACTAATATAATAGGTCCTCACTAATAATCATGATAAAATGGCACAATTTCTTTCTACTCAGTCTGTGTCTCATAGGAGGGCTGTGGGTAGTTCAGAAACCCGTCCATCAGTGACATCATCGATGGGGAATCCAAGCTAATAGAAATGGCAGGCCTTCTAGTCCTGAAAAGTTGCAATGCGAAAACGGAAGCCATCGTTCTCACGATAATACAAATCTAAACATTTTTGTAAAACATTCTTGTTTAAAAAAAAACGATGATGTGACTGCAGGTGGACGGGTTTCTGAACTGCCCACAGCCCTCCTATGAGACACAGACTGAGTAGAAAAAACTGTGCCATTTTATCATGATTATTAGCGAGGACCTATTATATGAAGATAGGTTGAAAAGTGTCAATATTATTAGTAAGTATGTAAAAGTCCTGGATTCAAAATTTAAAGTAAAGTGCAAAAGTATTGGTATTAAAATGTAGACTACTTAACTTATACCAAAAGGAGAAAGTGGGCTACTCATTTCAAGTTTTCAAATGTATATTAAAAATCTTTTCAAAATCTTTGAAAATGCCCAATCTACAAGCTCACAGTATGCATTGTGAGCTTGTAGATCGGACATTTTCAAATGGCCGGAATTTAAATTGGGCTGGAGTGGTTAATATGGTTTGTACAACTATTGAAAAAAGTAACTAAAAGTAGTAGTTTTCAAATAATTGTAGTGGTGTAAAAGTATAATATTTGTCTCTGAGATTTGCTGTAGTGTAGGCCTACAAGTACAGAACACTGGAAATACTCCAGTAAAGTAAATGTACACTTTGTACTTAAGTACGGTACTAAATGTACTTACACCACTGGCAGATCAAAGCAGTTTTGACTGTTGTAATAGCATACTGTCATGGCTATACTACACACCAGAAGACTTTGAAAAGACTAAAGTCTGACACCCTCTCAACATCTAAAGACAAAATGATTCTTCAGGAGATGTTTCAGCTTTAATAGCCGTCCTCTGTGTAGTATGAATGGGATCTGTCTGTATATTAATAAAACTGTCCAAAGATGTGAAATAAATGTATTCTTGGTGTCAGGCTGGCCCATAGAAAGATTAATCAATAGAAGTACACAGAACAATGGTGTAATGCTAATAACCACTTTATTAAAGAATCCTACTTGTATCGTTTATCAGACTATAAATCACACAGTGGAAGCAACGCAGCACAATCGATGATTGCAAGCATGGATCATTTCATCTCTGTGAATGAATCGAAAAGGAAATGCAAATAAACCACTGATGCAATGCTTATGATCACAAACCTATGAAACCAAAATCTATCTATCTATCTATCTATCTATCTATCTATCTATCTATCTATCTATCTATCTATCTATCTATCTATCTATCTATCTATCTATCTATCTATCTATCTATCTATCTATATCTGAAATTAGATACTGTAGATCTTCTATTTTGGGCTTGTTTTCATAGACTTATAGGGGTTGCTTATTTTCTTTTTTTCCTCCACTGTCCCCTCCCTCTCTCTCTGCCAGCGTGGTGGTGGACGGCTCCGGCCCCATGAAGCACTGCTGCAAGGGCTTCTGCATCGACGTCCTCAAGCGACTGGCCAAGATCGTGGGCTTCACCTACGACCTCTACCTGGTGACCAACGGCAGGCACGGGAAGAACATCGACGGAGAATGGAACGGCATGGTGGGCGAGGTCAGACTTTACTCTGTACTATAGCGTACACTTTGCACGTGACACAGTAAGAACTCTGAAAGCTACACGTTAACTCTGAAAGTGTGCAAAATGTAACCAATGTGTTACTACAAATTAATACATCATGAGCCCATGACCTGAGGCCGATACAAAAACGACTTCTAAGTCCTGACTAGTTTTCTGGAAAACACGTTATAGTTACGTATAGGGGTTCCCGGTCTAAGTGGGTTAACATTGAGGATGTTTACTGTACCTAATACAGTACATAATAGACTAAAACAGTGGTCAAATGTGTGGTTTTCAGAAAAGTGAAAACATATTTGTAAAGATTATGAAAAAATTAATTCCCCCATCTCAGTTTTTAAATTATGTGTTACAACTCGAACCCAGGATTATTATTTTTTCTGTGTTCCTGTCATCCTCGCTGTTCCAGCAATTAGGCCTATCTTATGTAGATGTCCCTAGATTTATCTGCCATCGTCTGGCTACAGAGCGTGAGAGTAGTGCCTTGTAAGAAAGGTATTATTATTTTTGTATTTAATGTATTTCACTTCCACACTGTGTCTCTTCTGTCCTCTTTCTACGTTACACTGTGCTCACACAGCCACTCCCCCCCCCCCCCACCCCTCATCTAATCTGTTCAGGTCACAAGAGCAGTACCACATAATGCAGTCCAAAAAAGAAAAAACGCTCACTTTGATAGATTCCATAACATGCATAATATATCAGGTTCCAGAGGGAGAAGTGCTGCATACACATGAACCCAGTAACAAGCATCAACAAGGGTATTGTTGCTTTTATATGGCTACAAATGAAATGAAACATTTACATTTAGGTTTTATGCATATCTGACAATGGGAAATAGAAACCTGCAGGGGAAGAGGGGGCACGAACATGCTATATGGGAATTGCTGTGGCCCCATGAAGCCCAATTATGTGGAATATGTTTTGGAATGCATGACTGGAGCCGCCATTAATAATGAAAAAATAAAATAATGTTTGCAACGAACGGACTGCCCTTGAGAAAGTAAAGTAAAGTGCTGTTTGTTCAGTGTTCAATCTCTTGAAGTCCTGCGAGTGCGTCCTCTCCCCTGTGCCTCCGTTGGTGCAGTGTTGGAAAGTAGTATTTAAGTACTGTACTCAAATGCAATGTTGAGGTACTTTTACTTTACTGGATTGTTTCCAATTATCAATACTTTCACTTCTACTCCACTACATCTCAGGGACAAGTACTTTTCACACCACTGCAATTATTTGAAAACTTTAGTTACTAGTTACGTGGTAGATTCTGATTATTATTGCAATAGCCTATGTTTAGCCTAAATTATCCACTTATACAATATACTCTGTCTAAAAGTGACGAGTTGACGAGTTGTGAGCTTTCAAAAGATTTGTATACATGAACCTGTGAAATGGCATGCATATTTATATGCCTTTTTTACTTTTACTCAAGTACATTTTGATCACCAGACTCAAAATGTACAATACTGGAGTGTTTCTGCATTGCAGTATGGATACTTTTACTTAAGTTACAAACATTTAGCAGTTTTTCCACCACTGTACTTTAACTGCCTGTATGCCTCCTCCTCCCTCTCCTGCCCACATTTGTACTTAAACGAAATGAGAGGAACAAACACAAGAAAAGACTATGAACCGAATGACTCTGCAATAAAGCGAAAAGTGCTGCAGAGTCAATTAAGATCCACAAACCCAGGCTGCCCTGAAGGCTATAGCAGTTAATGCGTGGTAATTGTAATTTCCTTGGTTCACTCAAGACCTTTGTTGCATGTCATCTCCATTATCTACTCTGTGCCGGCTCTCTACATTAATGTCTCTATCTTAAACAGAAGAAAGAAAAGAAGTAGCTTCAGGTGACGGTATAAACACATTGACATAATTACTGATACAGCAACAAGTTAAAGCAACAATCTGGAACTTATTTTACGGTACAGAAGATACAGAAGGCTCTGCCATTGAGAACTGTATACCTGTGGTTCTCACATTTTTGGCTCAGGTCACCCCTGTAAATAAACTTTTCCTCCACGTACACCAGAGTTACATCATTCATTTATAGCACTTTACATTTATATTATAACAGTATGTAGTGTACTCAAGCCTGGTCTCGACTCCACATTTTAATTTACTCAGTCTCGTCTTGGTCTCGCACATAATTTGACTCGGTCTTGACTTATGACTTAAGACGTGATATGACTTGAGTCATATCACGAGTCAATCCAATGAAATAAATGTATTATACCCATATTATGAGGAGCCCATTCACATTAACATTTTAAGAGAGCTGTCAGCTCTCGCAGTGTTTTCTGTACCAGAAAAAGATTTTTGAGCGGTGACTCGGACTCATCCCCCACGGAACCCTAGGGTGACACGGCATGCACTTTGAGAAACTCTGCTGTAGACTCTCTGGTTGACACTGTGTACTGTCTGGAACTCATGAGATCTTGGCAGCTTGCCAAGCACAGATTCCGTCTTCTACTTTGATGCAGCTTTGACCCCGGGTCCCACACACTGGAGACCCGGTGTGGAATCCCTGGAAGTACATGGAACTTATGAACTGCAGATAAAAAAGAAAAAGAAAGTAAGAAAGAAAGAAAGAAAGAAAGAAAGAAAGAAAGAAAGAAAGACTGTCGTGACAAAAATAGAACCACAGGTTTAAACAAATGTCAAACATGCCATACTGTAACGAACGAACACGGATACCGCTAGAAGTTGAAAAGATGTGCCAAAATGTTAATCTAACTCTGAGCGAGTTCATTTCCGGACCCATTCGGTACAGTGTCAGAATTACAAATGGATAGGCTAAATTATATATATATTTTTACTGTGTAGCAAGTACGCACAGTTTCAGAAATGGAAGCTTCAAATATATGCGGAGAGAACGAAGTGACTCTTGAAAAGTTTGCTACAGTTAATTGCATTTGAGTTTGTTTTACTTGTGTCTTCATTTAAGTCTTGAGTATAACAGAATGCTGTGTGCCTTTCCAACTCACTCATTGGCACAAACTAAATCTGTTTGATCTGAGCGCTGCATTGAGGAGAGGAGGAGAGAAGGACTGAGAGAGAAGAGTTAGAGAAAGTTGAGTTAAAATAGCCTACATTACAGAGAAAACACGAGCTCACAGCAAGTTGAGCTTTTGAGCTTGTAGATCTGATTTTTTGGAGTATAATGGGAATTAAAGGAGGGGGCCTAGTGTCGTAGAAATTCCACATCTTTGTGCCGTGCTGCGATGTAGATATAGAGCGCTGTTGGTAGAGGCAGACTGAGGAGCTGTTCATCCACAGGGGTGCTGAAACCAATAGTCTGAGGAGCGGGTGCTGACATTGTACTACTGAGGAGCTGTCCTTATCGAGGGTGCTGAAACCGATACTGTGTGTGTGTGTGTGTGTGTGTGTGTGTGTGTGTGTGTGTGTGTGTGTGTGTGTGTGTGTGTGTGTGTGTGTGTGTGTGTGTGTGTGTGTGTGTGTGTGTGTGTGTGTGTGTGTGTGTGTGTGTGTGTGTGTGTTGCCTCGTCCATGTCCAAGCCCATGTTAAACAGGCTTTATTAATCCAGCCACCCTGGCAGCCTGGAAATTACACAGCATGCGTACTGCACACACACACACACACACACACACACACACACACACACACACACACACACACACACACACACAGTACCACATTGTTTACCTGAGCACAGTTCCCAAACATTCAGCATGCAGGTGGCCTTCCATTCTCTCTCTCTCTCTCTCTCTCTCTCTCTCTCTCACTCTCCCCCCCTCCCCCCTCTGTTCCCTATAGCTGCCTCCTGTCCAGCCTCTGGCTGCTGCAACTCATTACACGTTTAATCGCACGCACGCACGCACGCACGCACGCACGCACGCACGCACGCACGCACGCACGCACGCACGCACGCACGCACGCACGCACGCACGCACGCACGCACGCACGCACGCACGCACACACACAGATGACGGCTGACTGCATATGAGAGCTGATATGTTTAATTTTGTCACTGTCATACCCTCGCAGGTCACCCTCTGCAACTCCAGGCAGTAATTACTTCCATCTAAAAGTCTCTCTCTCTCTCTCTCTCTCTCTCTCTCTCTCTCTCTCTCTCTCTCTCTCTCTCCGGCCTCCAATTTACTTTTCACAATAAAATCCTCTTGAAAGCGTGCGCGGCCCACCCAGCTGACCTCTTAGCGTGGCAGACCACCGGCTGGTACTGTACGTCCTCCCAGTGGGGGCTCCTCACTGGCAGCTGGGTCAGTAGGATACAACAGTACGTCCTCCCAGTGGGGGCTCCTCACTGGCAGCTGGGTCAGTAGGATACAACAGTACGTCCTCCCAGTGGGGGCTCCTCACTGGCAGCTGGGTCAGTAGGATACAACAGTACGTCCTCCCAGTGGGGGCTCCTCACTGGCAGCTGGGTCAGTAGGATACAACAGTACGTCCTCCCAGTGGGGGCTCCTCACTGGCAGCTGGGTCAGTAGGATACAACAGTACGTCCTCCCAGTGGGGGCTCCTCACTGGCAGCTGGGTCAGTAGGATACAACAGTACGTCCTCCCAGTGGGGGCTCCTCACTGGCAGCTGGGTCAGTAGGATACAACAGCTCCTCACTGGCAGCGGGGTCAGTAGGATACAACAGCTCCTCACTGGCAGCTGGGTCAGTAGGATACAACAGCTCCTCACTGGCAGCGGGGTCAGTAGGATACAACAGCTCCTCACTGGCAGCTGGGTCAGTAGGATACAACAGTACGTCCTCCCAGTGGGGGCTCCTCACTGGCAGCTGGGTCAGTAGGATACAACAGCAGTGACAACACAGAAATGTGTGGGGAGGAATTCATTGGCAATATGGCTACAATTGGGGAGAAAAATGGGCAAAACCAAAACAAGGAAATTGTGTTAATCACATTAAAATAGGACTTACTGCAAGTTATATGTTTTATATTGGAATAATGGACATAGTCAAAAGTTAAATAAATGAATATAATAAAATAAAAAGTCAAAAGTTCACTTAAGTACAGTACTTGAGTGGATGTAATTAGTTTATTTCTCTCTCTGTGTCTCGAGTTCCAGTTTGCACATTTAATTTGCACATTTATAAACACTAAGCATTCCACTGTGAACATTTCACAAATGCAGTCAGTGCACGTTTTATTGTATTTTTTTTATTTTTTACCAGGGAATACAATTCTCCTCTCCTCTCCTCTCCTCTCCTCTCCTCTCCTCTCCTCTCCTCTCCTCTCCTCTCCTCTCCTCTCCTCTCCTCTCCTCTCCTCTCAGTTTTGTGTTTTGGCTTTTATCTCTTATGTGTTCAGTTCTCTCCAATTGTCTTGGCTCACCTTAACGGCCGTATCACGTGTGATCTCCTCTCTTCTCGTTGACTAAATTAATCTTCCACACGCTTCGGAATCAGTTTCTCACCGCACTACAAATTTCCGCTTTCATCTTCCTGTGTTTTTTATTTATTTATTTCAAATTTGTAACCCACAGCTCACCGCATTGTCTACGGTTATTTGTCCTATATTCAAAGATGCTGATGGTGTGTGTGTGTGTGTGTGTGTGTGTGTGTGTGTGTGTGTGTGTGTGTGTGTGTGTGTGTGTGTGTGTGTGTGTGTGTGTGTGTGTGTGTGTGTGTGTGTGTGTGTGTGTGTGTGTGTGCGTGCGTGTGGATCCTTATACTGCAGCATAATACCCTTGTCTCTCTCCCATGGCCATCCGGTGGTCGGGGTGTGCACGTGGTCGGGGTGTGCACGTGGTCAGGGTGTGCACGTGGTCGGGGGCGTGCACGTTGTCGGGGGCGTGCACGTGGTTGCATAACTTTGCGTCCTTCACATTCTTGTCCAGATGTTGGTCCTGCTGTTTCATTTAGCTCCTTCCTGACAGGACGTCACAGTCCAGTGAGTTAACCCATTAAAACTGGGAAAGCATACGTGTTACATTTTTTCAGAACAGTGTTTCTCAGAAATAGCAGATGTACAAGCTCACAGCACAGCGCGTCACTTCATGCTGCTCTGTGAGCTTGTAAATCTGTGTTTGAACATTCTTTAATAAGTAATTTAGTATTTTTTTCTTGACTGGAGGTGTCCCTGATTTGGGGGGTGGTCCGCGTCCAAATACCTATCCTTTTGGGGGTCCGCAGCATGAAAAAAGTCTCAACTACTGATTTAGACATGTAGAATCTGCCCCAGGTCTAAATGGGTTAACGCTTCCTGGCGAGGGAAGGTGAACAACACATAACATCACAGACGCTGACAGCAGACCTGTTTGAAATAATGCTTTTCAAGCCTATAAAGTAGATAAAGTGTGTGCGTGTGCGCGTGCGTGTGTGTGTGTGTGTGTGTGTGTGTGTGTTTAAAATCTGTGTCGAGTTCTACTTTTTTCTTTCTTTACACTGTAAAAATCTTTGGTTCAATTTTGTTAGATAACTAACTGAGACTTAACTCCAGTCCTGGTCTTCTAGGTGGTGAACAACATGACCATGGTTACTCCAGTCCTGGTCTTCTAGGTGGTGAACAACATGGCCATAGTAACTCCAGTCCTGGTCTTCTAGGTGGTGAACAACATGGCCATAGTAACTCCAGTCTGTATATTCCAGGTGGTGAACAACATGGCCATAGTAACTCCAGTCCTGGTCTTCGAGGTGGTGAACAACATGGCCATAGTAACTCCAGTCCTGGTCTTCTAGGGGATGAACAACATGGCCATAGTAACTCCAGTCCTTGTCTTCCAGGTGGTGAACAACATGGCCATAGTAACTCCAGTCCTGGTCTTCTAGGTGGTGAACAACATGGCCACATAGTAACTCCAGTCCGTGTGTTCCAGGTGGTGAACAACATGGCCATAGTAACTCCAGTCCTGGTCTTCTAGGTTGTGAACAACATGGCCATAGTAACTCCAGTCCTGGTCTTCTAGGTCGTGAACAACATGGCGATAGTAACTCCAGTCTGTGTGTTCCAGGTGGTGAACAACATGGCCATAGTAACTCCAGTCCTTGTGTTCCAGGTGGTGAACAACAGAGCGGACATGGCCATTGGTTCTCTCACCATCAATGAAGAGAGGTCGGAGGTCGTGGAGTTCTCTGTTCCCTTCGTGGAGACGGGCATCAGTGTCATGGTGTCCCGTAGCAACGGCACTGTGTCGCCCTCTGCCTTCCTCGGTGAGTTGACATGGCATGGAATGACATGGCACAAGTAGAGATGAAATAGAGTTGAGTTACGTTGACTTGAGTTGAGATGAAGGTGCTAGCTTCTCTTTTCTGGGCATGCATGTCAGGTGAACATTCAGAGAAAATAGATCTTCAAACTTGCAACACGTCACCATTGGTGTAGAACAGTGGTTTTCAACCCATTTCATATCAAGGACCATTATGTATTCGGCATTTGAGCCACGGACGACCATTTGATGAGATTTAGCCTCTCAGACACAACACTTTGAATATTTATGTTGTCGTTGGATGAGATTTTTTTCCTGTGGTCAAAGTTGCTGCTGATTGATGTGGTACCATAGGAGAGATAACAGGCAAATGTTCTAAATTCTCTAATTGGGTAGACTTCTTGTAAAATAAGTAATGCCGATCTTTAACAATACTTTTAACTCTTGAGAGTGTAAAATGCAACCCAATGGGCCCGTATGGGTCCATTTGGTTTCATTTCACGCGCTCAAGAGTTAAAGATCTAATAAGGGTCCATTTGATTACCAACTCTCATTTAGTTGAGGACCACCTGGAACCAGGGACGTGCACAGGGATTTGGAGGGGCAGGGGCCGAAGCTTTAAGAGGGCACTTGCGGCGCGACACCACATCATTTGGGTTTTATTTAGGGGTGCCAGTGCCAGACACCTGTATGTAGGAGGGGCTAGTGCCCCTCAAAAAGGAACAAACTCATGTGCCCACTGTAGTTGCCTCACTATTTTTAGTGCCCTAAACAAACCGTCCATAGACTTGGCTGGCACCCTGTCCCTGATCCCTGAGTTTCGTTTGTGACTTGTGAGCAGCTGTGTGTGCACTCAACTGCATCAATGATCGAATGCCATGTGTTCAGCTTGTTTGGTTGATTGTGTGTTGCACATTCATCAGCAGCATATTTTTGTCTTTGTGACTAAATGTAGCCTACTACATTTGCAAACAGTGCTGTTGAGTGTTGACCACGTTGCTACATTTTCCACATAACATTTGTGCAACAAGAGCCAATGCCAATATTCTATATTAATATTAGAACTTTTTAAAGACAGATTAATTGACAACAATGCAGCTGTGGGCGCAATGGGGCATCATCACTGTGCTGCCTGCAGTTCAGAATGTAGGAAGACAACTTTCATATTATTAGCAATTACTCACAGAGTGCTGACATCGTGAAATGGAGGATGTCATGTAAGAACACACTTTTGTTGGTTACAGACCAGGGTAAATATGAAGTTTTGCCCCAAAGTCTTGTGTTTATTATATTATCCTTATGTCCAACGGTGGTGTGTTGTTTTTAAGCAACGTAACGTCAACGCACGTTGGACATGTTTAAGGGGGCCTCCGATGGATGACCGTCGCTTCCTCCTCCCGTCAAACTGATGGGAGGAGAAAGCGACGCCCGCCCGTCGTGGGCCCCCTCAAAACGACGTTCTACTTTTACTATTGGGTGGAAAAATCAACTACTGTGTAGTTTGCGTAGCGGGGCAGCGAGCGAGAGGGGCGAGAGGGGAATTATTTGCTACATTTCAGTTCAGGACGGAGAG
The DNA here is from genome assembly GCF_951216825.1 of Electrona antarctica. Taxonomy (NCBI): domain Eukaryota; kingdom Metazoa; phylum Chordata; class Actinopteri; order Myctophiformes; family Myctophidae; genus Electrona; species Electrona antarctica. Next base: position 22,003,532 of record NC_136796.1, on the reverse strand, counting down.
GGCACTTTTCTCCGACGGTCTAAACGGCAGGGGCTAGGGCCCCCTTTCATGTATTACTGTGCACGACCCTGCCTGGCTGGAACCCCAAGGAGGACCAATGGTGGTCCCCGGACTACTGGTTGAAAACCACTGGTGTAGAGGGACAAAAGGAGGAGACCATGCATGGGGGCTGGCGGGCAGGCAAGCAGACAGCCACTCTCCCACAAATGTGTGCACCCACGCACGCACGCATGCACAAACACCCAGCCACACTAATAGTAGTGGAGTAATAAGTACAATAGTTGCCTCTGAGATGTATTGCATTGGGGTAGAATTAGTTAGCCTGCTTTATTAATCATTTAAGATGTGAACATGTCAGATCACTGACATCATTTAGCATTGGCTCTCACTATGCGCTTCATGAGAACAAGAGCCCATAACAAAGCGCTCGGCATTGCAACAAAAGGACATGAAAAGCAGACGCCAAACACAGAGAACACGAGGGACCTCGCGATAAACCTCTTGTCAGCACCACACAATCAAAGTGTGGCTTTCGCCAACCGCCTTCTTTTACATGCATAACCCTGTGCCGTCGCCGTGTTGCCAAATGATCCCCAATTATGCCATGGGCCTTGATTTTCTCCCATCGCTTTTGTCTGTTACTTGAAAAGCATGATTTCCCTGCGCCGACTTAGATCCACGTCTCAGTGGAGAACCCGTGGGTGAGGGAAAAAAAAAAAGCTTCTGTTCTCTATATTCAAATGAGCTACTATTCTTTTTATGGTGTTATATTCCACACTCCATGATACCGGCTCAACTTGAATCAAGTGGACTCTCATCTGCTACTATAGGTACTTTGCTTAATCCTGCAGATAGTACACATCAATGTTCAAGGTTTATTTATGTGTTACTGCTTGTGTATGAGTACAGAGGAGTACAATTATTTTGTTCTAGTTTCCTTAAACCACTCGTCCCAGCCACCAGCTTAGTGGCCTGAGACATGGGGCCTGGGAGGTTGGGGTTGGATCTCCGGCTGAGTCATACGAAAGACTCTGAAAATTGTACCCAATGCATCCCAGCTTGGTACTCAGCATCAAGGGTTGGATTGGGGGTAAGTCCCTGTGACATACTAGCATCATGCCCATGGGGTGTACTTGTACATTAAGCTGCCTCACGCTACAGAAGCAGGAGATGGGCTCCGCTTTGCAAGGCTTACTTATTCGTCCCAGCACAGTGGAGGCTTATTCAGCTCATCCATCATTGACATAAAAATGCCTTCCGCTTTCATGAGAGTAGTGTCCTGCTGTCAAATGGACTCAAGTCATTCACTGCTGTCAGACCAAGAGGTGAGCTGTTTTATTAAGGTCGAACTGACCATCACTGATGATGAGTCCGTGGTTCATGTCGACAAGTGTCCTGATCAAGTCTCCGTAGAGTAGGTCAGCAGATAATTGCTCCAACATGTCTGCAAGTCTGTTCCAGCAGTGCAATCCCGGATCAAGCACAGCTCAGGCACAGCTTGTTGTCTCACTCCCTGGATGCATTCGTGCAGCTTGTCATTGCTGACAGTGGCCTTGAGGAAGTGCCTGGCAATCTGTCGGATCCACAGCAGGCTGCTTCTTGTACCCTGGCCTGATGAGCTGATACTCTTTGACTGACTGACTGACTGACTGTTGTCAACTGGTCTAAATCTACAATCCAGGCAATTAACAAATAATTATCTTTAGCACGTTTCACATTTCTATAGTCACTTGGTTTGAGAACTCCAGTGTTCTTGCTTGAATTTCTACATAATACTACACGTAACCCTCACAATTTGACACTTGAATACACAAAGACCAATCCCGTTATTAACGAAGTAATGTGACACACACACACACACACACACACACACACACACACACACACACACACACACACACATTCACACAAATGGAGCAGATTGTGATTACTCCATGTTACTCCATAATGCCGTTTTATCCTTCCAAAGGTTCTGAAACGCTTTGGCAAAGCTGTTTATCGCATGTCTGTGCTAATCAAGCAAATTGAATTGAAGGTACATGAGAGAGAGAGAGAGAGAGAGAGAGAGAGAGAGAGAGAGAGAGAGAGAGAGAGAGAGAGAGAGAGAGAGAGAGAGAGAGAGAGAGAGAGAGAGAGAGAGAGAGAGAGAGAGAGAGAGAGAGAGAGAGAGAGAGAGAGAGAGAGAGAGAGAGAGAGAGAGAGAGAGAGAGAGAGAGAGAGAGAGAGAGAGAGAGAGAGAGGAGAAGCATGTGTAAAGAGAAGGCAGGGATTAATAGAGGATACAGAGTTATTAGATATAGAGGTTTTAGTCTGCTTGAGGTTTGTCTCTGTTTCCCGACAGAGACAGTTATGTGAAGCTACTGTATGTGAAATAGTAGTCGATCAGCTACTTGTGATTTTGTGTGATTTTGTATGGTCAAGTTAGAATATGTAGCAGGTTTCTGCCTGACAGCAACTATGTTTTAACATAAAATATTTATGCATGCATAATGACTACTTTTGGTACTTTAACACATTTTTTATGCCAATACTTTTGCACTTTTACTCAAGTAAACACTGTGTTAATGTAAATAATGCACACATTAAGCTTGCAACAGTTAATCTAAATTAACCTATTCAGTTTTACTTTCAAAAATGGCAAAACTAAATTACAGATCTATAAACTCACATTGTGTTGTGATGCATAGATCTTTCTCTCGTTTGTCAATTTAGTCAATAAAAAAACATTGATTGATATCTAACAGTTAAAAAAATATTATTTCATTATTCGAAAAGGTAATTGATAGAGTAATCAAATAAAGTTGCAGCCTTAGCTCAAATGAAACAAAATGTACCCAATCGGATAGATTTGTAGACTCTTCTCCCTTCTGGCTCCAAAACTATGGAATTAACTTCCCATTGCAATCATAACTGCAGATTCACTCCCAATCTTCCGCCGTAGTATGAAAATGCACCTCTTCAGACTCCATCTTAGCCCGCACAGCACTTGCCGTACCACTTGCCCTAGCCTCGACGACCTTGCACAGTGCAATGTATTTCTTCATCAGTTACTCTGGTCCTACGGGAGATTGCACTGATCTCATGTGATTGAAAAGTCACTCGTTACAATTTGCTGTGCTGATGTTGGAATAAACATACACTAATTTAATTGACTTTCTGTGGCTGTCATTAACAGTCCATCATAACACCTCCTGGAATGTCACCTGTCCCCAGTAGGTCTTAGATCAAGTGTCATCCGAGCCTTTATTCTGTAGCTCACGTCTCCATCTTCCTCTTTCATCTCATGCAAAAGAGACATGCGCACATCCACATCGTTCAGATGCTGGTGCGTTGGATAGTGATAACATCAGTTTTCATTCAAACTTGTCACATTGAATACAAACTGATGCTGCTGAACAAGAGCAGTGTGCGGGACTTTTTGTTCATGAAAGATTTTCTTATGATTGCTTCGCCTCTTTCATCCCAGGAAAAAAAGAATGACTTTGAAAGGAGAACCACAAAAGGAATGGCGAGATCACTCTCCATTTGAAAACAAACAAAAAGTATATGGATCGAGCTCTAAACATTTGTATTTTTAGCCTCTTCTGGGCACTGTTGTTTAACCCATTAACAGCTTCCGCGCCATTGGCGTAGATCTAGGTCAATTGAAGCCTATTGTTTGATACTACGCTTAACGCCATTGGTATAGATCAATGGCAATTGCGCTTTTATAGTGCATTCGATTGATCAAGCCATAATGCTACTTACGTTAGCATCGGGTAGCTAGCTGTTGTTGTCATGACAATGGATCGCCCATCTTAGATCGACCTCGCCATAATACTCCATTCTATCCGCTTCTTTAAATCGCCTGTATCTCCTATTCCTTGTCCCAGATGGCATTTTTTTGTCAAAACAACGTTTCTTTGACGGCACAGAGCCGGCGATGTGGAGCTCTCCATTGCCCCGGTTTGGATTCATCTAGTAAACAAGGCTCCTAGGTTATGTGGACTTCCGGTGGACCGGAAATGTGGCTTTTCAAAATAAGAGCTCAACTGGAAAAAATGCTGGCGTGAATTAGATCCTAATTTTTCAATAAATGCTAGCGGTTAGAGTGTTAAGACCTGAGGCTGATTCTAAAAATGTCTTCCCAACGGTTTTCTAAAAATCAGTGTTGCTATCAGTGGTTCTCAAACTTGTGGGCCGCCATAAATTATATGTATTTGGCCGTGAACCCCCATCAAAAACTATTTTGTGCCAGGGACCTCCAGAAGCAAAGAGTTGAGTTAAAAATGTTTGCTTTAAAATAATAACATATATTCATGTATTGTGTACACAAATGAGTACCACAGACGAAAAAACAGTCTAAGTCCAAATTTCATTCTGACCCCTCCACGAAAAGGCATCGTTGTGCTGAATCCTTATCTATCATTTATACATTATGGATCAATAGTGTGGACTGTTTTTCGTCTGTGGCATTCAAATGTTCATGATTTTTCAAAAAGAGCAGATAAGCTCATAGTGCTTGCATGTCTGCTATTTTTGAATAGAGGGTATGCGCGTGATCATCATCATCATGCCCAAAGGTTATGCGGGAATGCCTACTGAGTGGCAAAAAACTACTTTCTGGTCTTGACAGCCCATGCATCCAAACAGAAATGTCCTATCTGATTGAATTAAAAAACATTAAACTACATTAAACTCACTTTGCCACTCGATTTGCCACAAATTATATATGCGCATAGCCTCTATAGTCAAAGTATTAAACAATAGTTTTAAAGTGGTTAAAATCTAAAATGACAGATGCTTTCCGGGTTTCGCATACAGCCACCTTAATAAGGGGAACATATCAGTTCCATTGTCTCTATAGCCACTGTAATACACATATCCATCTGTCAGGAGAGATTTACGAGACTATCAGAAACATGTCATGGTTGGCTGCCGACAAGTTGGAACTCCCCAAGGCTGTTCTATCTGACAGACAAGGAAGGAAAGATGGGGTGTGTATTGGAGAGGAGAGAAGCAAAAGGTTAGGGATGGGCGGAAGGGGGAGTGTAGATAGGAGAGAGGTTTATGACGGAAGGGTGATCCTCCTATAAAGTGTGGGAGGCAGGCAGGTGATTTTGGGGGAGAGGAGGCACAGGTGAAGGAAGGAAGGAAGGAAGGAAGGAAGGAAGGAAGGAAGGATAAAATAGAACAATGTGTAAGGTGATTAGTAGTTTTTGTTCCCTACCTATGTTGAATACACTTATTGTAAGTCGCTTTGGATAAAAGCGTCTGCTAAATGACTGTAATGTAATGTAATGTAATGTAAGGTGTAACTGTAAAGTGTGTCTCCCCAACACTGATTTATAGAACTAGTCCTTACCCGTTCGAATATATGAACACCAAAGTATGTACAGTGTGGGTAATGCAATTTAATAGATCATGTTATTGATCTGAATGTATTTTGAGGCGTAATCAGTCTGGTCTCAGAGGCACTTGCCCGTCGGCCAAGTAGTACAGGAAAGGTGCAATTCTGGGGAAATTGAGATTTGGACAGAATCTGTAGGTGGACGAGCAAAAAGTGTGTTTTGAAGAAAATTCTAAATGGCGTGAAATTTGGATTTGTTCAAGAGCTATAAGGCGAAATGTAAAGTGGGCTGTTGTGCCACTATGAGGCCGACTGAACATTAGTTTTCACATCTGTCGTATAAGGCAAGAATAACAGTACGAAGCAGCGTCAATACAGAACAGTATACAATAGTGTATACCTATACAACTAGCCTGCACTATGCAGGAAAACTACAACAACACAAGTTTACAGTGTCCTCACGTATCCCACCCCAGAACAAATAAAGTGTCCGTTACAATCAGTGCAATGCCAATCAAATAAAGTACCCTGCAATCATTACAATAACCATACCCTAAAAGAGTCCTTGATACGTCTATGTTACTAACTTACTGTTGACCTCGACTAGATCTTTGTTTTATTTGAAATGTTTATTTCGAATAAAGCCATTTTAAAAGCCTCATACAGTTCCACCCCACATACAGTGAATCTGTTCATGTGCTGATCAATGAAATGTGCTGTAAAGTAACTCAGTGGTGCTGCGGATGAAAAGGTTATTTACGGTAGAGTCTGCAGCATGGCCACCACATTCACTACACCTTCAGTTTTATACATTCCATGTGTGCGTAAAGATCTGCTTATCCTCACCTTCTTAAACTAATGGCCTTAGTCATTTTTTGAGGAAAATGATTTATTTATATACCACAGGATGTCAGCTAGTGCTTTAATATCATATTGCTAAGCACTGAGGTGAGAGCTTATAGGTCTCGCTGGCGGGGTGCATGCATAATCACACAACAAATATCCCCACAGATCCTCTAGTCAATGTCGACAGCAGCTCTCAAAACACCCTGCGCCGTTACCTCGCATTATAGTGCAATGCTTCTCCCAGGAATCCAGAGAGAGAGAGAGAGAGAGAGAGAGAGAGAGATAAACAAACAAATAATAATTAAATGTGTTTTCAGCAAACCACACAATACCTAATGAAGCTGATCCTCCAAGGCTATTTTAAACCGAACAGTAAAGTAAATTATGTAAATAAACCAAAACACGGCCTAATGCTTTTTCCCAGTTCGGGGTTTTACCTGCTGACGCGATTTAGACGGGATTATGGTATATCTGGAAATGATTTCCCACTGCTTTGGAACAAACAATAAAGTTGGCGCCAAGCAATGATTTATGGGGGTGCATTAGTTTAGACTAGTCATTGGTTGGGGTGTGGGGCGACTGTCGCTCAAGAGGTAGAGCAGGTCGTCCAATGATCCATGGGTCGGCGGTTCGAATCCCGGCTCCTCCTGGCTACATGTCGAAGTGTCCTTGGGCAAGACACTGAACCCCAAATTGCTCCCGATGTGCTGGTTGGTACCTTGCATGGCTTCCGCCGCAATCGGAGTATGAATGTGTGTGTGAATGGGTGAATGTAATGCACAATCTCTGTAAAGCGCCTTGGATAAAGGCGCTATATAAATGCACCATTTACCATTTACCATTTATTGGTTAGACATGGGTTAAGGTTAGGTTTATGTGTGCTGCCCCGTGGGAGGTTAGGTTTAGGGTGAGGGTTTGAGATAGGTTGTAGTTGTAGGACTAATGACTGGTCTAACCAATGACTAGTCTATACCAAAAACGGTCTAAACTAAGTACTGCACCCGATTTATGGACATTGGCCACCTGGGCAACCGGCAGAGACAAAAACAACCCAAACAAAATACTGTAAACAAGTAGAAGGCTATCTAAAATGAAATACAAATACAAAATAAAAGAAGAAGAAAATGAAACTACCGGTATTACTTATGGGCATAGTCCAGCAGATGGCTGTTGCTACTGGCAGTGGTTAGAGAGGCTGGTTAGATCCCTGCAGCACCAAGTAGAATGTCTATAATGATAACTTTATTCCTACCATCTGTCATACATAAAAGGCAGCCCCAAAGTGCTTTGCATAAAAATTGTTGATGGGTGAATGTTAAAAATAGTACCTAAGTTAGAAGAACAACTGTAGAGGCGGCTGGGTGCTTGGCTACAGATACAACTAAATAAAAAAAGAACAAAAACTAAGTGGAAAAGGCGGCACTCCAAAGTAATACATGCAAGACAAGCTCAGATACACATTGTTCTATTTATTGAGAACGCATCTGAGTCTTATCTACTACTTTGGAGTGCCACTTTTTCCACTTGTACTTGTAAGCATGAGGGCTATACGTGTTTTTCACTAAAAGAACAGTGACCAGAAAGAAAATTACATGAAAGAAAAACAAACATCTGTGCTGTAACACAATAGATAGACCACCAACCTTAACATTGATTTTACAATATAAATCTGGGGTCCCAGAGATAGAAATGCCATTAAATGGGGGTCTGTATAGAAGAGAAGAAGAAGAGCCGTACAAATCTTCACTTATGGGGGTCCCTGGCATATCTTTTCAAATGGGGGTCCGTGGGCCAATTAGTGTCAATTTGGGGGTCCTTGACATGAAAAGGTTTGGGAACCACTGCTTTATGGTTTATGTAGCTCAGTGCTTCCCCAGACAGTGTTCCAAGGCAGGCCAGGTGAACTGGGGTTTTATGACAACCACCTGTGGTGGAAAGTAACTAAATAGCCTACATTTATTTAAGTCATAGATAAAAAGAGAGGATCCGGGCACTCAAAGTTAAAAAAGAAAATGAGGAACACCTTTATTAAATTAAAAAGGCAACTGCCAACATGTTTCGACCAACAAGGTCTTCATCAAGGCAAGAATGAAGGGCAACACCAAACATACTACATATATACATATAGCAACAGGAAACACAGCTTTGCAATGAGATAATTAGCAGTGTCAGAGGCACGTGAGTGCCCATTGGTTAATACAGCCCAATGGGCACTCAGGTGCCTGTTGGCAGTTGCCTTTTTAAATTAATAAAGGCATTCCTAATTTTTTTACTTCCTCTCTTTTTATCTATGTCTTGATCCCGTTTTTGATCCGTGTGAGCACCTTTTTATCATTATCATGTTTTGCTATCTCCGTTGAGCACCTGGTTAGTTCTTCTTTTTCCCACATTTATTTAAGTACTGTACTTAAGTATCATTTTGAGGTATTTGTACTTTACTTGAGTATTTTCAATTTCTAATACTTTTACTTACAGGAAATGCGCGATTCCATAGTTATCTGCGACTAAACTAAATCGCAAGATAGCGGATCTACAAGCTCCTAATAACACTTCCCAAGGCGACACCTTCTGAGCTTGTAGATATTAAAGCAATTTTCACTATGAATACAGGTGAGAAGTTGTGAAAATCACTTGATTTATATGACCTTCGTCTAAGCACACGGTGCCAGCTGCTCCAGCAGAGCTGGACAGCTCCCAGGAGGACATATGTGTGATTGTGTGAAGCCAGGAGTCCCTATGAACAGCATCTGTGCTCACTCAAATTTCCCTGATTAACTTATTAAAACCGGAAAAGCATTTGTGTCATTTTAACCACTTAAACCATCATGTTATACTTTGGCTATTCAAAAATAGCAGACATACAAGCTCATAGTGCCACTTTGTGCCGTGCTACAAGTTGCACATCTGAAATTTTTGAAAAATCGTGAAAATATGTGCTCACCTTTGAATATTCTTTTAAAGCATTTTACTAAAATATTTGCTTCTGGGGTTCCCTGGAACAAAATATGTTGAGATGGACGTCCATGGCCAAATACAGTGCATATGATTTTGAGGGTCCTTGACATGAAAAGGTTTGAGCAACACTGATATAGAAATATACATTTAGACATTTTGTAGAATCGGCCTCAGGTCTTAATGGGTTAAATGCAGGTTAAAATTACAGATTTTAAAGTCTTCAATTATGCACCAATTAGAGTCTGTTATCGTCTTGGGGATGCTAATGGCTCCTATGGCCTTAATTTCTCCAACCTTTCGAAGATATAGCCGGTATAGTATATCCCATTGAAATTCCTCTGGGCAACTGAGCTGTGTAGGTGAGTTGATGGATAAATAAATGAATAAATCATAGAAACAATGCCTAAGCTAACAACTGTCAATGTGTCCCCTGCTTCTCTGTGACCCAAGAGAAAAAGTGCGTGCGTACGTTCGTGGTTGTGTGTGAGTGCGTTCGTGCTTGCGTGTGTGTTTGTGCGTGCAGTAATTGCGTGCATGCAGTGCTTGCGTGTGTGCATGTATGGTATCACTGTTGAACTTTGAAGCAGGGTAGTTGCAGGGTAGGAGTAAACATTCACTGGGATGGAAAAAAATATATATATGGACCAGCAACTGCTGAATTCAGCAGAATGTCAACTTTTTTTTGCTGGCAATGATGCAATGCACAGGTGGAGGTGTTGATGGGTTCCCGCTTTCTCCATGACAAGAGCTGATTAGCTCTACATCGGCTGCTGTTAACGTTAGTTGTTTCTCCACAATAGCAACAAGTCCCTGACTAATGAGACAAAGTGCCGTCAGGTCCCCGGGCCCTAAGGTGGAGCAGAAGGGGGCCACGGGGAAGGGGATAGTCGCACGGTATTCGCACAATCAGGTGTGAAACCCAATCGTACCAAAACAGAACAGTATTTTACCAGCAGTCAATGTCTGGCTGCTATTTCTATAGTACTATGTCACTACATAATGTTATGTCATTGACCTAAAATGGGAGTTATATCAACAAGGATAGGATGATTGAAAAAGGTTATTTCTGTATAAATACATAACTTTGGACAGGTGGAACCGTGGAATACTTTAGTTAAACTTGCAGAGTGACGCATTACTTTACCTGGGTTACATCTTCTGTCCTTGAATTTTGACATGAAAGAATAATTGACTTTTATTAGCCCACCGCTGTGTATTTGTGTGTGTGAATGCTATACACCAGTGGTTTCAACCTATTTCATATCAAGGCCCATTATTTATTCGACATTTGAGCCACAGACCACCATTTGATGTGATTTTCCTCTCAGAAATATTTTGTTATCGATGGATAAGATTTGTTCACAATTCCATTCTGTATTGCATCTCTAATCGTGTATGCTTCTTAATTAATTCATGCAGCTGTTTAACAAACATTGAACTCTTGAGAGTTCACTCTTGCGAGTTCACTCTCAAGAGTCAAAGATCTAATGGTCCATTTGGTTATCAACTTTTCCATCATTTAGCTGGGGACCACCTGGAACCCCCTCAAGGACCACTGGTTGACAACCGCTGCTATAACACCTGTGTGTGTGTGTGTGTGTGTGTGTGTGTGTGTGTGTGTGTGTGTGTGTGTGTGTGTGTGTGTGTGTGTGTGTGTGTGTGTGTGTGTGTGTCCTGTTCCAGAGCCCTACAGCCCAGCGGTGTGGGTGATGATGTTCGTCATGTGCCTGTCGGTGGTGGCCGTCACCGTCTTCATCTTCGAGTTCTTCAGCCCCGTGGGATACAACCGCAGCCTGCAGAGTGCCAAGAGTAAGATGGAGCCAAGAAACTCACTACGCATGTCGGAACACCACCAGCAGCGCATCCGTCAACACTGTCTCACTCCCCAAAAGGCATATTGTGACTTAGTGACCGAACATCAACATGTGCCTTGACTTCCGGAAGTCCAATTCTCAGCGTTTTTTTGGTGATCCGTCAGAAATCGGTTAAAACGTTGGACACGCACCGTCTCAGGCGGACTTGAGCCATGGGAGGCACCGCCGAGCGAGTTTAGGCGAGCGAGTCGCTGTGGCGAGCGTTGCGAAGTCCACTTTGAGCCGACTCGGCGCCATCCGAGTTATGTCCAGATATAGGCACAGAATCATCCGAAAGTCATATTGTGTCTTTATTTTTGCCTCCCCTTCAAGGCACATGTTCACGTTCGGTCAAAATTGTCCCAAAAGCTCAAAATATTCCTTTTTGTCTGTGAGACAGCGTTGCGTCTGTCTGTCAGCACCACACAACTGTCAGTCCTCGTTTCAACACACCTGTCAGTCTGCCATGTCACGTCACCTAACACGTCTAATATTATATTACAGTCTCTCGATGCCTTGCATTCCTTATTTTGATGCATTTTCATCCAACTGTCAGCTTTCATCTTTCACTTACTTGGAGTGAATCCAACACTTTTTTCTATAACTTTGCGCACACACTCTCACGCGCACGCACTCTCACGCGCACGCACTCTCACGCGCACGCACGTGCACACGCACGCACGCACACACACTTAATACAGGCCAGCTGTCAGTCTTGCCATGGCTATGTGTGCAGATGATGTGCTTGGGGGTGGGGGGTTAAGGGGTGTAAAAATTGTCTTAGGTTTCAGATGAAATTATGCAAATCGTGCCCACCCACATGTTAAACTAAGCGACGTGAGTCGTGACCCGCTCTACCCACATCAATCAAGATGTCGCTGAGAAGAAGTCGTTTTGAGTTATGAGCGCAGTGGGAACGAGGGGATTGTGTGAGCGTTGGAACGAGGCCCTGTGCCCCCACGTCAATCAACTAACTTACTGTACTGTAGCGTAGCGCCACTAGCAGTGATCCATTTCACACACTGATACTCCACTCTTACTGTACTGTAGCACAGTAGCAGTTGTTCCCAATGTGGGGTCTGGGGACCCCTAGGGGTTCCAGCTAAATGATAGTTTGGAACCAAATGGACCCTTATGGGTCTGTAACTCAGAGTGTATGGTTCCATTTTTGGTCCATTTGGTCCACTCTCACAGTTAAATTAACATTGATTTTACAATATAAATGGGGGTCTCAGAGATAGAAATGCCATTAAATGGGGGTCTGTAATGCATGTCAAACTGGGGGTCCTTGAAATGTCATGGTTGAGAATCACTGCCTTAAAAATCTTCTATTATGGAGGTCCCTGGCATATCTTTTCAAATGGGAGTCTGCGGGCTAATTAGTGTCAATGTGGGGGTCGTAGACATGAAAACGTTTGGGAACCACTGCTGTACTGTAGCGTAGCGCCACTAGCAGTGGTCCGTTTCACACACTGACACTCCACTCTTACTGTACTGTACCGTAGCCGAGAGTAGCACCACTAGCAGTGGTCCGTTTCACACACTGACACTCCACTCTTACTGTACTGTACCGTAGCCGAGCGTAGCACCACTAGCAGTGGTCCGTTTCACACACTGACACTCCACTCTTACTGTACTGTACCGTAGCCGAGAGTAGCACCACTAGCAGAGGTCTGTGTCACACACTGACACTCCACTCACGCTACATATCGTCGCTGTCGGCGCAGAAAACTTGTATCTCCGTATTCCATCTTTTGATCTTTGTTTTGTTTTTAATGTCGTCTTTGATACTACGTATGTAACGAAAACAGCATATCTAAAAAGCTCACAATGTGTCGTGGTGCAATGTGTTAATTGTTGTGAGCTTGTGCTGTAGATGTTCAGTTTATTAATTGTTTTGCTGCTTTTGAAAGATGATTGATGATTGATTGATTTTCTTTATTTAAGCGTCATGCTTCCAAGGAAGCCCAGCCCAATTGGACTTATATGACACTTTTACTTTCATTTATAAATAGATAGACAATGACAATGAATCGACATGATAGTTCACAAACAATGATCAAATGAATAACCATCTAAAAACAGAAACAGAAAATACAGAAAGATTTGAAATTTTTACCCGAAGGTGACGAAATGGCAGCTAGCTCTGAGTGGCGGTGGGGTTGCAGGACGACAGGGCGAAGCGTGACATTGATTGGCCATGACAGACAGACACACACTCTTTGATTTTGATTATTCATGTATTCCTTGTGCCAATCTGGAGAAGCATAACACTTGATTAGCCATGACAGCTGGGAACACTCCCTCTTCAATTATTAGTATTCATTTATTTCTTGTGTGAAATGTTGACAATAGAATAGCCTAATAAACTGGAACTTCTTGTTTATTAACCAGTTTTTTAACAGGGTAACATGCATTCTTGTTAGAAAAAAATAAAAGACTGGAAAAAGTACTCTCATTTTTACTTAAGTAAAAGTAAAAGTTTGGTATTCTGAATTGACGAGTAAAAGTACAAAAGTATTGGTATATGAAAATGTACTAAAAATGTAAAAAGTAGGCTACGCATTATGCAGAAATGTCCCATTTAAAAAAAATCTAAATGTTTAAACATTTCATAAGCCTGAAGCCTGATTAATGCATATTATTCTGGTTAATGCATATTATGTTGTAATAATTTTGTAGTAATACAAATAGTAACTAGTAACTAACATAATTGTAGTGGAGCAAAAGTACAATAATATTTGCCTTGATGTAGTGGAGTAGAAGTACACATATTGAATATCGGAAATACTCCAGTAAAGTAAAAAAAATAAAACATAATAATAATAATAATAATAATAATAATACTTGTGAATCTCTCCAGCAGGACATAATGGAGGCGGATATGCACAGCAAAAACTCTTTAAAGCGGACGCTTTTCTTGTCCTCTGTGTGTCAGTCAAACCAACTCTTCTCACAGCCACTGCTTAGTCTGTCAATTACAGAAGTGGTCGCGACAGGGGGGGAATGCATGCAAAGCTCAAATTATGCAAATCAACCCTGGCCACGTGTCTTCAAATGGGTTGAACATGACTTGGGACGTTAAAAAGCCTATCCCATGTCACATATTAGTGCACTGGCTTGCATAGATACTGGCGCAATGCCGCGATGGCGTGTTGTGTGTACATCATTAATAGATTATTGTGTGAACCAACCCCTCCCGCTAACTCAGATCAGCTAACACACAGGGAAGCTGTCAGAACCTTCCTAAAACATCCGTTACACCACTCCACACGTCTCGACCTAACTCAATTTACAATTTACAATTTAGGCATTTAGCAGACGCTCTTAATCCAGAGCGATTTACATTAAGCAAGAACAAAAAAGGTTGGTTGCTTTGAATGCCAGCATCAGAGTTTTGTATTCTGTGCGGGCAGAGACCGGGAGCCAATGGAGGGAGCGGAGAAGGGGGGAGACATGTGAGAATTTTGGCTGGTTGAAGACCAAGCGAGCTGCAGCATTTTGGATCAGTTGGAGAGGCTTAAGTGCACATGCCGGTAGGCCAGTAAGGAGGGAGTTACAATAGTCAAGTTTTGACAAGACTGTTGTCTGGATTAGGAGCTGGGCTGACTCCTGGATGAGGAACAGTCTAATTCGTCGTATGTTATAGAGTGTGAACCTACAGGATCGAGTGACAGCTGTGATGTGTGTTTTGAACGAGAGCTGACGGTCCAGGACAACACCAAGGTTCCTTGCTGTTGGGACAGACGTTACCAGGGCGTTGTCTACAGAAATAGTTAGCTCCCGCATAGGGCAGGACTTTGCTGGGAAGAAGAGAAGCTCAGTCTTGTCTGGGTTCAGCTTGAGGTGGTTGGAAGACATCCACTGTGAGATGTCAGCCAGGCATGCAGTGATGCGCTCTTCCACCTGAGTGGCATAGGGGGGGAAGGATAGAAACAGTTGTGTGTCATCGACATAGCAGTGATAGGATATATTGTGAGCAGAGATGATAGTGCCAAGGGATTTAGAGTACAGTGAGAAAAGGAGGAGACCAAGTACAGATCCCTGTGGGACCCCAGTTTGGAGGGTTCGGGGGGATGACAGCAAACCTTTCCAAGAAACCTGGTAGGTCCGGTTGGTGAGGTAGGAGGAGAACCACTTTAGTGCCGTCCCACCGATGCCTAGATCAGCTAGGGTGTCTAGGAGCAGCTGGTGGTTCACTGTGTCAAATGCTGCTGATAGGTCTAGAAGAATCAGGACTCCCCTTTCTGGTTTCCAAACTGTGGAAGCAAACTCCCTCATTTCAGTTACAACTGCAGACTCACTCCCAATGTTCCGTAATATGAAACCTCACCTCTTCAGACTCCACTTTAGCCCGAAGCACATGTCCTAGCCTTGACGACCATGCGGTCTTATGTAAACGTCAAAATGTAATTTAGATAGCATGTTATTTAGACAGATTCTAGGTTGATTTGTTGACCTGGCTATAGTTTGTATAGTTTCAACATACATATTCTCTATTTTTATGATATCGTAATGTTTAGACTGATGATTACTGAGGCACTACACGGTCTCCATGGAAGCCATTGCTCTCGCAATAATAAAAAGAAAAATACAAAATGTGAAATATTGTTTGAAAAAGAGAAGAAAGGAAAAAAAACCTGCCTATGATGATGGTTACTGGTTACAAGTGTCCGCAGCCCTCCTATGAGACCCAGGCAGATTAGGAAAAAAAAGTAGCATTTTATCAGAATTAGTGAGGACCAATTATATAAATTGTAAATTGTATCGGGGTGTAAATTCTCTATCCTCTCTCACCTGTCCTACCAGAGACCGGTGGCTCAAAGTTCACCATAGGGAAGTCCATCTGGCTGCTGTGGGCGCTGGTCTTCAACAACTCCGTTCCTGTGGAGAATCCCAGAGGAACCACCAGCAAGATCATGGTAAACCTCAGATATTTGCAGATCTGACATTTGGATTTATATACGGTAACAATTCATCACAATTCTCATATCCCACCATGTACCTATACTAGGTACATGTATCATACTAAGCAATATTTTGGGAGGGACTAATCATCATTTAAAAATAAACAAATACAAATGTTCTACTTTAAAATATTTATACATGCATATACCGGTATACATTTTTGATAGAATATTCGCCAAATGTGAAACTTTGTGGTTGATCTCACAACAGAACAAAACAAACAAACAAACAAACAAACAAACAAAACAAAAAGCCCCATGAAGAAATTGTGTTTGCTGACCATGTTTTCCGAACTATGACGTGACCATGTTCAGATGTGTAAGATTGTCTATGACCTTTTCAATTGCTGTTGCTGCAGTCGTTCTGGATGTGGGGGAAACGGGTGAAGAGTCAGATCTTCTGTTGTCTGGAGGTGAAGGGGTCCAGTTGGTGAAATCAACCAAAAGTCCCAATTCCACCTTTCTAAGAGCCTTTCCAAACCAATCATCACAAGTGATCAATAGGTGCTGCACAAGGCCTAATGAAAGGCCAAGAGTCACTTATTTTTAGGTTTCTCCTGAAGAATGAAAGAAAAACTAAAACAAATAACTTTTAGTTCCCTTTATGATAGAGATATAGTAGGAATTCTGAGAGGCAGAAAGATATGCCACTAAAAGTTCCATTGACACAAGACTTGATTCTGCCAATGAGGCGGGTTCTGCCAATACTTTTCAATGGGAATGCAGTGGTTTTTTTTTTGTGTGAATCTCTAGGTCGTCCTCAGACGAGCCCTCCATCGTCGCTTCCAGTCATCCCAGTTCTCCATACATCTGGCCAGCTCGTGCTTTGCGCTCCTGCGTCTTTCTTGAGTACATGTACATCCACATAAGTCATGGGACGTCCTCATGACCGGCACCCCACAGCACTAGTTTGCTGGCTGGTAGCTATTGATGTCTTTGGCAGTGTCTTGCTAGTCTCATTCTCCTGGCTGCTATTTTCTGGCTCACCCTTGGCATTCCATCATACAGATTATTTTTGGTAAAATGTGTACTCTTGCAGATGTAGAGTGCTGCACGCGGCATTCTGGTGTAGCACTCATCTAGAGACTTCTGCCGGGTTGGCTTCAGGGTGCAGCATCACTGTGTATAGGAGAACAGATTCTACCGATACATAGAAGAAGCTGAGTTTGGTTTGACGGGGAAGGTTGGAGTTCTATTGGCCATGCTGTTCACGGCCCTCTATGCAAGTGTCTTCCTGACCCATGAGCCCAGGTACTTGAAGTCCTTGACTTCCTTGAGAGCAGTGCCTCCTGTTGTTGTCAGTAGTGGATGTTCCGAAGGGATGTTATAGGTGATAACTAACGTTCAGCCGGAGGCCAACCTTGGCAGTTGGCACACTCAGACTCCACTCTGTTCAGGAGCTCCTGCATGAGCTTGTTCCACGTAATCGGGGAGCAGGCTGATGTCGTCTGTGTAGTCCAGGTCTGTCAGGACTACTGTGGGGTGTTGTCACGACCTCCTTGGTGTTAAGAGTGAGGCCAAGATCCAGCTCCCGTCCATTGATAGCCTTCCTTAACGCATAGTCCAGGACTATGGCGAACGAAGATGAATTGGGCTAGGGTGTCCCCTTGCAATACCCCAGCCAAGATGTTAAACTCCTCACTGTTGTCATCTGGGGTCACCACCTTGGCCCTTGTTACGGCATACATGATCTCTAGTGTAAATTGGGAGGGACACCGCATGCAGCAACCCATTGAAAACCATTGGCAGAATCTGCCGCATAGACAAAATTAAAGTCCCCAACCTATTACACATGTGCCCTATATTGCTTGTGAGCTGTTTTTTGTTCAGTTATCCAGTCAGGTCAAAATCTCCAGCTAATAGTAAGATTGGATTGCATTGGATTGCATTGCAATTTGATATATTGAATGAGGATTAGCATAGTCCCAGTAGTGCATCATTTACAGTGCCATACACATTGCGGGAAAATAAACGATACAATCAATCATTAAAATAAGGTTGTCCTTGGGCCAAGACAAAGACCAAATTCTCCTCACTAATTTTATGTGCAAATTCTCCTCACTAATTTTATGTGCACAGCATAAAGCTTGCAATCCAAAACAAGTGCATGTTTGAACCACAGCAAAGATGGCAGTAAGAAGAAAAAAAAGGGTATGAGAACACCAATATATTATTTACGACTAATGGAATTACTTAAGTGACCTTTGGGCGTTTGGCCCCTTCCTACATGATAACCCCCTGTACGCACCAACACCCCCCCTGCACGCACAGACACCGTTGGGCTTCCTGCCAGCTGTACCCAATCACCTTTGAGTCTGTGTGTGTGTGGGTGTGCTTCCTTGTTCATATGGGCCACTTTACTTCTTTGTGAATATCACTTTGACTGTGTGTGTGTGTGTGTGTGTGTGTGTGTGTGTGTGTGTGTGTGTGTGTGTGTGTGTGTGTGTGTGTGTGTGTGTGTGTGTGTGTGTGTGTGTGTGTGTGTGTGTGTGTGTGTGCGCGTGCGTGCGTGCGTAATGCATAATGTAGTATTATTTGTGAAAAGCAGAAGTCATTAGAGAATGTAGGTAATAGTTTGAATGACTGACTTATAGGGTAGAGAGATCGCAGTATAAACAAAGTTGTCATTTATTCCCTGCTAGCGGTATGTCCCACTGTCAACATTAGTGGTGAAAAGTAACTAAGTACATTTACTTAAAGGGAAACTTCACCCTTTTTGCCAAAAAATATATGTTAATGACGTTTAGAAGTATTTTAGATTTTAGCAGTGAGCCCAGTGTCTCTGATGTCATGGACACTGGGCTCACTTACTTCCTGGACTACATGTTGTCTCAGTAAGACAGCCCTCCCCCTATCCACAAGGAGGAGCAGTGCACCAAAGCATTATGGGAATTGTAGTACCACATATTACACACATAAAGACCCCCAGGAAAGCGTTCTAAATCTTCTAAACGTCATTAACATATATATTGTTTTGCAAAAAGGGTGAAGTGTCCCTTTAAGTACTGTACTTGTGCAGTTTTGAGGTATTTCATTTACTTTACTGTATTTCAAAATGTCAGTACATTCTACATTCAGAGGCAAAAAAAATACTTTTACTCCACTATAATTAGATTTGGATTGTTATTACAAAACATGCATTAACCACTTCAGCCATATACATTTCGGACAATAGCCGATCTATGCATTATGAGCTTGTAGATCTGCCGTTCAAAAGATTTTTTGGAAAACTTGTGAAATGGGGAATTCTGCATAATGAGTACTTTAAGTACATTTTGAATTCCAGACTTTTACTTGTAGTATGTAGTATTTCTATTTCAGCAGTAATACTTTTACAAAATAATGTGAGTACTTTTTCCACCACTAGTCAACATTGCTCAATGTCTCATCTTAATTTGTGTCCTGTGTGTGTGTGTGCGTGTGCGTGCGTGTGTGTGTGCGTGTGCGCGCGTGCGTGCGTGCGTG
The DNA here is from genome assembly GCF_951216825.1 of Electrona antarctica. Lineage (NCBI taxonomy): Eukaryota > Metazoa > Chordata > Actinopteri > Myctophiformes > Myctophidae > Electrona > Electrona antarctica. The sequence continues at coordinate 21,984,117 of NC_136796.1, read as the reverse complement.
TGTGTGTGCCTGCGTGCCTGCATGCGTTCTTTCAGGTGCTGGTGTGGGCCTTTTTCGCTGTCATCTTCCTGGCATCCTACACGGCCAACCTGGCTGCCTTCATGATCCAGGAGGAATACATAGACACTGTGTCAGGGCTGTCGGACAAAAAGGTACTGCTGGGATGGATGGAGGGATGGAGGGATGGATGGATAGATGGATGGATGGATGGATGGATGGATGGAGGGATGGATGGACGGACGGACGGACGGATAGACGGATGGATGGATGGATGGATGGATGGATGGATGGATGGATGGATGGATGGAGGGATGGATGGATGGATGGCACGGACGGACGGACGGACGGACGGACGGACGGACGGATGGATGGACGGACGGACAGACGGATGGACGGACGGATGGAGGGATGGATGGACGGATGGATGGATGGACGGACGGACGGACGGACGGACGGATGGATGGATGGATGGAGGGATGGATGGATGGACGGATGGATGGAGGGATGGATGGACGGGTGGATGGAGGGATGGATGGACGGGTGGATGGAGGGATGGATGGACGGGTGGATGGATGGATGGATGGATGGACGGACGGACGGACGGGCGGACGGACGGGCAGACGGACGGACGGATGGATGGATGGATGGATGGACGGACGGGTGGGTGGATGGGTGGATGGACGGACCGACGGACCGACGGACGGACCGACGGATGCATGGACGGATGGGTAGATGGATGGATGGATGGGCGGACGGACGGATGGATGGATGGATGGATGGGTGGGTGGGTGGATGGATGGGTGGGCAGGCGGGCGGGCGGGCGGATGGATGGATGGGTGGATAGGTGGGCGGATGGATGTGTGGGTGGGCGGATGGATGGCTGGGTGGGAAAATGGATGGATGGATGGATGAATGAATTTAGCAAACTAATACTATGACGAGAAAATGTTTTGTCTACTACCTTTTTTCACTGACGAAAACTAAATGAAAACTATGATGACTGAAACTAGGGCAGTTTCGTCAACAAATAAAAACTAGATTAAAATGTTGCGGCTAGTGAAGAAAAGATCCAGTAGAACTAAACTACAAATCTACAAGCTCACAACAAGCTCACAACAAGCTATTTTCAGCATGCAACCAAGTAAGTTTAAAATCAGGCATGTTGATGCCATCAAGGCCCACCAAAATACATTTGTGTCAACAAAATCAAACTGCAGATTTAGAAATCTACAGTGGATTATAAAATAGATAAAGATAAAGAAAATGGAAGGGAAATAAGAAAAGAAAAAGACTTTAAGAATTAGGTGCTGGGTGAGTTGGATATAGGATCAACACTAGTGTAAACACAACACAACACAAGTCCCATTATTGTCTCCACCAGGCCGAAGGCCTGGGGAGAGAGTATGTTTTGCACTCCGTGTGTCCGTCCGTCCGTCTGTGAACAGCTAATCTCCGGCACCGTTAACCCGGTCGATGCCAAATTTTGCACACACACTCCCTGGATGCCAACGATGAAACTCTGCCCCAAAATTTCCAGAGCGGCCTGTTATAGCGCCACCAGGAGGCCGCTTTGTGCAGAACAAGTTTTTGGACAGTACACCTACATATTTTGTCCAAACATCACGCAAATTGGTACACAGTCTCTCTAGAGCCATTCAACGAAATGGGTCTTTCAGATTTCTCAGACAGGAGTGCTCAGTTTCAAACAAAATGCTGCAAATCATGAACACATCTTGTGATTTCCGTGAAATTGTGCACGCACATTCCCACAAGGCAGAGGAAGAAATGCCACATGAACATTTTCTACTCAGTTTCATGGTGGCGCTATAACTGGCCGAAAAGTGTTTTTACCTCTAACTGCACGGATCTGTGGATAACTTTGTATGCCAACTCCCTAGAGGCCAAGGAAAAACCTTTGCCTGGAATTTTTCACATCTGCTCTTTATAGCGCCACCTGGAGGCCGACATATGTAAAACACATTTTCTAATATTACTCCTTCAGATTTTATCCAAATTTCACGCAAATCGGTACACATGCTCTCCATAGTCATGTGATCAAAACGGGTTTGTTTGATTTCTCATAATCCACCCTCATTGGCTACGATTGGCTTCTAAACTTTTCAGGAGTAGCCCGCTTTGTACCCGTTTTGTACAAATCGCCACAACTACTCGACGCAGCATCCGATTGTGGTGAAATTGTGCATGCATATTCACACTAGGCTTTGGAATTAATGCCACTTGACAGTTTTCAAATCAGCCTCATGGTGGCGCTACAACAGGCCAAGCCGCGTCACACATACACACACACACAGACGTTTATATTGCTCCTAAACATTTTGCCAAACATCACACACACACACACTCCTATCCTCCTGGTGGAGACCTGTGCCCAGAAGGGCACTTTTTCTAGTTATTATTATTATTATTATTATTATTATTATTATTATTATTATTATTATTATTATTATGATGTTTAATCAACAGAAAGCAAGGACATGTTGGTGTATGCGTGACACAAGCTGCACACTTCAAAGTTTAACAAGGGAATATGGTAAAACTTGGCTAGCTGATTATTATTAGCGGATTATTATTACTACAAAATGCTAACAAGGTTCCAGCTGATATTTTTCTCAGTTCCTCAGTGAAAAAGTTAAAAGAACCACTGCTCATCTGCTGAAAAAGACTTAAGTGAGGTGCTGGAGTCACAAAGAGATAATGAAAAATATATAAAGGGAAGCTCCGCACACTCAGATCTGTGCACAATCCTTCTTCAGGCATCTTCATGCCTGATTATATTATATTTTATATATATTATATTATATATTGTATTTTTCTCAGTTACTCAGTGCAAATTCAAGAACAGAACGTACAATGTCAAATAAGCTGGTTCGAAATGTTAGCCCCTAAAGTGAAGACTGGCTGTTCTAGTGTGAAGCAACCGAAATTGGTGCTGTGTTGATTTTCCTCATTTCTACTGAAGAATCTATTGAACCTGAGGAGAGCTGATTATGAAGTCATTCGACAAACAAATCATGCTGTGTGAAGCATGTTTTTACTTAATCAATGTTGACTATAGTTTCTGGTTGATGGGAGGTTGTGAGTACGCTGTGTAATCTGCTTGTGAATGAATTCAAGTGCAACATTTTTGAAGAAGATAAATGCGGTGCAGTTTAGTATGATGGCCCAGATGATGTAAGCCTGTAAGGGAAGCCCATAGATGCTTTGAACACCCTTTAAGTCTATGTGTGGGCTTTACAAATATTGAACCGTGCAATGAAAAGTATTAAACAGCGCTTGTGACTTAACCTCCTATAACTCCATTGGAGGTGAACTGTCATTATACCACAGGTCGTTTCGAGGAAGCAATCTGATTGGTTGAAACATCCTTCTAGGCGTGGATCAAACAAGCACCACTCCACACCTAATCAAAACAAAGAATCCAGCTGCTCTGTTTTCCCAGAGTCGGTGGCTAGGCTAGCTAGTTTCTTGGGACATTTGTGGTCGTGGTGACTACATCTGTCATTAAAAAAATATGTTTTTTCAGCGATTTTCTTAGTTTTAAAGGTAACTGTTGTATAATTGCAATATTACACTTGAGGGTGTGGTTTAACGTGATTATTGCCACTTCAGTGATGCTTGCGGAACTTGACTACGTCTTGTTCCTGACCGCATCACTGTCGTGGCAATAATCACGTTAAACCACACCCTCTCGTGTAATATTGCTTAATTCAAACCATTCATCTCCAATTTATATGTACAAGTAATGCAGATGTGATCCCCGGACCACCGGTTGAAAACCTCTGCATTAGGGATGTTGTTTGGGACAAAGCGGATGGACAGACCGACGTTTCCATCACCACCAGTGGGGCTAAAAATAATAATAACTTTATCAAGAAAGAATGGGAAGGTTAACTTGTCCTTGGAGGGAACGCTTGAGAAGTTTCCTTTCAATTTATATGAAGTAGAGCGGTGCCCGTTGGAGCCTCTACAGCGGTGCCCGTTGCGCACTGGTCTGCTTGGAACGATGCAAGTTGGAAATGCATGCCCCACCCAGATATTATGTCTGTGACCCTTTTATGCCCATATATGGAGTTCTTTGTCAGGCATAACCAAATATGCAGACGTCAGAATGATGTCAGAACAGGCCAGCTCCATATATGGACACTGGGCATGGGCCCAGCTGTCCAGAGCCCGGGCACGCTTCTGGACAACCGGGGGTCCGACCAACTCGACACCGGGCACTGCACTCCCTGTGGGGGTGTGGAACGCGTGTGTCGAATTTCAAGTCGGTGGTGCAAACGGTGCACCCCTCTCTCTCTCCATCTCCCCATAGCCTTTACTGTCTCTTCTCTTCGTTAAATGGTGTCAGTATAGACCCAGCAGCAGAGCCTGTTTGACTGGTGAATTGACACTGCAACAACTCATCACTTATCCTCCCCTTACTGCCACTTCTCTTCTTAAAACAAATCCTTTCCTTGACAAATAATCTGCCTCAGAGTGCACCACTCCTCATAACACAGCAGCATAACACAGCCTTGCTCCCTCTTTGCCTTGTCTCCAGTAGAAGGTCTTTGTATTCTTTCTTTTCGGTGTTGATTTTGACAGCAAATTTTGATTTAGTTTTTAGTCATAGTCTTTTGAATAAAATTCCATTTAGTTTTAGTCATATTTTAGTCATCTGAAATGTTTGCGTTTTAGTCGACAAAATATCATGTGATTTTAGTCGACTAAATCTACACTTGATTTTGTCGTCAAAAAAGTTAAATATTTTGGCGATGGCTTGATGGCGTCGTAATAGAAGATTTTACACTTGGTTGCATGCACAACAGTGCACAACAGTTAATTTTCTGCATGCAACCAAGTGTAAAATACACCCGAGAGCGCAACCAAACAGAAAATGACTTGTCTTTTAGTTCTACTCCATCTCTTCTCCACTAGTCCCTCCCTAACATAACATGCACGCACGCGCGCACGCACACCAGGCCAGCCTATGTTAATTTTGTCTCTGTCAGGTGGAAACCTCATGTGTCCTGTAACTTTTCAGGATTCTAATTGAAAAGCATCAAAAGTAGCAGATCCACAAGGTCGCTTCGCGCCACGCTTCAAGCTTCAAGCAACTCTCTCTCTCTCTCTCTCTCTCTGTCTCTCTCTCTCTCTCTCTCTCTCTCTCTCTCTCTGTCTCTCTCTCTCTCGCCCCATGCAGTTCCAGCAGCCTACGGAGCAGTACCCGCCGCTGCGCTTCGGGACAGTGCCAAACGGCAGCACCGAGGAGAACATCCGCTCCAACTATCCCAAGATGCACCAGTTCATGATACGCAATAACCAGAAGGGTGTTGAAGAGGCCATCGACAACCTGAAGACTGGGTGAGGAGGGGAGGAGAGAACAAACGGATATCTCCGTCTTTTCAAACCCATCTGTTGACTGCCCAGAATGGAGATCTCAGTCTTTTAATTGCTTTATATTTGTTTGATATCGGCAAGCGACACACTACAGTCTGTAAGTGTCTAATGAACAACATTCAAAACCGGAAGTCGTTGGTCGGTCGGCAAAATGATTCCCCCTCCATTATAATGGACGGGAGGCCAATCTGAATCTAAATCACAGATTACGATTCTAATCAAAACACGTGTTTTTGACGGCCCATCATGGTCCCGTCGCTAGTCGCGGTAAAATAATTCATGCCTCGTCGGCGATCGCCCCGCAAATGTTTTGGTTATCCATTTGCCGTTAGTCTATATAGGCTATCACTAACTGCCGCCGGATCCAGCGGCAGCGGGGACTTTTATTTTGAAGACTCCAAAATGTACCCCAAAATCAACCAAATAGCTTTAGGCTAAAGCTAATGTGGCGATCGTAATATTGTAACCGCGAGGCAGCAACGACTGAGTAATGAGCCACTAACCTCAGTCTGAGCCTCAATTCCGGGAAAAAAAGACCGGCACCAGCGCAGCAGTGTTACCTATAGCGACGGGGGGCTGCTAGACGGTAGATGCGAGACCATTCTGAATCAATAAAAACCAAGAACACGTGAAACATGTCAACGGCAGCGAGCGCCATTGGGAAAAAACACAGTAAAAGAGTTAATGGGACTCTCTCGTCCGCTCTTTCGCTTGTAAACCATAATTGCTCACTTTTACCCCCACAGGCCACAAACTGAAAACAGCAGGCGCGCCAAGAACGATGTCACTTTAACACTGACACTAAAACAAGCAGATTTGTATTTCCTTTATCTCTCTCTCTCTCTCTCTCTCTCTCTCTCTCTCTCTCTCTCTCTCTCTATCTCTCTCGTTTCCACTTTAATTCCAATGTCCCTCGACATGGTGCGTCAATTAGCAGATGTTGTTTACCTGCTTGCAACCTGTTGGCACATATGACGAGCACTTTGCCTTAGAGGAGCTCGGCTAACCGCCGTTGTGCTTCCCAAAAACATCAAGATCACGTTTAGCCAAAATAAAAACTGTACAAATAAAGTGCAAGAGAAAAACATCCTTTTTAATAATGCATGCTATAGCAACAACAACCGCATGCGCTCGCGCACGTGTGTGTGTGCGTGCGTGCATGCGTGCATGCGTGCATGAAAGCAGCACACTGCGCACATTGCCTTTCGGGTATCGCCTCACGTCATCCTATCCCACACACAGTTTATTATGCACTCATGTCATCAGCAAAGTATGCCGTGAAAACACTTACACTTACTAGAGAGAGAGAGAGAGTAGTATTGATACTTTTCCTCAAGTAAAACATTGGAGTACTTTTTCCACGACTGATGACACCGGGGCAGGGAGAACAATGAAAATGGAGAGGAGGAGTGAGAGAGGAAGCGGTTGGTACATAGAGCTATAATATATTTAGAGGACGGATTGAGGAGCGATAGCCCCGCCCCCCACTATTCACTTCAATGGAAGTTGCTCAGTGGCGTTTTGAAGCCATAGAAGAACGAGAAAGTTTTCCGAGTAGTACCCCTTGAGCGTGGATATGATTGGTTGGCTCCTATCATATAGTACCCCTCGCACTGTTCTTGTTGTACCTCTACGTCACGTTTCATTCATAATTGTAACCTGGGCCCAGCCATGAACTGCAGTACCACTTTTGACCAGTAGGGAGACGGCTTCAACGTGGATGAGTGAGAGAGGAAGCGGTTGGTAGGGAGAGAAAGAGGGAGCAGAAAGAGTAGAATGATGGAGATAATGAAAGGAGGAAGAAGATGAAAGGATGGGAGGGAAGGGAGCCATTGAGGGGAAGTGAGGAAGTCGTTGTGGTGTCGATGCAGATGAGTTGGCAAAAGCTTAATGGGGCAAGTGAACATGCTGTACATGAGCACCGTACGCATGCACGCATGCACGCACGCACGCACGCACGCACGCACGCACGCACGCACGCACGCACGCACGCTATTACTGAGAATCTGTGTACATAGCACTAAGTTGTATTTGATGTTGCAATTTGTCTATCTATATTATCTGTCAGGAAAGGGAGCTAATGGTAAAACATATGGATTGCAGGTTTAATTTCACTCAGAGTGCTCACAGCAAGTGTCCACGCAAATAAGTTTACAGCATTTCTTACTGGGGTGTAAGAAATGCTGTAAGTGCACGCTAGTCGCTACTGCCTACCACCATCTCTCTCTCTCTCTCTCTCTCTCTCTCTCTCTCTCTCTCTCTCTCTCTCTCTCTCTCTCTCCGGGTACCTCGTGAAAATCCTACTCAATAGTGCTGAATTGCTTCACAGAATCTGATTTAGCTTGCCCAAAATCTCTGTCTGTGTGTCCATCCAACTGTATTTCACGCATATCTCGAGAACCGTCTGACCTACAACCAGAGGGAGTGCTGTGTCCAGCGCTGAGTCGAAGAGATGGGCGGTAGTCCAGAGCCGCTGATCCGACCGATATGCCCATCATAGACATATGGAGATCCGGTTGTCCAGAACTGCCGATCCAACCGATCAGTCAGACAACTTTTAGAGTGAATTTAGAATATATATTGAGCATAATTGAGCATAGATATATGAAGCATAGATTGGAGTCATTCCCTGTGACATTAACATTTTAGTTAAATTATAAGCCAAGTAGAATTACAGGGAATGAATAAGACCCCCATGCAGGGCGATCTAGAAACAGAGCCTGTATAGTGTATACAGGTGGATGCTGGGGAGGCGGTGGAATTTGCAAAAACTTCATGAGCAGCAGGTTAGCAGCAAGCGAGGCAGGGAGACAGCAGCAGCGGCACACGACCGCACGGCAGGAGAGAAGCCAGGAATGAGCAGGTAGGCAGATAGGTTTAAATAGCCACTCTGATCAGGTAAAGAGTGCATGAGACTATAGTCACCTGATCAGGTAGGCGCGCTGCCTGATCTGAACTAGCCTGCCTGCCTGAGTTGCCTGCCTGAACAGGCTTCGCATATATATATATATATATATATATATATATATATATATATATATAATATGGGCATAAAAGGGACACAGACAGACAGACAGACGGGTACCACAGATATTGCATAACTGGGTGGGGCATGCATTTTCAACTTGCATCGTTCCTGACTTGCAATGAGTTGTTTAAAATGATCAGACCTGATTTACATGCGGGCCACATGTAAATGAAAGTCATTATTTCTCTTCACTATTATGCAAGTTGCATCTATTCAAAAAGAATAAATTGCAATTCCGTTACTTCCCACAAATTTCTCAGCAACTGCTCTTTTGCTTCTTCTTTTTTTACATTGATATGTCATTCAAATGATGCATTCCTTCACTCCCTCCCTCTTTGCGTTCCTCTCTTCCATCGCTCCTGCTCCCTCTCAATCCAATTATCTCACCTCTTCCTTCACGCTCTCCTCTCCTGTCCTCATCTCACTCTCACCTCTCTTTGTCACCCTCTCTCTGCCACTTGCTGTCTCTTCACCTCCGTCTCATCCTGCTTGCGTTCTCATGCATGCACACACATTTTGTATTTATCAACAGTGACATCACACCCAGTACATTGACAGTCAGTGTGTTGGAGGAGTAGGATATGGGTCCTTTTTGTGGCTCGGGAACTTGAAAAACGAATATTGTACTCGTTTTCATGTTGCAGCTCCCTGCACTACAATACTTAACCATAGTTTTGTGCTGGGACAAAAAAAGAAAATAAATCATTCATCACTATACTGTACAGTGATAGGAGTGATAGGAGACATCTCACAATTCCAACAATGCCGATACCTGTTGTACGTGTACCTCCAAGACAATGGCAGACTCGGCCACGCCCCCACGATCATGGTTTCTTAGGGCCGATTCATACTCCTATTTTAGAGCCGAATAAAAGTCGGTTCGGCTCTGTAGAGCCTACAATGTGACGTCATTTTAGGTTCGGGGGGGGGGGGGGGGCGGGTACCGTCCTAAAGTCGGCTCTTCGGTGCTACTGAAAATTTCTGACGAGCCGAAATCATTTCGGCACTACAGCGCCGAAACAGCGGTAAAATAGGAGTATGAATCGGCCCTTAGCCAGAACCTCATTCTTATACTTTAGCCTACTCATAAGAACTGCCAAGAAAAGAACAATGTCTTGAATATCTTGGAAGAACAAAAACTCTTTCATGTAATAATGATCTTCTTGACCTTGTAGCCATAGGGACATGTGGTTTTGTTGTAGTGGGAATCAAACAAATTGTTTTCAAATGGTTTTGTGCTTATTACTAATAAGTGGACCCAAACACAGAACACAAAGAGTGGAATGGAATCAGATTTTTTGAAAAGTGGTTATTGTAGGAATAAAGGGGAACACAAATTATGCCAACAGAGTGGCAATTTAATTCTATTGAATGCTTGCTTACAATGACAATAAAGGGGATTCTTATTCTGAATGAGGGCAGCAGACATTGGAGAATAGAGAGGCAATGTCTCTCTATTCTGGGCTGAGCTGGATGGTGGATGGATATGGCACGTGGCTGGCTGAGGATTAGAGGCACATGAGGTGAGCAGGCAGCCATGGGCACATGAGGTGAGCAAACAGGGAGACCGGGGTGTTTGTGATCCTGGGGCACACAAAAACACGATAAATACTTGTAAAGCCATAACACAAAAATAGCTCACAAAGTACTACTGAGTTTCTGGAAGCAAGAGACTGCCACAGTAGTTGAAGCAGCAATCAGGCGATGAGTGGGTGGAGGAACGGATGTACTATTTGAGCTGAGGAGTTGATGGAAGGAGGAACTCTCACTCTCGAGGTAATTAAGGAAGGTAAATGAACCAACAAACAAACAAACACACAGGGAAACAGGAGACACAAGGGAAGAATGAAACACAGAAAGACAAAGTGAGTGAGTGAGTGGTGTTGCGTGCTAAGAATGGCAGATCTACGCTTAACATGCTGACACGGCTCCACAGCGTGTTGTGAGCTTGTAGATCTGCCATTTTCGGCCCCTTGACACTGGTGCCCATGTAATTACAGTATATGTCGATCAGGCTTAGAGGCACGGTAGGGCTGTGACCCTTCTAGATAACTCAATGAGTGCTGCAATCAGGAACTCCAGTGCTGTTTGGCCGAAAGCACATGCTATTATAATGTCCTCTCTCTCTCTCTCTCTCTCTCTCTCTCTCGCTCTCTCTCTCTCTCGCCATTTCCCTTTCCGATTGAGTCATGCATAGTCTCTCCTTTCCTTTCGCTCATTGTACCTTGTTCTCGCCATCTTCCCAGCTTCCGCTCTCGGCGCTCCTTTAACAATGATCAATGTTTAACCCCACTACCCCCTCTCTCTTTCTATCCTGCCCACCCTCCCCTCCCCTCTCTCTCCCGTAGTAAGCTGGATGCCTTCATCTACGATGCTGCAGTTCTGAACTACATGGCGAGGAAGGATGATGGGTGTAAGGTAGAGTACAATATCCATCACCACAAGGCTCTGCAGTAGTGTATTTTGAATACAATTCCAGTTCCATATTTTCAGGGGGCGAACTCCAAAAGTGGTATTGAGCTCGCCCTCCCTTCATATTTTAGTTATCTGAAATGTTTTAATTTTAGTCTCGTTTTAGTCCACTAAATATCACAAGATTTGTAATGGCATATTTTACACTTGGTTGCATGCTGAAAATAGCCGATCTACAAGCTCACATCACATCATGCATTGTGAGCTTGTAGATCGGCTATTTTCAATAAAGCTCAACACCCGAGCGCATCCAAACATAAAATTACTTGTCTTTTAGTTCTACTGGATCTTTTTTTCCACTAGCCTGAAAGAGCCCTATTGACGATATGCACGCGGCTGCCATCTTGCCAGCAAAGTGCTAACTATAGGTGCAACTTCCCATAGACCGGCCATTCATCCAAACAGAAAAGATCTAATGGTATTAAATAACGTCGAACTCACCAACATTGCAGCTGTACGGAAAGCTTGAATTATCCTCTATATGCAATGTGTTTGTTTAATAAAAATCCACTATAGACATCAAATCAAATCAAATCAAACTTTATTTGTATAGCACATTTACATGCCAACCAAAGTGCTTCACATTACAGAGCATAATAACATACACAGAGGCAAACAGAAAGAGGGGGATAGAAAATGGCATTACTTCAATATGTAAGAGAGCAAAATGTAAAATACAATAAGCAGTACATGGGAACATCGTAGGCTACATGGGTAGACTTAAATTAAATTGAATTAAAAGCGATAGAGTAAAAATGAGTCTTTAATAGGGATTTGAAAGCCGTCAAAGACCGAGCAGAGCGAACATGGAGAGGCAGGGCGTTCCAGAGGTTGGGACCGGCCACGGCGAACGCACGATCACCTCTGGTCCTGAAATGTGTGTCAGGCACAATCAGGAGAGACTGATTAGCCGATCTGCCACTTGCTGGTCATTTTGGGCTTTAAAAACAAATACTAAAATCTTAAAATCAATTCTGAAGCGGACAGGGAGCCAGTGGAGGGAGGCGAGGACTGGGGTGATATGGTCCCGCCTATTAGACATGTTATGAGCTATACATGTTATATAGCTATAATGCAGGAGGCAGCTGGAGGTTGCTTTACTGATAAAGAGTGCTTCCAAACTCTGACACTTAGAGAAATAATCATCTGCAAGGGATTTCTTGACAGGAAGTAGCTCATAACATGTCTACGGTGGATTTTTATGAAACAAACACTTTGCAGATAGTAAGACGATAATTCAAGCTTTTCGTACAGCTGCAATGTTGGTGTGTTAGACGTTATTTAATACAATTAGATAGGATTTTTCTGTTTGGATGAATGGGCTGTCAATGGGAAGTTGCACCTAGTTAGCACCTTGCTGGCAAGATGGCCACCGTGTGCATATCATCAATATGCTTTTCTGGGCATAGAGGGGCGGAACAAACTAGCACTGGAAACCGACACAGAGTTCCTATCTCAGGGCCGTAGGAGACACGGGGGTCCCGGGACGCCGGCCACGGGGAAGAGAAAAGGAATAAAAAAGCCTCAAATAGGGCAGGCACTTGGACCATGCGGCCGCTGACTCGGAGGGGGAAGTGAGGGCTGCCCCAGCCCCCTCCTTACCTGCTGTGTGACGTATATCTGTTACCTCAGCTGCTCTGGCTGGCTGTGCCTGGCATGGGGCTGCGATGTGGAGCTGTCATTTATATGGAACGAACGTACGCTTAGCTTGACGCTAACGCGACCCCCCCCCCCCCCCCCCTCTCTCTCTCTCTCTCTCTCTCTCACGCGTGATAGAGAGACGCGTCTCTCTCTCTCTCTCTCTCTCTCTCTCTCTCTCTCTCTCTCTTTAACGTGCGATAGAGAGACGCGTCTCTCTCTCTCTCTCTCTCTCTCTCTCAGCAGGGAATCATAGCTTCAAATTGACATTGGTTGTTCAAGTTAAATTGATGTGTTGATGTTATTATGGTATTTACCATAGGCAATATGCCAATATTGAAAAAGGTTAAAATGACCAGTGAGCATGCAGGCTCATCAAAAACGTAAGATTTTCACTAGGCTATTTCTGCTGTGCAGACCCGTTTTTGACCCGAAAATAACGACTTTATAACCGGAAATACCCGATTTTTTTCACTGACATAAATGACAGCTCCACATCGCAGTCCCATGCCAGGCACAGCCAGCCACTAGCCTGGTATCCAGCCTGCTTCGCTACGTTCGGCGGATTTTTTTTTCTCTCTTCGCTTATCAGTCTGGAAAGCCTCCTATCTCCAAGGGAGGCGGGACATGCCAAAAGCTTCGAAACCTAACGTGGCTTCTGATTGGTCTGTGGTGCGGGGCGGGACAAAGCACCAGTGAGACGTCATAGCAAAGCGCAGCTACTGCAGTGAAAAGCATGGAGGGTGGCGCTGGCTGATGACGTAGGTTGCCTAACGCTACTCTCATTCGTTGGAACAACATCCAATCAGCAACGACGTTGACTACGTAACATATGTAGTTCTAGTGTAGTTCTGCAAAACCTCCCAATGGGAGGCTTTCCAGACTGATAAGCGAAGAGAGAAAAAAAAATCCGCCGAACGTAGCGAAGCAGGCTGGATACCAGGCTAGCCAGCCACAGCAGCTGAGGTACCATTGGACCCCTCCATCTGTGAAGTACTGGATACGTCTTCATTCACAGAACAGTGTCAGCTAGTAAAATAAGATAGGGGCAGAAGTTTAATTTAACAGGTTGGGAAGCAACTTTATTCCTAGAGGTCCGGTTGGCCGTGACCTACTTCAGCAGTGAGGCAGGAGGGAATACGAATACAGTACTTTGACAGAGTCAAGAGAGTGAAAATGTAGGCCTCCAAAGCATCGGCAACATGCAGTCAACACACTGTCATCTCCACTGCAGAATCCCAGTATGACAAGTTGAAACGTGCATTTAATGAACGACACAATCATTTATTTTCTCAGCATGACTAGAGCTAAATTATCGTATTGTTTTCTCCTGGGCTCATGTTGCTTTATTTATGAGAACATATTTGATAAGGGCCCCGCGTAGAAAGAATTAAAATTATGGACAGTGCTCATTTGTTACATTGTCCTTAGGAAAGTAATTTTTCATGAATGAATTATGAATTTGCCAGTACCACAGTTATTATTACTGGTGGGTGCTTGTCCATATGAATTTCTCTACTGGAACGGATTATTTTGCTGCAGCGCCTGTGTCGTTTATGAAGGGAGCATCAATATTGGTGTGTGTGTGTGTGTGTGTGTGTGTGTGTGTGTGTGTGTGTGTGTGTGTGTGTGTGTGTGTGTGTGTGTGTGTGTGCGTGTGTGTGTGTGTGTGTTTACAAACGCCTTCTGTTTCCGGACAAAACTAGTTTCTATAATATAGATTAGAAACAGTGGTTCTCAAACAAAAGCAAAGATTTGAGTTAAAAATCTGCTGGCCCTGACTGCTGGCGTTGTGGTTTTAATGACCAGCAGTGGTTCAATGTGATGAACGAACGAATGCGACAAAATCGTAAAAAATATTGAAGTCAAGTCTCCAAGGGGTGAGTCATTGATAGAAAAAAGTCAATTTGACACAATCAGACACATTCATTTCGTCTCTCAGCATGACTATAGCTAAATTATATATTTTTTTGTTTTATTTTTTTCTCCTGGGCCCATGTTGCTTTATTTATGAGTTCACATTTGGCCCCCTGTAGAAATAATTTAAATTATGGACAGTGCTCATTGAGTCATTTGTTACACTGTCCTCCACAAAAAAACAGGTAATAGTGTGTTCTGATTATGTTGTGATATGATTCTCTCCCTCTCTTCTCCCTCTATACAACCACTCTATCCGCCTGCGACCCTACGTGTGCCAGGTCATGACCATCGGTTCGGGCAAGGTGTTCGCCACCACAGGCTATGGCATCGCCCTGCACAAGAACTCTCGCTGGAAGAGACCCCTGGACCTCGCCCTGCTACAGCTGGTGGGAGACGGTGAGAGACCACGGGCAAGGAAATCATAGGGAGGAGGAGGAGTGGGGAGGAACAGAGGGTGGAGGAAGCACACAAACAATGGATAGTCATTGGGAAGACAAAACAGTCAGAGGAGAGGAACGTTAAAGCAGTGGTTCCTGACCTGTGGGTCTGGACCCACATGATTTATTTATTTGTGGGTGTGTGTGTGTGGGGGGGGGGGAGGTCCCAGATGACAGTGAAGTCAAATAACAAATAACAAATATATAATAAAACCTCGTCAAACATTGGCTAAATTGTCAAATAATTAATTGTATGAAATAGGCAAAACTTGTGAGCTTGTAGACCTGCTATTTTCACAATATTCATCTGTGGAACCGAGTCAAAGTAAATGTAATTTGACTCAACTCCTACAATTCTGCACTGAAAGTGCTTTTCAGGATGGCAAATGGAATTGTTTTGGGGGTCACGGCCTGAAAAAGTTGAGAACAGTCGGGGAGGAGAAAAACAAAAGTGTGTCCTCTTTAAGCCCGATTTTTAATGAAAATATCCAATCTATAACTATAAGCTCACAATGTGTCACATTTGTGACGCCTTGTGAGCTTTATGGATCAGCTATTTTCTGTCGTGGTCACCCTCATGTGTGATGGAGCATAAATGTGGTTATTTAGCCAAATACTTTTGCACATACCTCCTGTAATGAGTCCTCTACAAGTACCCATTCCAACTACTGTAAGTACTGTAGTAGCAATGGATGTCATTCTGGCGTCTGGGGAGTGGTAGGGGTGAGACGTCTTGCTCAGGGACACTTTGACTGGGTGAGCCGGAGGGTCCAAATGGTGATCTTCCAATTCCCAGACAGCATCTCTACCCACTCAGCTATGGATGATGAGTGTATAGGAGGGTGGGGGAAGAGAGAGAGAAGGACAGAAAGAGGGCAAGACAGAAGAGAGGTCAGAAGAGAGAGGAGAAGGAAAATGACAGTTAAGATTAAATGAATCCTGTGTCCTCTTGCCCTTTAGTTCAAAAACGAATCAGAAGACAGAGAGAGAGCCGGAGCGGAGGTCAAATGTTCCACAGAGACTTTTACACAAGTTCCATTTTGTAAAGTAACTTGTTGGAGAAATCAAGACACAGCTTCACACTTCCCCTCCTCTGGGGTGATTTCACCGGCTATACCTATGGAGAAATTCATTTGCTGAGCTTCATTTATTGGCGGCTCTGGGACACTGTGGCTTCTAGGCAATTAGTGAGTTTAAGAGAAGCGAGCCACGAGTGAGTTCTGCTGTGGACAGTGGATCCCTGGGGATGCTGGAACCAGGCCGGTTCTTCTCAACTCCCAGCAAAGTCTGTTTGCACTGTTACACTCCAAATTTAAATACAGGCAAATTTAAATATCCAGTTAGGGAAAATCTAAGTGATTTGCAACTCTCTCTCTCTCTCTCTCTCTCTCTCTCTCTCTCTCTCTCTCTCTCTCTCTCTCTCTCTCTCTCTCTCTGCTTCTAAAATTAAAAATCACACCTGTGTGAACTGAGTGGTGCAAGGTCTTATATAGCCTGATCAGCTGTGGTCTGACGTCACATACTAACCATAGCAACCATGCTCGTTTTTTTGGTACGAACAAACACGGGAACACGGGTACACGGGTACAAAGCCAGTTGTTGGAGTGGTTTGCACCACAAAAAAAAAACAAACAATAACACAGTTTTCTGAGGACATATTGCAGCGATGATGCAGCATCATGACAGAAGTTGTCTGCAATCATGTTTTCCTTTGTTGTTCTCTAGCTGTTATTGACTACTGTATGTAGTGGAAAGGGAAGGGAAGGGAAGGGAAGGGAAGGGGAAGGGAAGGGAAGGGAAGGGAAGGGAAGGGAAGGGAAGGGAAGGGTGCATGCTGCTCTGTGCAGCAACACTACAAGTACAAGTCCAGAATTCTAAATTAGCTGAAGTCCCCTCAGGTAATAGCCCACTAGTCCCGTGTGAATAGGGCTTAAGAATCAATTACTGGCAATGTGGCTTCTTCTGTCGTGAGATTTCTCAATGGGGAACCACAGGATAAACAGGGAACCTAGCTGCTAGAAAGGCACAGATGAGAACAAACCGGGAGCACACATTTTAAAATGAGGACAGTAAGTTAAGTCCTGCTCAGGGACTTACAGCAGATGCCAAGTATACAGGGTCCTCTTTCACAGATTCTTAGTAGGGCGGTGCAAAATAAACAAAATAACTTTAATGTATGGGCGAATCAGAATGCAGACAGCCTTTGGCACTTTCTTTGTAGGCTCAACATTCCATTATGCCTTGAGGAAATTGATGTGTGTGGTTTCTGTGGAGGGTCTCTTTGTCTGAAATACTTCTACAGTAGCTATGTTCCTCTTGGTGTCTTACTTGCTATACACTTGCGTCACACAGGCAAAACAAGAAAGAAAAAGCCTGTAGCCTGTGTTTAGTTTAGTTTTTCACCTTGCCCATGGTTCATATTATAAACAATGATTGATTTGATACAGTAGCAGACAATTCCTTTCACAAACTGTGTGCTGCAATGTGCTACAGTAGCAACTATTCCTTTCTCAAAAGTAAGGCAAATGAGTTGAGTTGTTCCCGGTACGATCCCCGCAGCTCCTCCTGAAAGCATTTCGGCCGGAGTTAAGTGTATTGCTCAACGGAACAGACACGAACACCTGAATTAAATTGAAATTAAGCTGCAGTGCACACACACACACACACACACACACACACACACACACACACACACACACACACACACACACACACACACACACACACACACACACACACACACACACACACACACAGAACAAGGGTTCTGTTTTTAAACCACCTGCTCCAGAAGAGACGTCCCCTTAACGCCCCTGCTGTTTTCCACCGCCTCTGGAAACCCACTTGTGAGGAGATGAGAGAGGAACGTACTTTAGTATGTGTCAGATGATTAACACACTCACAGAGGGGAAGGGGGAGGAGAGAGAGAGAGAGAGAGGGGGGGGGGGGGGGGGGGGGAGAGAGAGAGAGAGAGACACCATGACGCTCATTGAAAAATGATGAATTGGATAACACAAGAGTGCCATGCACTCGCTCAACATGCATATCAGCGCCCCTCTGCCGAGACACGTCGAAATCAGCACTGAGCACCCCATGAACCGCAGGGGGAGTGGGAGGGGGCGGGGGGGAGAGAGAGAGAGAGAGAGAGAGAGAGAGAGAGAGAGAGAGAGAGAGAGAGAGAAATGGAATGATTCTGCACAGACATGCAATGGAAGAGACGAGAGTATCTAACACAGAACACCTGGTGGGGTTGATACATGGCTGTCAAGGAATGTTGCAATCCTTAGCAGGGAATGTGTGCATGTGTTAATTGCAGGGCCACACGAGTATAGCCTCACAAGATACATTGATGTTTTTATGGTTAAAAAAATATTTTTTTGAGGTACAGTTAGAAAGAGGTTCCTTTAGACTTAGGGGTTCGGATTAGGAATAAGCCTATCTCACAGAATTTCCCCGCCCCCCTAAATACGCCCCCTTTCGGGGTTAGTGGTGATAGCGTGACGTCACTCCATAGACACTACATGTTAATCGAGGTAATTTAAGAAGTCTACAACTTTTGTTTTCTCAAGGTAAGGTTTGTTCTATCTGTTCGACCTGATTTACCATCTTGTTTGCTTCATAATAATATTGGTCTGTCACATTTTGACATTAGAAAATGTACTTAGATTCTCCAGAGAAAAAACCGTGTAAATGCTCATGTTAAAGACACCACTATTTACCGGAAGTGGGCGTGGAAAGCGGGCTGTGAGATTTATTTAGAGGTTAGGTTGCGGATTACTATGAAAACCTGCAAAATCTGTCGCTCCGTCAGTCCATCACGCCTCGTGACACGTCACGCCTCGTCAATCCTCGGCCATCAGTCCATCACGTGTCATGACACGTGTCATGGAAACACTTTGATGCCTGCGCACTGGCGCACCGGTTGTGTACCCCTCTGATTAATAACATCTAAACATAAACATGTAAACACAACAAACATAGTAGCCTACTCTTATTATGCATATCGCATTCTCGCCGAGATATATTTTAGAGTTGAAAAAAGGAGAAAAAATTATAATAATAATATAAAATAAAAAATAAACGAATGGTTCAAGCCCATTAATTAAGATTTGAGTGCTAACCCTAACGAGCGAACATTCGAACCCTGAATGTTTGGGGACAGCCTTAGTGTGTGTGTGTGTGCGTGTGTGTGTGTGTGCGCGCGTGTGTGTGCACGTGTGTGCACACGCACGTGCTTGCTTGCATGCATGTGTGTGTGGTGTTTGAATGCAGTCGTGTCAGTCGTGTCAGTCTACAAACGGGCCCTATAATCCATGTGTAAAGGGGGAAGCCAGCTATAGGTTGGGGCTTTACAAACGCTTGTTAATTAACCCAGGGGCCAATGAATGTTGTAACTCTGAGCTGGGAGGATTTAGACCTTCTTTGACTGGATGGCCGCGTTGCGTCATGCAGGAGCATGTGTGTGTCCCTGTGTGTGCGCTGGGATACTAACGCTGATTTCTCTGTTGTGCTGGTTGTGCATGGGCGTGCATGGGCGTGCGTGCGTGCGTGCGTGCGTGCGTGCGTGCGTGCGTGCGTGCGCATGTGACTGGGTTTGTGTGTGTCTGTGTGTGTGTGTGTGTGTGATGGCATTTCCTTCCCTGAATTCATTTCTTTGATTAATGCATTAATGCTCTATAGCTCTATAGAGTCCCATTAGACACATGCCTGTAGGCCATGTGTGTGCCTACAGTATATACACGCATGTGTATGTATGCTGTACATTTCTATTCCAGTGTGTAATTAATATGCGCTTTCTGCGTGTCTATCTATTTGCCTGCCTGCCTGTGAGCGTGCTTGTGTATCAGCCTTTCATCTGCCATGCCTTGTCCTACCATCAAGTCTCAATGCGGCCAGCTCATAGGGACATTTTACATGATGCATCAAAGCCCATCTCTCTCTCTCTCTCTCTCTCTCTCTCTCTCTCTCTCTCTCTCTCTCTCTCTCTCTCTCTCTCCATTGCAGTATCAATGCTAGTCGTGCTAGAAGTGAAGGTCCTTGCAGAAAAAAAACTAAAAATTAGTATGTAATATCCACAGTGTGTCATATCGCAACGCAATGTGAGCTTGTAGTTTGGCTATTTTCAAATGGCTGAAATATAGCCTACAGTATATAGGTCTGAATTAAGTGGTTAATCTAATCAAAAACCACAAAGTATAATAACTCAAATTTCCAAATAATTGTAGTGGAGTAAAAGTACAATATTTGCCTCTGAGATATAGTAGAATAGAAGTAAAAGTAGGCCTATTGGAAATTGGAAATACTCAAGTTAAGTACAAATACCTAAAAAAATTACTTAAGTACAGTAGCCTACTTGAGTACATGTATTTAGTTACTTTCCACCACTGGGATTCAAGCTTTAAGATTGCTCCACTCATGTTGTTTTTCATCACCCCTGCCCCCCCTCCTATCTGTCTCTCATTCTCAGTAACACAATAGGCTCAGTCAGACTGGCCTCTCCTGCACCTCTCCTGCTGTTAGCATCTCTCTCATCTTCTCCCTCCGGGGATGAAAACGCCTCCCTCCCATAGCAAAGTGATGATAATCCCATATGGAGACGTCAATCCCTTCTCCTTTCCTTTTTTCCCCTCAGTTCTCCCTTTTTTATACCTTTTTCTCCACACCTAGTGTCTTCTTTTATTTTATTTTTTGAATGGGTTTTTTTCAGAGTTCCGACACAGAACTCAGTGCATGTACAATTTACAATTTAGACATTTAGGGGCAGTATTATGCGTGTCTTAAGTACCAGGTCTTATTACTTAACTTAAGACCTGGAGGCGTGATCAATGCCATTTGGCTATTCTGAGTGGCCAAACAGCATTGACCACGCCTCCAGGTCTTAAGTTAAGTCATAAGACCTGGTACTTAAGACACGCATAATACTGCCCTTTACACTCTTAATCCAGAGTGATTTACAGTAAGCAAGGTAAACACGAGGCGATATGAAATGCATAGGCATAGTAATCTAGGATCATATAGGTAAATCAATAACCTATAATCAGTCTAAACAGTATAATGTCATCACTCAATAATCTGTACATTGAAACTCTAGTCTACGACGCACTATAGATGCCAGGTCTACACATGAACCTGGCAGTCTACATAACATGCTATCTAAATTATTATTTGCATTGACTGTCTTATTTCTTGTATTTAAAAAAAAATGTTTTATTTAAAGAACCTCTAAGGAAACAAGTATACTGATGTAGTGGGGTTTGAGATGGTGGAAGAGCCTTTGTGTATGTCCTTATTTGTCTGTTCTGTATTATTGGATTGTTTTGTTGTTGTATGTTGTGCCTCCTTAAAAATTAGTTGCTTCAACTCAAGGGGCTTATCCTAGTGAAATTTCAAAAATAAATAAAATACATTTACATAAGCCTGCAACGTCGTCAACGTCGCCACAGGCTAAGGTGGAGTCTGAAGAGGCGAGTCTTCAGATGTTCAGTTCTAACTGCAATGGGGAGTTTGTTCCACAGTTTGGGAGCCAGGGAGAAGGGTCTGGGACATATGGAGCGACAGGAGCGGCACATCCTTCTCCGCATATTTCAAGCCCCGCTTTGCTGACAGATATCTGCCACTTATTGTGTCTTATTTCACTTTCTCCTCGTTAAAACAAAACAAAATAATTATGCAGGTACTGTTGCCTGAAAGCCCTTTGTGGTTATGACACGTAGCTCTACCTCCTCTACAAAACGATTACTTCTACCACCTCACCACCTGCCTGACGGATATAAAAGAAATTGATGCTAATTAACTCATTTGAAGTGCTAATTGTCGGCCCAGACTCCACACAAAGGTTTCCCCCACTTACCACTTACACCCTGTATACTTTGATTGATCGGGGTCTGCCCGGAACCAATTTGAAATTTGGCACAGACTGACACAATTGTTTTGCTTTTAATTGTACCACTCCCTAGAAATTACAGACATCTGGATTCCAGGACTATATACCTTTAAAAAAAATTAATGATGTACGGATATAGGTCAAACATTTTGCCATCATTGAATGGTAATACTATAGTGTCCTATAAACCGTGGAGCTACAACAAAGGGGGAGATGACAGATGGGGCTAGCAGAACCCCGGGACCAAGCGTTGGAGGGTGAAAGCTATGCCTTCCCCAGTTGCTGCTCCGGTTCTGTGGAACACTTCTAGCTCATATCAAAGCTTCCCCCACTCTTGCACCTCTTCAGTCTCGCTTTCCACAACTAAGCTTTTTTAGACACTATTTGTATTATTTAGTTTGCCTTAATTATGTTTCGGTTCTGTTTATGTAACAGAAAAGCTCTCTATAAGAATTATGGAATGGTTGTGCCATACATGAACCTGGCTTGGATTAATTTAGTTGGGGGACATTTTAGTCTTTGCACAATAAATTGGGACTGTTTATTTCTTCCCAACATACATTTTTTTATTTATGAAATATATATTTTTAAATACATATTCTTGCTTATATTTGAAGAGTAGAGAGGGCGAAGGACTTGCGACACCTCTACAACTGGAGTCAAACTGGGGGTCAGCGGTGTAAAGTTTCTAAGTACATTTACTCCAGTATGGTAATTAAGTAAAACTTTGAGGTATTATGTACTTTACTTGAGTGTTTTCAATTATTTTACTTCTACTCCACTACATCTGAGAGCCAAATATTGTACTTTTACTCAACTACAATTATTTGAAAAAATTACTATCATTATTATTACAAAACATAGGCTATACATTAAACTTCCCCGGAAGTTGCAGACCCCCAGTTCCGACGTGCCGCCCCACGTCCGAAACGGTTGAGAAATGACAGTTACCTTGTGGGCGTCCCTCTACTGTACCCTCTACTGTACTGTACTGTACTGTCACTGTACTGTATTGGCACACCCGAAATCATACAGTTAATATGTGCGTGTGTGTTTGTGTGTGTGTTAGGTTGCGCACAGGTGGTGAAAAACAACCATGCTGTTTTCGTGCTCAGACCCAGCCAGCCAGCCACACACAGTGCTCAGACCCAGCCAGCCAGCCACACACATACTGTAGTGCTCAGACCCAGGCAGCCAGCCAGCCAAACACATAGCTCTGTAAGGGAGTGGTTGCACCACTCAAAAATAGTATTTTTTGTTCCACCACGTATTATTATTGATGTCATGTTTTCTCTCTCCTCTCCATCTCCTCTCTCCTCCTCCAACCTCTTTCAACTTGTCCTTTTCAACTCGCAGATGAGATTGACATGCTGGAGCGACTGTGGCTGTCGGGCATCTGCCACAATGACAAGATTGAGGTACGTACACAATATGGATCTGCTGAATTCTGTGCATATCAGAAGGCCCACTACAGTTTTGTGAAAGAAGATTGCAGTCTTTGTTCACCCCATTTGCTTGAGCTAAGAGTGGAGCACACTATAATACTTTACTCACAAAGTAATGTACAGTTATGAGCTTGTAGTCCACTGAGATTAGCTCTGTGCCAGCAAAGAGAGTTAGTACTAGTCATCCACTGTCTGCAAGGGCAATTGTGTACTTCCCATTTAAGACTTAATTCAACCTTGCTGTCAACAATTTAAAGAAACAGTCACACATGCCTATTAAAGTGTCCTGGAGATTTACAGTAGTGCATGCAACCACATTGCCCTGCAGCAAATGGATCATGGTATGCATTTAAATATATGACTGGGTGACATTAAAATGTTCTCTGCCTTATGTCTTCATTAGCCAGGGTCAAGCTGTTTGGCTAACAGCCAGTACGTGTCTCCATTGTCTTCATAACCATGCCTGGCGGTACTGTGACCAGATTTCATAATCTTATTATAAACAAACTTCATTTTTATAACACCATTAAAAAAGTCAATAAATGAGGCATGGTCTATATGGCAAAAGCCATACAGGAATACAGGAATAGTCACTCCTGTAAGACTCAAACTCAAACGTAAAGGGTTGAAGTCAATGTCAAAGAGTAAGACAATGTAATTATTTGAATTTAATGACAATTGCATAGTTTCAGCACATTTTGATGACACCATTGTGTTTATTTCAATTGCAATTGAGTGAGTTTGACCCACCTTTCTGTGCAAAATGCCTCAACTATATCTACAGTTCTACACCATAGAGCCTGCCATGACAGAGGCACTGTGTGTGTGTGTGTGTGTGTGTGTGTGTGTGTGTGTGTGTGTGTGTGTGTGTGTGTGTGTGTGTGAGTCGCTTCTCGCCCTCAGGGCGTCTTACTTGTATAGACTATGTGTGATTCATTACAACAGGCGTTAACAATGATTGTCCCAAAAATTGTTAAAGCTATAGTCATTTTGAAACCGTTACCGTTATGTCAGCACTCACGCCACGCAAAGTGTTACTTTGTTTTGAGAGAGTTTTGCCCCCATAGGTGTTACCATGTCCTGACCTGACCCATGGAGTATAAGGCTCTGGCTGACCATATTTGGTTTTTATAAAGATTCGAATGAAAAGAAGAAGAAGAAGAAGAAGAACATCCAAAATCCATTTGTCCGCTAATTTGCAAATAGTGGACTTTCAGTCCCTAAAGATAAAGAAGTGTTGTGCGCCAGCTGTTGTTGACCTGGTCGATGCAGAGGTAGTGAGAGGGCAGTGGTTTCATAAAGATGGTACCGATAATGAAAACAGAGGTCTGCGTTGTACTTGTGGACGTAATTAACTTCTTATCTCCTGTCTCCGAGACAAATCGGCCCCCTTAGTAATAATAAATATCCTCATTCTCTCATTTATTTTCCCTTCTCGGTCCACCCTCTTCCCATTCCTCAACTGGTATATCCTTCCCCATCTCTTTCCCTCTCTCCTTCCTTATCCGATGCCATATCTCCTCCACTCCTTTTATCTTCCTTCTCCTCACTTTCATCCTCTTCCCTTCCTTCCTTCCTTCCTTCCTTCCTTCCTTCCTTCCTTCCTTCCCCTGTTCTCTTCCCTCAACTGCCTCCATGCACCCTCCTCCATTCCCGCCCATCCATCATTTTCATTTTATCTGTTCTCTTTTCCTCGACTTGCTATGTTCTCGCTCCTCTCCATTATGCACCTTAATAATCCCATGTAGAACGCACTGGCTTTTTGTCTTTTATGTGTGTGTTCTTAACCTTAACTAACGTCCATCATGCACAGTAGGCTATACATCTGCTGCTCATTTTCTTCGTTTGTTTTTCTTATTTGAGCTCCTTTCCCACTCCCCCCTTCTTCTTCGCTTTCTTTTTTTTCAATGAAAATAACGACACGATGGGAACTATGCATGCAAACAAATTTCACCCAATTTCCTCTCCTCTCCTCTCCTCTCCTCTCCTCTCCTCTCCTCTCCTCTCCTCTCCTCTCCTCTCCTCTCCTCTCCTCTCCTCTCCTCTCCTCTCCTCTCCTCTCCTCCAGGTGATGAGCAGTAAGCTGGACATAGACAACATGGCGGGCGTTTTCTACATGCTGCTGGTGGCCATGGGCCTCAGCCTGCTGGTCTTCGCCTGGGAGCACCTGGTCTACTGGAAGCTGCGGCACTGTATGAGCCGCAATGGCGGAATGGACTTCCTCCTGGCGATAAGCAGGGTAAGGGCGTGTGAAGGTGTTTGTGCGTGCGTGCGTGCGTGCGTGCGTGCGTGCGTGCGTCGTGCGTGCGTGCGTGCGTGAGAGAACAAATGTTTGACGACTACCTTTTTTCCACTGACAAAAACTATATAAAAACTAAGCTACGATGACTAAATATATTGACAATTTCATCAACAAATAAAAACTAGGCTAAAATGAGACAGAGGGACGAGTGGAGAAGAGATCCAGTAGAAGTATATACTGTTCCTTTTTGTATATTGCGCTCTGAAAATTGTGAGCATGTTGTGAGCTTGTAGATGGGATATTGTCAGCATACAATGCCCGAGCGCAACCAAACATAAAATGACTTGTGTAAGTGTAAAATCTGCCATGAAGGCACCACCAATATATTTTTTGACAGCAAAATCAATTGTAGATTTTTGTCAACTGAAATCTTGATATCCTGATATTTTGTCAAAACTAGACTAACACTAAAACATTTCAGATGACTCAAATAGACTCTATTCAAGAAGACTATTAAAGACTACAACTAAATCAAAATCAACACTGGTGTGTGTGTGTGTGTGTGTGTGTGTGTGTGTGTGTGTGTGTGTGTGTGTGTGTGTGTGTGTGTGTGTGTGTGTGTGTGTGTGTGTGTGTCAAACTCCATTCTTTTATTGTATATGTCATCACACCGGAGAGAGACTAGTGTCTCCCTCCAGAGCTTCCCTCAGCACTCCTCCACACACATGTCACACACATATTTTATACCTTCATGAGTGTACAGAGTTTCAGGAGTAACAAGAGATGGTCATTCCTTAAATGGACTCTATTCTATAGTTGACTCACACAGTTTGAAATAGGTTTACATGAGTCGGCAGTCTCTAATGAGTTTGTCAGTGAGGAACAGGTGGTAATTAGAGTGTTAAGTATCATCTACTGGTAGGCTTCATTAAATGTATCAATACCATAGTGTCTATATATGCATTTTCGCCACCACAGTGCATGCGAGTGTGTTTGAGACATTTTTCTACTGCTTATACACTGACACCACGCTAGACAGGAACGCCCAAAAACGTCACATCCGGTTTTAGCCTGGGGTAAGAATTTTCTATGGGTGCCAATGCAACTTGGTCCAATCCTTAATCACATACGGACAAACATCTATGCCGATGCTATCTAAATTGCGGGGGTAGCATGCTTTGTCCACGGGCAACAGATCTTTCAACGTATGGCATTGCAAATACGTTTGATAATCGCTACTCTGCTCAATATTGTTTTGAAAATGCCGCAAATTGCATTGCAGTGAACGAGCGCAAATCACAACTTCCCCCGGGGGTGGGCGGAGTCACCGTTTGAGGCGCTGATTACGCGCCGTGGTGTCAGTGTATCACGCGTTACCCGCATTTTAATCAAATATTCTACACTGCCGAGATTGTTTTATTACCTTTAGATCATACGCTGAAGTATTTGGGCTTTTGATCCGTGAAAATCCGGCAAAAAATGGTGCGTCCGTTTGTTATGCTCTGCAGCACCAGCGAGCGGCCATGATGTTAAGGCACAAGATCCGCCTCCAAGAGGCGTTGTAGTCCAGACAAACCCCCGTTCACTTGCATTGGCCTCAATTTCCCAGAAGCCCTAGCAGCCCAGCGCATGGGTTGATTTCCGGTTTCGTCATCATAACATGAAGGTCTAGTCACCAGGTCCGCGGCAAAGACGGAGTTTCTTTTTAATTATTAAAATTCCGCGAATTAAATACATAAAACAAATGTCGGGTATAGCGTATTAAACAGGGTCTATCGTTTGATTAAACAATTTAAAGCCCTCAAACTGTTATTTAAGAGACAAAACAGCTGTGGGGATCGAGGCATGGGAAGGAAGTGCCGAAACAGTTTGTAAAGGAATGCTTTTACTAGAGTAAAAGCATGGCAATACCACAATGTACTGTAGAAACATGCGTAAAGTACTTACACCACGGTAAAAGTAGGCCTATTCATTATACTCAATGCCCCTCATTTGTTTCAAAATCAGTTGGTGACGCTTTATCTGTAACAGTAACTATGTGTTTTGCAATGATAATCTAAATCTGAAAATTAACTAACTAACCAAAGCTGTCAAATTTTTTTAAAAGTACATTTCCACCACTGGATGCAAAGATACAATGTGAATCTCCAGACACGGAAGAAGCACGTAGGCCTATGCAGAGTGTGACGGCCGCGTGAATCATACTCTTGCTGAGGTTGAGGTGTATAGTCTGCATGAAGAATTGAGTTTTCAGACTGAGGATGAATAATTGGTTGTGACTTTTCAGTCCCTGACTGACAGAGGGAGCTCATCACAGCTTGGGAGAAGAGAAAGGGGTCACCCGGAGGCACTGCCCCCGTTTTCAACCGGTATTAGCTAATAGCAGTTTGCCGATGGGGTTTAGAAGGGCTGGATCATAGCCTGATGGCAGTGCGCCGATGGGGTGTAGCAGGGCTGGATCAAGGTTTCTTTATTTTGTCTCCCGAGGGAGAAATTTGTCTTGGACCCCAAGGACCCGCTTTGCAAAAGTTGCTGCGGAGCCCTTGTGTCCGTGTTGCCGCAGAGCAGCGCCACATTACAGTTTATGTTTGATCCTGATTAGCTCTCTCGGATTTGGGTCCCAGGTCAGCGTTATCTCATGTCCATGGTGGAGAATGGAAAACATAGCCGGTTGCTATGGAGATGGCCTTGGTTCCCAGACCGAAAACCGAAAAACACCCTCAGTTGTCCATGCGACCGCCTTCTTGAAGTGGCAAGACAGAAGGGCATAACCTGATGGCAGTGTGCCGATGGGGTGTAGCAGGGCTGGATCATAGCCTGATGGCAGTGTGCCGATGGGGTGTAGCAGGGCTGGATCATAGCCTGATGGCAGTGTGCCGATGGGGTGTAGCAGGGCTGGATCATATGGAGCCTGCAGGTGGGTGGGTGAATTGGGTGCCACCATGCCCCTTGGTGGTCTTGTACTGTATAGTTTAGCAATACTTGTTTTTAATGGCAAGTGAGCAGAATTGGATCTGTCACTGAATGACATTAACTTTGACTTACAGTAGGAGTTGTCTACGCAACTGCAAACGCAAATAGTGAATCCCCAGTACCCAGTGAAGTCTAGTAGACAAAGTGACAAAGTACATTTACTATATTCTACTTAAGTTAACTTTTTTGAGTACCCAAATGTATAGGGCATAGCAGTGGCAGACATTTTCTGGTTCCACCGGACCAGACCACATTCATTTTTCCCATAGAGATTTCCCCAAATATCAATTATTGTAAGCCTAAAATCAAGCCTAGAATCAGAGCATTATGTGCGTGACATCATCATCATGCCCGGAAGTTATGCGGAAACGCCTTGAGTGGTAAAAAACTACTTTCTAGCCTTGACAGCCCATACATCCAAACAAAAAAGTCCTATACGTATATATGATTGCATTAAACAACGTTAAGGCTCCTACTTGACCTAGCCCCCCGAACCCACCTCACCCCTGCCCACTTCGACAGGCTGGAATGGCTTAGGGTCGACGACAGAGTACAGCATCTTGCAATGGGTCTGGTCCACAAGATTCGATACACCACCAAGATACCCATGTACCTGTCTAGATACTTCCTTAATGTTAACGAAGTCCACACCCACAACACCAGAGGGAGTGCAACGAACCATGTACAACCCAGATTCGGCACAAACAAGGGACTAAATTCTTTTCGCTCCTATGCCACCAAAATGTGGAACGCCCTACCAACTGTCATTAAGACATGCGAATCCCTTGACTCCTTCAAAACCGCTCTCAAAGGGCACCTACGGATGGCTGCAATTCGAAACTGGCCCCCGTAAAATCTGAATCCCCCCCCACTGCCCCCCCCTTTTTCCCCTCACTGTATATGTTTCTTTTCCCTTTTTACCTCCTTTATGAATTCCTGTTCTGTCTATAGAAGTGTCTATTTGTACGTCTCTAAATGTTTTGATGATTTGAACATGGTGGACCCTATTGGAAACAAGTGTAATGCTTAATTGGGTCGTCCACTCACAGTTAACAGCCTTTGTATTGAGTTTGTGCTTGAAATGTACTGTAATTCTGCAAACTGTTAATAAATTCTTCAATCAATCAATCAATCAATGTTAAGCACTCTTTGCCACTCACTTTATGCATGCGCATACCCTCTATAAATACCCTTTGTTCAGCACTGTTTTCCAAACAGTGGGCCGGGTCACGAGTAAATTTCCCTTTATTTCATGAATAAATACAGAAATGTAAAAAAACGAAATAATAATAATAATAATAATAATAATAAATACATCCCATACATTCGAAAACAAATTTAGTAGTGACACGACACACTGTGAGCTTGTAGATCTGCTATTTTCACTAGTTTGGGGAGACATAACATTTTTCTTTTGGGTCTCGAGCTGAAAAGTTTGGGAACCAGTGTACAGTACTCCTCTGCAGAGGGCCTACAGGGACCCCTAGTGTCTGGCTGACTGATGGTTCAATTACCATTTAATGGAGTTATTTTGTCAAGTTATCAGCCGGGAGATGAGAGAATCTGGAGAAGACGGGGGCCTGTTACAATTACTCTGCTGGAGCTATCAGAATGAAAGGAGAGGCGGAGGGAATGGCGAGGCGAGGTGAGAGGACGGGACAGGACAGAGACGGGCACGAGAATGAGTGGGTTCATTTAAGTTCAGTTCAGTGTTGATTTTGACGGCAAATTCGTTTTAGTCATAGTCTTTTGAATGAAATTCCAGTTATTTAGTTAGTAGTCAAACATCGTACAAAATCATAATAGTGCGTACGTGCGCGCGCGCGTGCATGCGTGCGTGTGTGCGTGCGCGCACACTTATTATCTATACACTTCTATGAGAGGTATAGATAATAAAAAAAATCACACCCGTGTGAACTGAGTGGTGCAAGGTCTTATATAGCCTGATCAGCTGTGGTATGACGTAATGTCAGTGTCCATAGTAACCATGCTCACCTGTGCACGGACACGTACACAGGTACACGGACACGTACACAGGTACACGGACACGTACACAGGTACACAAACATACAGACAAAGCTGGTTGTTGGAGTGGTTTGCACCACTCAAAAAGCTTGGTGATTTAGGGAGCTTGGTGATTTAGGGAGTTGCACTTTAACCCTTTTTGATGGGTATAGGGATGGACTGAGGGTGGTGGTAAGGAGGGATGGACAGGGGGCTTAGGTGGTGATGGCCATGTAGGAGGTAAAGATAGGAGGAATAAAGATACCGGAGGGAGGTTGAAGGCAGGGCAGACTATCGGGAAATCAGCAACTATAGCAGAATAATTCGATCAATCCAAGTGCTTGTGCCATTATTTAATCGCGCCACTCGCCTGACTTACCTCTACATCACTGAATTTGATTTAATCCAAAACTCAAAATGTACTGTAGCCTATATGTTGTATGCTCAGAATTCTAAGCTTTTGCTTTGCGTTAAGGAGCTCACACCATAGCCTTATACAGGGTCCAGCCTAAAACCCACTCCACGAGTCAGACAGCTTCCAATTTCACACTGTACTGAGTCCACTGCTTATACCCGCCATGCCACACAGCTTCTGCTGATACTTTGAAATGAAAACTTACATTCAAACTGTTTTGCTCAGTTGTAATACCATGGAGTAGCTCCTAGCTGTAGCCTATACCTCGGGACGCGGTCACATAGCATTGCTATCCAGGACTGGGGATGCTGGGCAAACATTCAAACATTCAAATATCAAAATACATTTAAATTGAAAAAAGGCACACATTAGAAGGACAATATCACACCAGAGCTGAGTCTAACACGGTTCAAATTTAATTAACTTAGAATTTCAATATATTTGGAGGGGGTTGTGTCTGATGCCATGAATGTTAAATATCTAATTATTAAATCAAGCAACTTAAAAAGTGAGGTGCACACAAAAGCGAGTAGATGTTAAAAAATACACCTTGAAGTAGGCTATATTTAAACATAGGCTACATACTGTACTTTTGAATACCTAACTTAAAGCTACTTTAGTAATATTTAATATTATAGTAATATTTGACCAGGAATGTGTATGCTTCGACGTACGTCTGGGGTTGCGTGGTACATTGACCGCCCAGTCATGATGTGTCACAGGTGTGTCTTAAAGGTATATTCAGTGATTTCACTTCATTCAAATATCACTTATTTTTTCTTTTTTTTGACAATCCTCCCTACTATAGAGTGTGCTGACCATATAAGGAGTTCCTCCCTGTCCCCAGTGAGCCCCTGGGGTCAAAAAACCCTAGATTCAGTTTTGGTGGTGGGTGGCAAAGCCTTCATCCAATCAGGATGAGAGGGGCGTTCCTCCAATCATGATCGAGTGGGGGCGGGCCTTGGTGCACATGCTGTTGGCCTGTTGCACTTCCCCCCACTGTAGAGTGTGTGCATGTGCACATTTTGTTACCGGGGCGGACTGGGTGGTTTTCCAAATCACCCAAATCACTGAATGCTCCTTTAATGTCTAAGACACAGGTGTGTCTTAACTTTCAGGTCTTCACTGGCCTCGGCTGCCTCTGAACACCTCTAGTATGGCCATCATTGCTCTCTCTCTCTCTCTCTCTCTCACTCTCTCTCTCTCTCTCTCTCTCTCTCTCTCTCTCTCTCTCTCTCTCTCTCTCTCTCTCTCTCCATCCATCAGCTCACTGTCCTGTGTATGGTGAGGAGAACAGAGATTTACTGGAGCCCCGCGGGCCATTTGTCATTATGGGGCTGATATTGATGGCTATTATGAATCACGTCCACATACTCTATGAGGGGTAGATAATCCCTGGTCCACTGCTCCCTTATTACAGTCTAATAGGCCTGAAACACAGGCCTATAGGCATGCAAACACGGACAGTGCAGTGATGTAGTGGCACATAGGAGTGATGCAGTGAGTAGTGACACACAGGGGCAGTTTCAATGCATACATAATACGTACGTATACAGTATATGCATCCTTTGCTGTTAATCAGGGTCCCACGTAGGGGGGGTCTATATTTTGCCCCCTTCTTTTTTCTACGCCTACCACCTTATCTTAACTGAACGTTTGCCTACAATGACAATCAATTTGTGTAGACGTGGTACTGAATTTGCAGCTCAACAAAAGCTAATTCCTATTGTGTGACTGAGGACCACAATACGATTATTGTGAGCAGGATTTTTTTTTACCACAATAAACGATATTACTGATTATCGTCCCATCCCTATAGCTCATTACCTTCAGTATTTGACAGCCTGCTGCTGGCCTGTAATTGCACATTTTCTCTTATCTTTCTACCCAGGGAATGTACAGTTGCTGCAAGCAGTTTGAAGATGACACGGATCTTGGATCCCTGCCCCAGTACCACACGGTTCCCAGCATGCCCCCTGGCATGCAGATGCAGCAACACCTTGTGACGGCCACTGTGACCAACTCCGCCGCCATCGCTATGGCACAGCAGCAACAGCAGCAGCAGAAGCACTACCAACAGCAGCAACAGCAGGGGCAGGCCTATACCACTATGCTCCCCGGATCCCCTCCCACCACCGGCCACTCTGCCATGGCCCTGGGTCCCTCGAATAGCCCCTTGTTAGAAGGCCCTATGCCTTGTTCCTCCTTCCTGCCCAGACACGATCGACGGTTGGCTGTGGTCGATCGCTGGAACAGGTCAAAGCCTGACAAAACTATGGCCGGAAGTGCTGGTGGGGTGGGTATCGGGGGCATAGCAGGCGGCATTACAGAACTTCAGGCCCAGCAGTACCAGCAGAATCTGGGCCAGCACTGGACCTTGCCTGGAGAAGGTGGTACTGGTGGTGGTGGAGGAGACACTGGGTTGGATGAGTACAAGCGCTACTATGGTCCAATTGATCCAGAGGGGCTGGGGGCCAGCACTGACCAGCAGGCAGTAGGACTTCAGCAGACACCCAAGGTGAACCCCCGCAGCTCCAAGGTGGCAGGGATGCCCCGGCCGCCCCCCAAAGGGCCCCCACAAGCCCCGGCACACTTAATATCCAAGCAACCGCCGCCAATCGCATCCTCCCCACACCGAAGGCCCTCCTTCTTTAGGCGAGGCAGCCTGGGGGGCATGGCGATGAGAAAGGGCTCTGGTGGCCCCCTTTATGAGAACATCCTGCCCCTGGGCAGGCGGGGAGGAGGGGGAAGGTACGGCATGAGGGATGGGGGTGGGGCGAGGAGAGGACGCCGCCCCCCGTCTATCCCGCTGCCGGTCTCCCTGTCATCCCCGACGCACACCCCGACCACTCCCTCCTCGCCCTGCCGCCTCTACTCCTTTTGTTCCAGCGCCTCCTCTTCTTCCTCCTCCACCTCTTCGACATCTTCCTCCTCCTCGTCGACATCTGTCTCGCTATCCCGCTCCAACTCGCCATCCTCCTGCTCCAGTGACAGTTCCTACAACTCTTCGCTGAGTTTCCGATACCGGGCAGGTGACCGCGACATCATGGTGGATGAAGACTATGACTCAGACCTGCTGACAGAGGAATCGAGCCTTTTGGCCTTGCGCCGGAAGACTCGGTCGCGCCGCATGTCTTCGCGCTCACTGCCCTGCAGCCCTCCGCCTCCGCCCGTCCCGCCACGCAAGCCGCGTCCACAAAGAGAGTACGGAAGGGACCGGAACGGGAGCCAGCTGGCTCAACTGCAGGAGTGGTGGGCCTCGTGGGCGGAGAGAGAACGAGGCAGGACGACGGGACGTGAAGTGGGAGGAAGTGGAGGGTTGAGGGCGGAGAAGAGGCACCATAAGGAGAGGGAGCGCGAGCGGAAGAGGCGGAAGAAAGGGCGGAAAAAGAAGAAGAGGGAAGACAGGGAGCGTGAACGTGAGCGCAAGCGCCGCAAGGGCAAGAAGAAAAGAAAGAAAGAGGACAAGACAAGGAGGACGGATAGAAAGAGATCAGAGCAAGAGGACGGAGACACAGAAAAGAGGGAGGAGATGAAAGTCGCTGTGCCAGACTACCCGCCCTATCCCCCGCTGAGACGAGACTCCTTCCGGAAGAAGAGTGTGGGCTCCATCAGGAGCTATGGCTGGAACATCACGGGTGCTGCTGATGAAGAAATCGGGAGGCGGGAAAGGGAGGAGAAGGAGAGGGATGACGGGGAGGATAGCAGAGGGAAAGAGAGGCACCACAGACGACGGAATAGCAAGCACTACCAGAGCTCCAGCAGCAAAACGCCAACATCTGTCAAGTTCTGGGGAGGTGGGAATCTGTCCTCGGACACCATTCCCTCCGCCTTCCTCCCCCTGCTTCCTCTCTCCTCCAAACGCAGGAAGAGCAAAGGCTCAGACCGGGAGGGCGTGGGGAGGGAAGGTGAGAGGAGGCCACTACTGGGGCGGAACGGCAGAGCGGAAGTGCATTCTAAGGAAGGACTGTCCTTCCACGAGTGGGAATCAGAAATGGAGGAAGAGGATGAGGATTCTGAGGAGGAGAGGAGGAAATTGGAGCGAGGCAAGCGGCGAGGAGGAGGGAGGACATTAGAGGAGGAGAGGGAACGGGATAAGGTTGTCGGGATATACTCTGATGATGACGGATCCTCGGGAGAGTTTGGGAAGTTCGAAAGGTATTGGGAGGGCCATGAGGGAAGGGCGGTGGGGGGCATAGGTGGAGGAGGATGGTTCTTTGGCACGTACCCCTCCAGGGATAAAGCTGGCAGCATCAACAGCAGAGACGACCTATTTCTGGGGCGAGGGGAGGGCTATGGTGGAGCTGAGAGTGGATGGGGATCTAGTGGCAGAGGAGGTGGAGGAGGAGAAGGAGACTGGGGGTCAGGTTCCCGCTGGCCCCCGCCTCCCCTCACGCCTCCACCTCCCAGAAGATACTGGTCTGTGGACAAACTCCACATACAGGATGAGAAGAAGGGAAAACGCAAGTCCAAGGACAAAGGCAGAGGGTATTCAGGCACTTGCGCCTCTTGCCAGTCTCCCCACCATCGCCACGGGCACTCCAAATGGGCCCGGGTGACCTCCAGGAGCCAGGAGGAGCTGTACCAGCACTGCCAGAGTTTCAGTGGCACCCCAAAACCCAAACGTCACTCCTCATCTTCCTCCAAACCTGACCACTCACAGATCAAGTCGGGCAGCCAGTCTAACCTGAGCATGCAGCGGACGCAGAGAGCTGAGCGGGACAGAGACCGAGGAAGACAGCAACAATCCTCCCCACCTCCCACCTTAATTCCAAACCTGCCACCCACTCTCCCAGCACTCCCGGCACCCCCATCTTCCTCCCACCCGATCCACGGCCCTCCCCCTACCTCTTCCTCGTCCATCTCGTCTCCCTCTGTGGTATCATCCACCCCAGGGGCAGCTCAGACTTCCGCAATGGCCTCAGCCAGCGCCAAATTGCAGTACCAGAGGCTGCGCTCAGTACCCCAGCCCCAGAGGTTCCCCCAGTCCCCACACTTACCACTCAAAGCCAAGAGCCTTTGCTCTCGTAGGGGATCGGCACACTTCTCAAGCGTGGAGAGTGAAGTGTGATTGAATTGTTGAATTGCCTGTTGACATGAATGGACCATTTGTTGCTCTTGTTATAATTCGGCAGCAGAAAAGGCAGCACACAGTATAGATTTCATATAGACCTCTTGCACAAAAATAGAAGCATACAGACAAACAAGCGAACTAACTCAAAGCCAAACAAAACTTCATGGGGTGAGTGAAAGACAGGTGACAGAGATCAGAGAAGTAACGGTGATTTTATTTTTATTTTCTTTCAGTTATTTGAAAGACTACTGCCACAATGAAGTGTGCTGGGAGGATTTATCTGCTACTGTAAAAGGGAACAGGAGTTTATAGAAGTGTTAATACTACTATGACTACAGACCACACAAAGGGAGGTGTTCTTGAAGCCGAGTGGTAGTTTTTATCCATGGGAGTCAAAATTCGGAGGATTCTACATTCTTACTGAGGGCTCAGGAACTTTGTAGTACTGTATATATACCCGCTGCTCTTGGAATCCTCTGACGCCGTGCCGTGTTCCCCGATAAGGAACACTTGTTTTTATTTTCCCTTAAGACACACTTTTAACCACCTTACTGTACTTTCCTTTCCCCTAAACAAACTTGTTTACATCCCTGCAGATCTGTGTCTCCCTCCCCGAGGCACCATTTGTGTACGATCCATAACTTGTCTTCTAGCTATGGAGGATAATTGCTACAGTATGTCTTCTGTTTTGTTCTTTGCTCTTCTCAGCACTTTTCTTCTCCATCTTATTCTCATTCTCCACATATTCTTTCTGTTCCCTCCTCTCCATCGTTTCTTCTCTTCTCTCATTACACTCCTATCCTTGACGTGTTTATTCTGTGCGTCTGTGCTTTTCTGTGTTTGTATTCTTGACAACAGGGTAAGTCAACCGTGACTGACATCGCGCTGGCTTAATGAAAAGCTGAGTGCCAAACTTAAGTGGAGTTTAACCATCCGTAAATAATGTTAGCTTCTGTATTATTTTCGTTTTCATCTCAGCTGACATGCTGTCATATACCCAACATACACGCACGCACGCACACACACACACACACACACACACACACACACACACACACACACACACACACACACACACACACACACACACACACACACACACACACACACACACACACACACACACACACACACATTTAATAACATACATGTGCACACATAAGAAATAAGTTCACCTACCCTCTATCTTGAGCAATACATTAGCCACAGACCACAGTTGTTGTTCAACCTTTTACATTTTAAATGGGATATTTTACTTCTCTGTCTTATTGTTGTTGTTATTGCTGGTGTTATATATTATATTATGATTATTTCTAATACCATGTAAGCACTGTGCTGTACTACTTAAACCGGGGGGAGTGCACACAAAACATTCAGAACTACCTACAACAACAAAGGAGGAAGCCCCTCGATCATTTCCCACCTGCTTTTGACTGAATGTAAAGTTAGCCACAAACCAGTGTGCTATCATGAAACACTTGATAACGGCACTGGTAGCATTTATTCGAAGGGGTGGTGAGTAAGGATACAAGATATTGATTTGGCTGCAAGACAAACAAGTGTACAAATCATCAAGTGTACTGAAAAAAAATGTATTTTGATTGCGTGTGTTTGATGTTCCCTGACACACAGGCGAAATGGAGGGATTATCAATACCATATGGCGCTGTGGGTAAAATAATAATGAATAGTTTTTGACCCACGTTTGCCTGCAGCCAAGCAGGGCACCTGTGTGTGTATGAAATAAAAAATAGGGCTACATGGTTCAATCAGGCAAGATGACTATGGTGCAGGGAACTAGCCTATATGTATATCTAGCCTTATGCTGGTCCCTTCGGCCATTACGTTTATTTGATGTTTGCGTGGGGGGGGAAAAATAATATATAAAAAGCTATTATGTTCTCCCGGATTAGCCTTATGCCAGAACTGTGTGATTTTACAGGAGATTATTTAGTTTCCACAGTATGTACGGTGAGACCTTGTCCTGTTGTGTTGTACGCCAACTGTGATGGCATACTCTGAGAGGCAATGCCAATGTTGACAGTTGCTAGCAGCGTGAGATGTTCTTTGAATGATGTGTGAAAGACACTGTCACACCTCACGGTTAAGGCTTTCTGTTTATGTCCTCCTCTCCTGGCAAAACGTGTAACCAAGAGCTATAGCCTTTTAACCATGACCATTTTTACAGTTGAGCTGACACCAGCACTCCCGGCGGCAAGCACTTATAAGCTAGCACTCCAGAAGCCTTTTTTTCCCCCTTACGACTTTAATGTTAGTGTCTGGAGATTTTGTACCATAATAACATTGTTGGCACTTTGAGATTGCTGGAGTTTTTAAACGTAGAGTATAAAACTACAAAGTCGTTGCTGTTGCCACTAGGCCAAAAAGCCTGCATTATCATCCATCTCACAATAGGCTGGTCAGCTCCTGTTTGCCTAAAACTGCATCTGAGCCATACGTTATTGTACTTAAGCAGAAGATGAAAGGGGGAGAAAACAATACTGTTCTTTGTTTTGTTTTTTTAGTGTAAAGTTTGTCTGCCTTTCTTTGAAAAGAAAAGAAAATCTAGATATAGTATACTTGTGGAGGTGGGTAGCATTAGAAAAAAAAAAGTTTGACTTCTTGATATTTGGGAATATTGTTTACCATTCGAGTTTCATTGTGCTGATAA
The DNA here is from genome assembly GCF_951216825.1 of Electrona antarctica. Lineage (NCBI taxonomy): Eukaryota > Metazoa > Chordata > Actinopteri > Myctophiformes > Myctophidae > Electrona > Electrona antarctica. The sequence continues at coordinate 21,945,516 of NC_136796.1, read as the reverse complement.
ATAGTAGCCTATATATTACCTGCGTTTAGGGGGGAAAACACATGGTAATTCATAATTCCTCATGTCCAGTCAACAAATGACTTATTTTATACCAATTAAACACCCCATGAAGCCTTGTATTCATGGAAATTGGTTTGTTTTTCCGCATTCCTGAGCCAATAATTTGATGACCGGCATAGTCTCCAGTAGGAGATTCAATAGAGACTCTGACTCTGCACGTCTGGTTACATTTCTTATTTTAGATTTAAATTACTTTAAAAGGATACCTGTACTAAATCAAGTTTGACAGGTATTAATAACGTTTAGTGCTATGCTCCTTACAATCAACAGCTTACAAGAATCCCAAAGTGTCAAATGTGGAATACATGTGCATAGCATTTGCTCTCACCACAAGCAACTAAAGAAATCAGCATTAAAGCCCAGTCTTGCCCAGTATGGTGGTTGCCTCATTTCCTCACCTGATGGTGTGGAAAAGCTTGACTGAACATAAAGGTCTGTCTGTAAACAAGCATTACTGATTGCCTATAGCTACAGTAGCAGCCATAATGTTTTGTTTCCAGAGCCACCGGCCGGTAAACCAGGGTTTACCGGCCGGTGGCTCTGGAAACAAAACATTAAATTCAGGACAAATAATGCCAAATAAACTAAAAAGTGGCGCATGTGCACGCACGCACGCACACACACACACACTCACATGGCTTGCCGCTGTGTAAAATACATAGATAAATACATAGAATTAAATTACTGACTTGATTAGAGTGAATTTAACGTAAGTATGAATTTTCATTAAATAGAATTGCATAATATGCCATACCTCAAACTATTAGCAGCCATCATCGGTCAGCTGAAAGAGCACATTTTGAGGCACTAGCTTTCGCAGGGTTAACTTACAAGTAACGCGAGAAGTGGATTGGGTTAACTTGCTATCGACCATTCTACATTATAGTAAGATATTGATCGTGATTTTTGGTTGCTCGTGGTAGGATATTTTCTTTAGAAAAGGTCTGTACATTCTGTACAGGGTTGGGATCCTTTGGAATTTTAACGACTCCGGTTCCTTAATGATTCCCTCTCAACGGTCCGATTCCTTAACGGTTCGCTTTAACAATTCCTATAGGGGGTTCCAAATGGAACCAAATGGACCCTTACAGGTTACCCTTAAATAAATAAAAAAACCGCCTTAAAACCGGTTCCAGAAAGTGTTCCAAGTGTGATGGAACCGATCTTTTCGGTTATTTTATGTTGGATCCGCCTCCTGTGGTTCCTCCGGTTCTGGATCCCAACCTCTGTGCCCTACATCCCCCACACCCCACCCCAGCCATCCAAACCACCATCTCCTCTGTCCTCATGTCACCTCGTTGTTGATGCGTCTGCAATTGTAAAGCTAGTTCTATTTTTTGAAAAACAAACAAAAAAAGGTATCTGTGGATATATATATTTCTTTCATCTCCAATAGAAGCATATCTAAATATATATGATGAGTATATTTCAAAGCGCAAAGTGCAAGATCTATGTTATATAAGTTTGTCAAAACTAAATTTTACAGTGTTATTATCTCTATGAATGTCTTTTTTTGTCCTTTATGTCTGTCTCTCCTCCTCCTCTCAGCTCCTCCCTCACCCACCCCCACCCCCACCTCCCCTCTCCCCATGCAGTGAAAACAAGAGACCTGTATGTAACTGTGTTTTTGCTCACTTTAAAGACCGACCATCCGCCACCATTAGCTGATGTCGACTGTAGCTAAAAAAAAAAAACTTTTAAAAACGTTGACTGAGGTGACCACGCAGAGGGGAGCACGCGTGTCTTACGACCATGTCACTGTAGTACTGGTGTGGTGCGGTGGGGTGATGTGTGTGAATCCAGAGGGGCCTTTACTTTTCTTGTTTTTTTTGGGCCGGGGGGGGGGGGGGGGGGGGGGGGGGGTAAAGTATGACAACTTAATAATAATAATAATAATCTTTTATGGATAAATGCAGCTTTTACCATAATTCTTCACTCATCAGATTGATGATTACCTCCAAAATATGACCTTTTAATCAATGTAGCAAGCAGCACAGGCTTGATTTGTATTTTTATTTGTACCCTTTATTTTTAGTAGCTTTATAGCCACATATGCTGCACACACAACCCAACCGACACGTATACAAGGAGGACTTTGATATACCTTGCAGTGCATCGCATTACACTACTATCTTCTACCAAGATGCCATGCTGTGAAAGATGTAGTCAAATAACAGAACAAGTGCTGCGTTTCTGTACTACATGCCGGCAGTGAATCTCACAGGTCGTCTAATAAAACCACTAAAAGCCTGATTTATACTTATGGTCGTATGATGGTGTCCCGCACGGACAATAGTCAAGTCTACAAGCTCTTTGGCTATTTCTGGCATGGGACACTGCACGGTGCGCTACTGACTATAAACAAGGTTTTACAGCTTGGTTTCCACTACCGGGATAATAACTTAATATCCAATGTAATATCTCTCCCCAAAAAACGCTGTACTGTACCTGGCCATTTTGCAGATGGGCTAAAGTTGAAGATCACATTATGGAATACTTTTTAAATTTTTGGTCTTTTAAAAGCAAAATGTATGAACCTAAATGCCATTGTTCTGATGTGAGGAGAGTGTGGGGCAACGGTGCTTTCCAGCTGTCCATGAGAAACACAGGAATGGTGGTATTTTGGAAAAGTTGAAAAACAAAAGTCTAAATAAAGCTGACCTTCTGTACTTTTGGTTCTCTTTCAAATATTTCATTTGGTGTCTCGCTAGGGGGAACGTAGGGAGCATTCCCCTATAGTGAGAAGCCTCACTCATTATCAGAGAACCGGGGTTTACGCAAGTATACTGTAAGTTAAACACTTTTTGGCTTTCACTTCCAGATAGGGTATTTTCATATGAACTCTCAGTCCACAGCCATGACCAGGTCACATTTTGGTCCTGATCTTGGTCTCTTTGGCCCTGAACCAGGCTTCGTTTTGGCCCTGATCCAGGCCTGATTTTGGCCCAGCAGTGGAAACCCAGCCACTGAGATCCCTCCCCACTGCCCGCATCTCTGTCTGTACACTACTATGGACAGTGTTTCATGGCCTTGTACCAATAAAACATACAATACACTATTGTACTGCTATACTAATCCACTGTATGGTTGCTTTGTGCCATAGTCTCTCTCTCACGCATACACGCATACACTCACGCCATACTCTCTCTCACACGCATACACTCACGCACAGTCGCACGCACACAAACACACAGACACGCACGCACGCACACACACACATACGTCACAGGTAATGCCTAATTAGTAATTTATGCTCCATCGTACAATGGTGTGGTGCACCGAATATAGCCTGCAAGCTAGTTAGTTTGTAGATATGGGCTACATTGGGCATGTGGCACCGCCACACGACAAAGTATAAATCAGCAGGTTATGCTTGGTTCAAAAATGGTACCACACCGTTCTGCTTTTTAGGCACTCTGTCACCACCACTGAACAGTGATGATCACCGTACTGTGCTGTAGCTGTTATTGCAAGGAGGACAGGAATAAAAGATGATTTTAATAAGGAGTCGTCTCGCCTCTCTGGCTTTTATTTGCATTTTGTCTGTTGTGGATCGGTGAGTATGATGATGAGATTGGGCAGAGTGGTGTCGGGTGGGGATGGGCGTGGGCGAAAAGGGTGCAATAAGATTGGTGAGGGTTGGAAGTACACAGTAAAATCTTAAGTGCTCGTTAAATTCTGAACAATGTTAAAAATAATTACCCAGATGTCCCCGCATGTTTCCGTCCTCAATCAACCTTTATCTAAGCTCCGCCCCCTACAGTTAGGACAAGCACTAACACTGGTTTACATTGGGATATAAAGGGATATAAACTCCTCCCTCTGGAGGTGTGCAAATGTTTTATTTAGAATCTAATTCCTAGTCTGGATCCAGCCCTGAATCGCTAGCCATGCCAAAAAAATATGTTCTGAATAATGAAATGAAATGAAAAGTGTCAAGCTATCTAATTCCTATAGGCCTATTGTTGTATTGTATTGTTCTAAGCACTGAAATACAATGCCGGATTCTCTCACCCATTTGCTTACTATATGTGGGTCAAAACAACCACATAAAAATGCCAAAAACTCACAACACCGCCAACATTTCCCACGCGTGTGCATGCACAGATCTGCACGTGCATGTGCATGGGGGCCCTTCGAGCTTCAGTGCCCAGGGGCCCTCAGAGGTGCTAATCCAGCCCTATTAAAGTGACTCAAATGCCACAATCTGTGCCAATCTGTGCCAACCTCGAGATATCTCGTGAATAGCTATTTAATCTGTGCTAATCCAGACTTTGTAAGAATATTTTGTACCTTCCGCGGCTATCCACCGCTAGCTTCCATGGAAGAAGCAACCGAAATCTCCCAAAATCTGCGCACACGCCACATGCACATGGTCTTTAGTGACTTTAGGGCTCAGAATGAGGTAAGTGACCATGTTTATATTAGAAGACTAATAAAACTTAATCCACCTCGTGGATTAACTAATGTTTACATCGGCAGATCAAGGCCCGAGTGAAGCTAGGAAATGGAAGATTAGTACTTCCGGTTCAAAGAGAGAGTTCACGGCTCTCTTCTTCTCTCATTTTTGTGCATTCTGCTGGCACTGGCTCCAGATTCCCTCCAGTTGTTACGGGAGGTATTGTGTTAAGAACCTAAAACACTGATCAAATCAAACTGATGATGAAAAAAAAGGTTTCTGCTTAATAAGTACATTGCTTTAGCCTTGGTGATAATCTGTGATTTGGGACTAGGTTCCTAGTTTTAAACAACTCTTTGAAATGTTATTATTTTGCATCTAATTCCTCATGGATTTAACTCCAGTATCATTGAACCCTCTATAGCAGAAAGAATAATCTGTATGTTTTTTAATGATTTGTAATGATGTACAGCCGCCGTACACTCGACTGCGAACCGGTCCAGTGAGAGCTGAAGGTCTTGGACCGATGGTGCCATCAGGACCACATCATCTGCAACAAGCAGTGAAGCAACTCTTAGCTCACCGAGCCGTATACCCTCTCCGCCACGACTTTGCCTCGAGATCCTGTCCATGAAAATCACAGGAAAGGAACAGGATAGGTGACAATGTGCAGCCCTGGCGGAGGCCAAAGCCCACCAGAAACGAATCCGACTTACTCCCGAGCACATGGACACAGCTCTCACATTGGGTGTACAGAGATTTGATGGCCCTCAACAAGGTCCCCCTCACCCCACCTCCCACAGAACCTCCCGGGGGACCTGGTCCAAATCCACAAATCACATGTAGACCGGATTTGTGTACTCCCAGGATTGGGAGTACGCATTTTTCGTGATTTTCATCTTTTTCTCAAATCATGAAAAACGGCATACAATATGCGGTCCGAAACCATGCATGGACTATAGTATGCCCTTTTTTTAACTATAGTAGGCCTATGCCGTTTTTCATGATTTTGGAGGATTTGAGAAAAAGATGAAAATCACAAAAAAAGGTCATACTATCGTCCATGGTTTCGGACCGCATACTATAGTATGCCGTTTTTCATGATTTTGGAGGATTTGAGAAAAATATTGTTACGAAACCCTTTTGGGTCTAGGGATGAGTTTGTAACCATAAAACCAGGCTGTTGAGCACAGAGGTGCAAATAAATGGAGACAATAGTTTAGAGTAAAAACAAGTGCAAACAAGTGTTTTCTTTACTCTTGAATTAGTTAGGTACTGAGGGGGAAGTATGTAGGACTACTAGTAGTAGCATGCCAACGTTTGTGCTATTGCCATTGAGAATACATTGGGCAGAAGTTAAATAACTCTACAAAACATTTTATTGGTTAAAGTGATATTTTGACGTGCCAACATCTGCCATTGAGCCCCATTATAAATGTCTCAAATTTGAAAGCACTATATTTCTAAAACTATGAAACATTTCAAAGATTCGTTTCAGGCAAACGTGTCCACCGTAAGATGAACCTAAATAGGTTTGAATGGGGTTTCTAGGTGTAAGTATGTAGGACTAGTAGCATGCCAAAGTTTGTGCTATTGCCATTGATAATGCATTGGGCGTTTAACTTAAATAACTCAGAAACTACAAGACATTTCAAAGTAAAAAGTTCCAGCATGTGTCTCCACATTGAGCTGAATTATAAAAAGTGTGAATGGAGTTTCTAGGTGAATGATTTTTTGACGTGCCACTATCTGCCATTATAAATTTCTCAAATTTAAAGCACTATATTTCTAAATCTATGAAACATTTCAAAGATTCCTTTTCAGGCAAACATGTCCACCGTAAGATGAACCTAAATAGGTTTGAATGGGGATTCTAGGTGTAAGTATGTAGGACTAGTAGCATGCCAAAGTTATAATTTTTTTCGGACGGCATACTATAGCATATCGTTTTTCGTGATTTTGGACTATTTGAAAAAAAGATGAAAATCATGAAAAAACGACATACTATATAGTTCATGGCTTCGGACAGCATACTATAGCATGTCGTTTTTCATGATTTTGGAGGATTTGAAAAAAAGATGAAACTCATGAAAAAACGACATACTATAGTCAATTTTTTGGGACGGCATAATATATTTTGTCATATTTTCTTAATTTTGAGACACTATGTCAGAGCCAGGACTTGAACCTGCAGCCTCCTGATTCCCAGGCAGGCTCTGTACCCAGTGAGCCACTGTGCATGCTGTTCTTAAAAGGCCGAATAGATAATGACAGAAGAGCCAGAGACTTGTTTCCATTGTGGTTCATAAACATTCGAACGTCTAGAGATAAACAACAGCAAAAGAAACAATAGACAAATCTCCTGTTATTTTATTTTTTGTATTTTATTTTTGTATCAATGTTGTACTCAAAGGGAGCAGCAGACTGTGTTGTGGCAGGTAGCAAGTAGATCAGTGACTTAGCACACTGGTTGCATGATCTGGAGATTGTGGGTTCAAACCCCACTCAAATCTTTACTTGCCAAAATCTACCATTGACCCCCATTCTGAATTTCTCAAATTTAAAAGCACTATATTTCTAAAACGATGAAACATTTCAAAGATTCCTTTTCAGGCAAACATGTCCACCGTAAGATGAACCTAAATACGTTTGAATGGGGTTTCTAGGTGTAAGTATGTAGGACTAGTAGCATGCCAAAGTTTGTGCTATAGCCATTGAGAATGCATTGGGTGTTTAAGTTAAATAACTCAGAAACTACAAAACCTTTAAAAGTAAAAAGTTCCAGCATGTGTCTCCACAGAAAGCTGAATTATAAAAAGTGTGAATGGAGTTTCTAGGTGAATGAATTTTTGACGTGCCACTATCTGCCATTATAAATTTCTCAAATTGAAAGCACTATATTTCTAAAACTATGAAACATTTCAAAGATTCCTTTTCAGGCAAACATGTCCACCGTAAGATGAACCTAAATAGGTTTGAATGGGGATTCTAGGTGTAAGTATGTAGGACTAGTAGCATGCCAAAGTTATAATTTTTTTCGGACGGCATACTATAGCATGTCGTTTTTCATGATTTTGGAGGATTTGAAAAAAAGATGAAAATCATGAAAAAACGACATACTATATAGTTCATGGCTTCGGACAGCATACTATAGCATGTCGTTTTTCATGATTTTGGAGGATTTGAAAAAAAGATGAAACTCATGAAAAAACGACATACTATAGTCAATTTTTTGGGACGGCATAATATATTTTGTCATATTTTCTTAATTTTGAGACACTATGTCAGAGCCAGGACTTGAACCTGCAGCCTCCTGATTCCCAGGCAGGCTCTGTACCCAGTGAGCCACTGTGCATGCTGTTCTTAAAAGGCCGAATAGATAATGACAGAAGAGCCAGAGACTTGTTTCCATTGTGGTTCATAAACATTCGAACGTCTAGAGATAAACAACAGCAAAAGAAACAATAGACAAATCTCCTGTTATTTTATTTTTTGTATTTTATTTTTGTATCAATGTTGTACTCAAAGGGAGCAGCAGACTGTGTTGTGGCAGGTAGCAAGTAGATCAGTGACTTAGCACACTGGTTGCATGATCTGGAGATTGTGGGTTCAAACCCCACTCAAATCTTTACTTGCCAAAATCTACCATTGACCCCCATTCTGAATTTCTCAAATTTAAAAGCACTATATTTCTAAAACGATGAAACATTTCAAAGATTCCTTTTCAGGCAAACATGTCCACCGTAAGATGAACCTAAATACGTTTGAATGGGGTTTCTAGGTGTAAGTATGTAGGACTAGTAGCATGCCAAAGTTTGTGCTATAGCCATTGAGAATGCATTGGGTGTTTAAGTTAAATAACTCAGAAACTACAAAACCTTTAAAAGTAAAAAGTTCCAGCATGTGTCTCCACAGAAAGCTGAATTATAAAAAGTGTGAATGGAGTTTCTAGGTGAATGAATTTTTGACGTGCCACTATCTGCCATTATAAATTTCTCAAATTGAAAGCACTATATTTCTAAAACTATGAAACATTTCAAAGATTCCTTTTCAGGCAAACATGTCCACCGTAAGATGAACCTAAATAGGTTTGAATGGGGATTCTAGGTGTAAGTATGTAGGACTAGTAGCATGCCAAAGTTATAATTTTTTTCGGACGGCATACTATAGCATGTCGTTTTTCATGATTTTGGAGGATTTGAAAAAAAGATGAAAATCATGAAAAAACGACATACTATATAGTTCATGGCTTCGGACAGCATACTATAGCATGTCGTTTTTCATGATTTTGGAGGATTTGAAAAAAAGATGAAACTCATGAAAAAACGACATACTATAGTCAATTTTTTGGGACGGCATAATATATTTTGTCATATTTTCTTAATTTTGAGACACTATGTCAGAGCCAGGACTTGAACCTGCAGCCTCCTGATTCCCAGGCAGGCTCTGTACCCAGTGAGCCACTGTGCATGCTGTTCTTAAAAGGCCGAATAGATAATGACAGAAGAGCCAGAGACTTGTTTCCATTGTGGTTCATAAACATTCGAACGTCTAGAGATAAACAACAGCAAAAGAAACAATAGACAAATCTCCTGTTATTTTATTTTTTGTATTTTATTTTTGTATCAATGTTGTACTCAAAGGGAGCAGCAGACTGTGTTGTGGCAGGTAGCAAGTAGATCAGTGACTTAGCACACTGGTTGCATGATCTGGAGATTGTGGGTTCAAACCCCACTCAAATCTTTACTTGCCAAAATCTACCATTGACCCCCATTCTGAATTTCTCAAATTTAAAAGCACTATATTTCTAAAACGATGAAACATTTCAAAGATTCCTTTTCAGGCAAACATGTCCACCGTAAGATGAACCTAAATACGTTTGAATGGGGTTTCTAGGTGTAAGTATGTAGGACTAGTAGCATGCCAAAGTTTGTGCTATAGCCATTGAGAATGCATTGGGTGTTTAAGTTAAATAACTCAGAAACTACAAAACCTTTAAAAGTAAAAAGTTCCAGCATGTGTCTCCACAGAAAGCTGAATTATAAAAAGTGTGAATGGAGTTTCTAGGTGAATGAATTTTTGACGTGCCACTATCTGCCATTATAAATTTCTCAAATTGAAAGCACTATATTTCTAAAACTATGAAACATTTCAAAGATTCCTTTTCAGGCAAACATGTCCACCGTAAGATGAACCTAAATAGGTTTGAATGGGGATTCTAGGTGTAAGTATGTAGGACTAGTAGCATGCCAAAGTTATAATTTTTTTCGGACGGCATACTATAGCATGTCGTTTTTCATGATTTTGGAGGATTTAAAAAAAAGATGAAAATCATGAAAAAACGACATACTATAGTCCATTGTTTGGGACGGCATAATATATTTTGTCATATTTTCATATTTTTGTCATTTTTGAAAAAAAGACAAAAATCACTCCGAGACCATGGGCTATAGTCCATTGTCTCGGAGTGATTTTTGTCATTTTTTCAAATCCTCAAAAATGATGAAAAACAACATGCTATAGTATGCCATCCGAGGCCATGGGCTATAGCCCATGGTGTTTTTCATCATTTTTGAGGATTTGAAAAAAAGACGAAAATCACTCCGAGACCATGGGCTATAGTCCATTGTCTCGGAGTGATTTTCGTCTTTTTTTCAAATCCTCAAAAATGATGAAAAACGGCATGCTATAGTATGCCGTCCGAGGCCATGGGCTATAGCCCATGGTCTCGGGGTGATTTTCGTCTTTTTTTCAAATCCTCAAAAATGGCATGCTATAGCATGCCGTCTGAGGCCATGGGCTGAACTTGAACCCACGACCTGTGGTTCACATAGACAGCAGCTTATCACAGAGGCCACCATGCTCTCTGAGAATCTCCTCAGCTATCCATCTCTTTCCAGTTCTCTTCTGGATGTTATTCTCCAAAACATGCTGCAAAGTGAAATTAGCAGGAACTCAGCTGGATTTGAACTCACAACCTCTGGCTCACATGGACATCATCTTAACAAGGGTGCCACTGAGCTCTCAGTGATTTTTAGGTTGTAAGTTTTTCTTCTTGGTGTTACTTTTCAAAGGGGCCTTGGGATAATGTACAGAGCATTTGAATGGTGCTGTGCATCAAAGGTGTCTTTAGTGCTTTTAAGTGTTATCGTGGATGTTAATCAGATAATACAGAGGAGAAACCATGACAGGACACAGACAGCCTCCCCATTGGTGGATGTGATCCTGGCAGCCAGCCCAGGTGTGTTCTGGTCCTGTTGATTGAGCTGAGAAAAACTATATATATGGGCTATAGTCCATTGTCTCGGAGTGATTTTCATCTTTTTTTCAAATCCTCAAAAATGATGAAAAACGGCATGCTATAGTATGCCGTCCGAGGCCATGGGCTATAGCCCATGGTCTCGGAGTGGTTTTCATCATTTTTGAGGATTTGAAAAAAAGACGAAAATCACTCCGAGACCATGGGCTATAGTCCATTGTCTCGGAGTGATTTTCGTCTTTTTTTCAAATCCTCAAAAATGATGAAAAAGGCATGCTATAGTATGCCGTCCGAGGCCATGGGCTATAGCCCATGGTCTCGGAGTGTTTTTCATCATTTTTGAGGATTTGAAAAAAAGACGAAAATCACTCCGAGACCATGGGCTATAGTCCATTGTCTCGGAGTGATTTTTGTCATTTTTTCAAATCCTCAAAAATGATGAAAAACGACATGCTATAGTATGCCGTCCGAGGCCATGGGCTATAGCCCATGGTCTCGGAGTGTTTTTCATAATTTTGGAGGATTTGAAAAAAAGTCGAAAATCACTCCGAGACCATGGGCTATAGTCCATTGTCTCGGAGTGATTTTCGTCTTTTTTTCAAATCCTCAAAAATGATGAAAAACGGCATGCTATAGTATGCCGTCCGAGGCCATGGGCTATAGCCCATGGTCTCGGGGTGATTTTCGTCTTTTTTTCAAATCGTCAAAAATGGCATGCTATAGTATGCCGTCTGAGGCCATGGGCTGAACTTGAACCCACGACCTGTGGTTCACATAGACAGCAGCTTATCACAGAGGCCACTATGCTCTCTGAGAATCTCCTCAGCTTTCCATCTCTTTCCAGTTCTCTTCTGGATGTTATTCTCCAAAACATGCTGCAAAGTGAAATTAGCAGGAACTCAGCTGGATTTGAACTCAGAACCTCTGGCTCAGATGGACATCATCTTAACAGGGGTGCCACTGAGCTCTCAGTGATTTTTAAGTTGTAAGTTGTTCTTCTTGGTGTTACTTTTCAAATGGGGCCTTGGGATCATGTACAGAGCATTTGAATGGTGCTGTGCATCAAAGGTGTCTTTAGTGCTTTTAAGTGTTATCGTGGATGTTAATCAGATAATACAGAGGAGAAACCATGACAGGACACAGACAGCCTCCCCATTGGTGGATGTGATCCTGGCAGCCAGCCCAGGTGTGTTCTGGTCCTGTTGATTGAGCTGAGAAAAACTATATATATGGGCTATAGTCCATTGTCTCGGAGTGATTTTCATCTTTTTTTCAAATCCTCAAAAATGATGAAAAACGGCATGCTATAGTATGCCGTCCGAGGCCATGGGCTATAGCCCATGGTCTCGGAGTGTTTTTCATCATTTTTGAGGATTTGAAAAAAAGACGAAAATCACTCCGAGACCATGGGCTATAGTCCATTGCAGTGGCGTGCACAGATAGACACTAGGGGGTGCTAGAGCACCCCCTGCCCTTTTGGCAATGTGCCCTTTTGGGAAAAAAAAAAAAAAAAAAAAACTATTTCTTTTCTTTTTCAAAAATAGCAGACCTACAAGCTCGTAGCGCGCCACTCGGTGGCGCGCTATGAGCTTGTAGATCTGCTATTTTTCAATAGCTAAAGCATAACATAATGCTAACACCAAAAGGGGTTCCCGCCCAAAATGGGTTAAGGCAACCGGCCGGTTCCACGGGCTGCACAAGGTGCCCTTTTTTTACTTGAGCACCTGCCCCTCTAAATGTCTGTGCACGCCACTGGTCCATTGTCTCGGAGTGATTTTCGTCTTTTTTTCAAATCCTCAAAAATGATGAAAAACGGCATGCTATAGTATGCCGTCCGAGGCCATGGGCTATAGCCCATGGTCTCGGAGTGTTTTTCATCATTTTTGAGGATTTGAAAAAAAGACGAAAATCACTCCGAGACCATGGGCTATAGTCCATTGTCTCGGAGTGATTTTTGTCATTTTTTCAAATCCTCAAAAATGATGAAAAACGACATGCTATAGTATGCCGTCCGAGGCCATGGGCTATAGCCCATGGTCTCGGAGTGTTTTTCATAATTTTGGAGGATTTGAAAAAAAGACGAAAATCACTCCGAGACCATGGGCTATAGTCCATTGTCTCGGAGTGATTTTCGTCTTTTTTTCAAATCCTCAAAAATGATGAAAAACGGCATGCTATAGTATGCCGTCCGAGGCCATGGGCTATAGCCCATGGTCTCGGGGTGATTTTCGTCTTTTTTTCAAATCCTCAAAAATGGCATGCTATAGCATGCCGTCTGAGGCCATTGGCTGAACTTGAACCCACGACCTGTGGTTCACATAGACAGCAGCTTATCACAGAGGCCACCATGCTCTCTGAGAATCTCCTCAGCTATCCATCTCTTTCCAGTTCTCTTCTGGATGTTATTCTCCAAAACATGCTGCAAAGTGAAATTAGCAGGAACTCAGCTGGATTTGAACTCACAACCTCTGGCTCACATGGACATCATCTTAACAAGGGTGCTACTGAGCTCTCAGTGATTTTTAGGTTGTAAGTTTTTCTTCTTGGTGTTACTTTTCAAATGGGGCCTTGGGATAATGTACAGAGCATTTGAATGGTGCTGTGCATCAAAGGTGTCTTTAGTGCTTTTAAGTGTTATCGTGGATGTTAATCAGATAATACAGAGGAGAAACCATGACAGGACACAGACAGCCTCCCCATTGGTGGATGTGATCCTGGCAGCCAGCCCAGGTGTGTTCTGGTCCTGTTGATTGAGCTGAGAAAAACTATATATATGGGCTATAGTCCATTGTCTCGGAGTGATTTTCATATTTTTTTCAAATCCTCAAAAATGATGAAAAACGGCATGCTATAGTATGCCGTCCGAGGCCATGGGCTATAGCCCATGGTCTCGGAGTGTTTTTCATAATTTTTGAGGATTTGAAAAAAAGACGAAAATCACTCCGAGACCATGGGCTATAGTCCATTGTCTCGGAGTGATTTTCGGTTTTTTTTCAAATCCTCAAAAATGATGAAAAACGGCATGCTATAGTATGCCGTCCGAGGCCATGGGCTATAGCCCATGGTCTCGGGGTGATTTTCGTCTTTTTTTCAAATCGTCAAAAATGGCATGCTATAGTATGACGTCTGAGGCCATGGGCTGAACTTGAACCCACGACCTGTGGTTCAGATAGACAGCAGCTTATCACAGAGGCCACTATGCTCTCTGAGAATCTCCTCAGCTTTCCATCTCTTTCCAGTTCTCTTCTGGATGTTATTCTCCAAAACATGCTGCAAAGTGAAATTAGCAGGAACTCAGCTGGATTTGAACTCAGAACCTCTGGCTCACATGGACATCATCTTAACAGGGGTGCCACTGAGCTCTCAGTGATTTTTAGGTTGTAAGTTCTTCTTCTTGGTGTTACTTTTCAAATGGGGCCTTGGGATCATGTACAGAGCATTTGAATGGTGCTGTGCATCAAAGGTGTCTTTAGTGCTTTTAAGTGTTATCGTGGATGTTAATCAGATAATACAGAGGAGAAACCATGACAGGACACAGACAGCCTCCCCATTGGTGGATGTGATCCTGGCAGCCAGCCCAGGTGTGTTCTGGTCCTGTTGATTGAGCTGAGAAAAACTATATATATGGGCTATAGTCCATTGTCTCGGAGTGATTTTCATCTTTTTTTCAAATCCTCAAAAATGATGAAAAACGGCATGCTATAGTATGCCGTCCGAGGCCATGGGCTATAGCCCATGGTCTCGGAGTGTTTTTCATCATTTTTGAGGATTTGAAAAAAAGACGAAAATCACTCCGAGACCATGGGCTATAGTCCATTGTCTCGGAGTGATTTTCGTTTTTTTTTTCAAATCCTCAAAAATGATGAAAAACGGCATGCTATAGTATGCCGTCCGAGGCCATGGGCTATAGCCCATGGTCTCGGGGTGATTTTCGTCTTTTTTTCAAATCGTCAAAAATGGCATGCTATAGTATGACGTCTGAGGCCATGGGCTGAACTTGAACCCACGACCTGTGGTTCAGATAGACAGCAGCTTATCACAGAGGCCACTATGCTCTCTGAGAATCTCCTCAGCTTTCCATCTCTTTCCAGTTCTCTTCTGGATGTTATTCTCCAAAACATGCTGCAAAGTGAAATTAGCACGAACTCAGCTGGATTTGAACTCAGAACCTCTGGCTCACATGGACATCATCTTAACAGGGGTGCCACTGAGCTCTCAGTGATTTTTAGGTTGTAAGTTCTTCTTCTTGGTGTTACTTTTCAAATGGGGCCTTGGGATCATGTACAGAGCATTTGAATGGTGCTGTGCATCAAAGGTGTCTTTAGTGCTTTTAAGTGTTATCGTGGATGTTAATCAGATAATACAGAGGAGAAACCATGACAGGACACAGACAGCCTCCCCATTGGTGGATGTGATCCTGGCAGCCAGCCCAGGTGTGTTCTGGTCCTGTTGATTGAGCTGAGAAAAACTATATATATGGGCTATAGTCCATTGTCTCGGAGTGATTTTCATCTTTTTTTCAAATCCTCAAAAATGATGAAAAACGGCATGCTATAGTATGCCGTCCGAGGCCATGGGCTATAGCCCATGGTCTCGGAGTGTTTTTCATCATTTTTGAGGATTTGAAAAAAAGACGAAAATCACTCCGAGACCATGGGCTATAGTCCATTGTCTCGGAGTGATTTTCGTTTTTTTTTTTCAAATCCTCAAAAATGATGAAAAACGGCATGCTATAGTATGCCGTCCGAGGCCATGGGCTATAGCCCATGGTCTCGGGGTGATTTTCGTCTTTTTTTCAAATCCTCAAAAATGGAATGCTATAGTATGCCGTCTGAGGCCATGGGCTGAACTTGAACCCACGACCTGTGGTTCACATAGACAGCAGCTTATCACAGAGGCCACTATGCTCTCTGAGAATCTCCTCAGCTTTCCATCTCTTTCCAGTTCTCTTCTGGATGTTATTCTCCAAAACATGCTGCAAAGTGAAATTAGCAGGAACTCAGCTGGATTTGAACTCAGAACCTCTGGCTCACATAGACATCATCTTAACAGGGGTGCCACTGAGCTCTCAGTGATTTTTAGGTTGTAAGTTGTTCTTCTTGGTGTTACTTTTCAAATGGGGCCTTGGGATCATGTACAGAGCATTTGAATGGTGCTGTGCATCAAAGGTGTCTTTAGTGCTTTTAAGTGTTATCGTGGATGTTAATCAGATAATACAGAGGAGAAACCATGACAGGACACAGACAGCCTCCCCATTGGTGGATGTGATCCTGGCAGCCAGCCCAGGTGTGTTCTGGTCCTGTTGATTGAGCTGAGAAAAACTATATATATGGGCTATAGTCCATTGTCTCGGAGTGATTTTCATCTTTTTTGAGGATTTGAAAAAAAGACGAAAATCACTCCGAGACCATGGGCTATAGTCCATTGTCTCGGAGTGATTTTCGTCTTTTTTTCAAATCCTCAAAAATGATGAAAAACACTCCGAGACCATGGGCTATAGCCCATGGCCTCGGACGGCATACTATAGCATGCCGTTTTTCATCATTTTTGAGGATTTGAAAAAAAGACGAAAATCACTCCGAGACAATGGACTATAGCCCATGGTCTCGGAGTGATTTTCGTCTTTTTTTCAAATCCTCAAAAATGATGAAAACCACTCAGAGACCATGGGCTATAGCCCATGGCCTCGGACGGCATACTATAGCATGCCGTTTTTCATCATTTTTGAGGATTTGAAAAAAAGATGAAAATCACTCCGAGACAATGGACTATAGCCCATATATATAGTTTTTCTCAGCTCAATCAACAGGACCAGAACACACCTGGGCTGGCTGCCAGGATCACATCCACCAATGGGGAGGCTGTCTGTGTCCTGTCATGGTTTCTCCTCTGTACTATCTGATTAACATCCACGATAACACTTAAAAGCACTAAAGACACCTTTGATGCACAGCACCATTCAAATGCTCTGTACATGATCCCAAGGCCCCATTTGAAAAGTAACACCAAGAAGAACAACTTACAACCTAAAAATCACTGAGAGCTCAGTGGCACCCTTGTTAAGATGATGTCCATGTGAGCCCGAGGTTGTGAGTTCAAATCCGGCTGAGTTCCTGCTAATTTCACTTTGCAGCATGTTTTGGAGAATAACATCCAGAAGAGAACTGGAAAGAGATGGAAAGCTGAGGAGATTCTCAGAGAGCATGGTGGCCTCTGTGATAAGCTGCTGTCTATGTGAACCACAGGTCGTGGGTTCAAGTTCAGCCCATGGCCTCAGACGGCATACTATAGCATGCCATTTTTGAGGATTTGAAAAAAAGACGAAAATCACCCCGAGACCATGGGCTATAGCCCATGGCCTCGGACGGCATACTATAGCATGCCGTTTTTCATCATTTTTGAGGATTTGAAAAAAAGATGAAAATCACTCCGAGACAATGGACTATAGCCCATGGTCTCGGAGTGATTTTCGTCATTTTTTCAAATCCTCAAAAATGATGAAAAACACTCTGAGACCATGGGCTATAGCCCATGGCCTCGGACGGCATACTATAGCATGCCGTTTTTCATCATTTTTGAGGATTTGAAAAAAAGACGAAAATCACTCCGAGACAATGGACTATAGCCCATGGTCTCGGAGTGATTTTCGTCTTTTTTTCAAATCCTCAAAAATGATGAAAAACACTCCGAGACCATGGGCTATAGCCCATGGCCTCGGACGGCATACTATAGCATGCCGTTTTTCATCATTTTTGAGGATTTGAAAAAAAGACGAAAATCACTCCGAGACAATGGACTATAGCCCATGGTCTCGGAGTGATTTTCGTCTTTTTTTCAAATCCTCAAAAATGATGAAAACCACTCCGAGACCATGGGCTATAGCCCATGGCCTCGGACGGCATACTATAGCATGCCGTTTTTCATCATTTTTGAGGATTTGAAAAAAAGATGAAAATCACTCCGAGACAATGGACTATAGCCCATATATATAGTTTTTCTCAGCTCAATCAACAGGACCAGAACACACCTGGGCTGGCTGCCAGGATCACATCCACCAATGGGGAGGCTGTCTGTGTCCTGTCATGGTTTCTCCTCTGTACTATCTGATTAACATCCACGATAACACTTAAAAGCACTAAAGACACCTTTGATGCACAGCACCATTCAAATGCTCTGTACATGATCCCAAGGCCCCATTTGAAAAGTAACACCAAGAAGAACAACTTACAACCTAAAAAGCACTGAGAGCTCAGTGGCACCCTTGTTAAGATGATGTCCATGTGAGCCCGAGGTTGTGAGTTCAAATCCGGCTGAGTTCCTGCTAATTTCACTTTGGAGAATAACATCCAGAAGAGAACTGGAAAGAGATGGAAAGCTGAGGAGATTCTCAGAGAGCATGGTGGCCTCTGTGATAAGCTGCTGTCTATGTGAACCACAGGTCGTGGGTTCAAGCTCAGCCCATGGCCTCAGACGGCATACTATAGCATGCCATTTTTGAGGATTTGAAAAAAAGACGAAAATCACCCCGAGACCATGGGCTATAGCCCATGGCCTCGGACGGCATACTATAGCATGCCGTTTTTCATCATTTTTGAGGATTTGAAAAAAAGATGAAAATCACTCCGAGACAATGGACTATAGCCCATGGTCTCGGAGTGATTTTCGTCATTTTTTCAAATCCTCAAAAATGATGAAAAACACTCTGAGACCATGGGCTATAGCCCATGGCCTCGGACGGCATACTATAGCATGCCGTTTTTCATCATTTTTGAGGATTTGAAAAAAAGACGAAAATCACTCCGAGACAATGGACTATAGCCCATGGTCTCGGAGTGATTTTCGTCTTTTTTTCAAATCCTCAAAAATGATGAAAAACACTCCGAGACCATGGGCTATAGCCCATGGCCTCGGACGGCATACTATAGCATGCCGTTTTTCATCATTTTTGAGGATTTGAAAAAAAGACGAAAATCACTCCAAGACAATGGACTATAGCCCATGGTCTCGGAGTGATTTTCGTCTTTTTTTCAAATCCTCAAAAATGATGAAAACCACTCCGAGACCATGGGCTATAGCCCATGGCCTCGGACGGCATACTATAGCATGCCGTTTTTCATCATTTTTGAGGATTTGAAAAAAAGATGAAAATCACTCCGAGACAATGGACTATAGCCCATATATATAGTTTTTCTCAGCTCAATCAACAGGACCAGAACACACCTGGGCTGGCTGCCAGGATCACATCCACCAATGGGGAGGCTGTCTGTGTCCTGTCATGGTTTCTCCTCTGTACTATCTGATTAACATCCACGATAACACTTAAAAGCACTAAAGACACCTTTGATGCACAGCACCATTCAAATGCTCTGTACATGATCCCAAGGCCCCATTTGAAAAGTAACACCAAGAAGAACAACTTACAACCTAAAAAGCACTGAGAGCTCAGTGGCACCCTTGTTAAGATGATGTCCATGTGAGCCCGAGGTTGTGAGTTCAAATCCGGCTGAGTTCCTGCTAATTTCACTTTGGAGAATAACATCCAGAAGAGAACTGGAAAGAGATGGAAAGCTGAGGAGATTCTCAGAGAGCATGGTGGCCTCTGTGATAAGCTGCTGTCTATGTGAACCACAGGTCGTGGGTTCAAGTTCAGCCCATGGCCTCAGACGGCATACTATAGCATGCCATTTTTGAGGATTTGAAAAAAAGACGAAAATCACCCCGAGACCATGGGCTATAGCCCATGGCCTCGGACGGCATACTATAGCATGCCGTTTTTCATCATTTTTGAGGATTTGAAAAAAAGATGAAAATCACTCCGAGACAATGGACTATAGCCCATGGTCTCGGAGTGATTTTCGTCATTTTTTCAAATCCTCAAAAATGATGAAAAACACTCTGAGACCATGGGCTATAGCCCATGGCCTCGGACGGCATACTATAGCATGCCGTTTTTCATCATTTTTGAGGATTTGAAAAAAAGACGAAAATCACTCCGAGACAATGGACTATAGCCCATGGTCTCGGAGTGATTTTCGTCTTTTTTTCAAATCCTCAAAAATGATGAAAAACACTCCGAGACCATGGGCTATAGCCCATGGCCTCGGACGGCATACTATAGCATGCCGTTTTTCATCATTTTTGAGGATTTGAAAAAAAGACGAAAATCACTCCGAGACAATGGACTATAGCCCATGGTCTCGGAGTGATTTTCGTCTTTTTTTCAAATCCTCAAAAATGATGAAAACCACTCCGAGACTATGGGCTATAGCCCATGGCCTCGGACGGCATACTATAGCATGCCGTTTTTCATCATTTTTGAGGATTTGAAAAAAAGATGAAAATCACTCCGAGACAATGGACTATAGCCCATATATATAGTTTTTCTCAGCTCAATCAACAGGACCAGAACACACCTGGGCTGGCTGCCAGGATCACATCCACCAATGGGGAGGCTGTCTGTGTCCTGTCATGGTTTCTCCTCTGTATTATCTGATTAACATCCACGATAACACTTAAAAGCACTAAAGACACCTTTGATGCACAGCACCATTCAAATGCTCTGTACATGATCCCAAGGCCCCATTTGAAAAGTAACACCAAGAAGAACAACTTACAACCTAAAAATCACTGAGAGCTCAGTGGCACCCTTGTTAAGATGATGTCCATGTGAGCCAGAGGTTGTGAGTTCAAATCCAGCTGAGTTCCTGCTAATTTCACTTTGCAGCATGTTTTGGAGAATAACATCCAGAAGAGAACTGGAAAGAGATGGAAAGCTGAGGAGATTCTCAGAGAGCATGGTGGCCTCTGTGATAAGCTGCTGTCTATGTGAACCACAGGTCGTGGGTTCAAGTTCAGCCCATGGCCTCAGACGGCATACTATAGCATGCCATTTTTGAGGATTTGAAAAAAAGACGAAAATCACCCCGAGACCATGGGCTATAGCCCATGGCCTCGGACGGCATACTATAGCATGCCGTTTTTCATCATTTTTGAGGATTTGAAAAAAAGATGAAAATCACTCCGAGACAATGGACTATAGCCCATGGTCTCGGAGTGATTTTCGTCATTTTTTCAAATCCTCAAAAATGATGAAAAACACTCTGAGACCATGGGCTATAGCCCATGGCCTCGGACGGCATACTATAGCATGCCGTTTTTCATCATTTTTGAGGATTTGAAAAAAAGACGAAAATCACTCCGAGACAATGGACTATAGCCCATGGTCTCGGAGTGATTTTCGTCTTTTTTTCAAATCCTCAAAAATGATGAAAAACACTCCGAGACCATGGGCTATAGCCCATGGCCTCGGACGGCATACTATAGCATGCCGTTTTTCATCATTTTTGAGGATTTGAAAAAAAGACGAAAATCACTCCGAGACAATGGACTATAGCCCATGGTCTCGGAGTGATTTTCGTCTTTTTTTCAAATCCTCAAAAATGATGAAAACCACTCCGAGACTATGGGCTATAGCCCATGGCCTCGGACGGCATACTATAGCATGCCGTTTTTCATCATTTTTGAGGATTTGAAAAAAAGATGAAAATCACTCCGAGACAATGGACTATAGCCCATATATATAGTTTTTCTCAGCTCAATCAACAGGACCAGAACACACCTGGGCTGGCTGCCAGGATCACATCCACCAATGGGGAGGCTGTCTGTGTCCTGTCATGGTTTCTCCTCTGTATTATCTGATTAACATCCACGATAACACTTAAAAGCACTAAAGACACCTTTGATGCACAGCACCATTCAAATGCTCTGTACATGATCCCAAGGCCCCATTTGAAAAGTAACACCAAGAAGAACAACTTACAACCTAAAAATCACTGAGAGCTCAGTGGCACCCTTGTTAAGATGATGTCCATGTGAGCCAGAGGTTGTGAGTTCAAATCCAGCTGAGTTCCTGCTAATTTCACTTTGCAGCATGTTTTGGAGAATAACATCCAGAAGAGAACTGGAAAGAGATGGAAAGCTGAGGAGATTCTCAGAGAGCATGGTGGCCTCTGTGATAAGCTGCTGTCTATGTGAACCACAGGTCGTGGGTTCAAGTTCAGCCCATGGCCTCAGACGGCATACTATAGCATGCCATTTTTGAGGATTTGAAAAAAAGACGAAAATCACCCCGAGACCATGGGCTATAGCCCATGGCCTCGGACGGCATACTATAGCATGCCGTTTTTCATCATTTTTGAGGATTTGAAAAAAAGATGAAAATCACTCCGAGACAATGGACTATAGCCCATGGTCTCGGAGTGATTTTCGTCATTTTTTCAAATCCTCAAAAATGATGAAAAACACTCTGAGACCATGGGCTATAGCCCATGGCCTCGGACGGCATACTATAGCATGCCGTTTTTCATCATTTTTGAGGATTTGAAAAAAAGACGAAAATCACTCCGAGACAATGGACTATAGCCCATGGTCTCGGAGTGATTTTCGTCTTTTTTTCAAATCCTCAAAAATGATGAAAAACACTCCGAGACCATGGGCTATAGCCCATGGCCTCGGACGGCATACTATAGCATGCCGTTTTTCATCATTTTTGAGGATTTGAAAAAAAGACGAAAATCACTCCGAGACAATGGACTATAGCCCATGGTCTCGGAGTGATTTTCGTCTTTTTTTCAAATCCTCAAAAATGATGAAAACCACTCCGAGACTATGGGCTATAGCCCATGGCCTCGGACGGCATACTATAGCATGCCGTTTTTCATCATTTTTGAGGATTTGAAAAAAGATGAAAATCACTCCGAGACAATGGACTATAGCCCATTTATATAGTTTTTCTCAGCTCAATCAACAGGACCAGAACACACCTGGGCTGGCTGCCAGGATCACATCCACCAATGGGGAGGCTGTCTGTGTCCTGTCATGGTTTCTCCTCTGTATTATCTGATTAACATCCACGATAACACTTAAAAGCACTAAAGACACCTTTGATGCACAGCACCATTCAAATGCTCTGTACATGATCCCAAGGCCCCATTTGAAAAGTAACAACAAGAAGAACAACTTACAACCTAAAAATCACTGAGAGCTCAGTGGCACCCTTGTTAAGATGATGTCCATGTGAGCCAGAGGTTGTGAGTTCAAATCCAGCTGAGTTCCTGCTAATTTCACTTTGCAGCATGTTTTGGAGAATAACATCCAGAAGAGAACTGGAAAGAGATGGAAAGCTGAGGAGATTCTCAGAGAGCATGGTGGCCTCTGTGATAAGCTGCTGTCTATGTGAACCACAGGTCCTGCGTTCAAGTTCAGCCCATGGCCTCAGACGGCATACTATAGCATGCCATTTTTGAGGATTTGAAAAAAAGACGAAAATCACCCCGAGACCATGGGCTATAGCCCATGGCCTCGGACGGCATACTATAGCATGCCGTTTTTCATCATTTTTGAGGATTTGAAAAAAAGATGAAAATCACTCCGAGACAATGGACTATAGCCCATGGTCTCGGAGTGATTTTCGTCATTTTTTCAAATCCTCAAAAATGATGAAAAACACTCTGAGACCATGGGCTATAGCCCATGGCCTCGGACGGCATACTATAGCATGCCGTTTTTCTACATTTTTGAGGATTTGAAAAAAAGACGAAAATCACTCCGAGACAATGGACTATAGCCCATGGTCTCGGAGTGATTTTCGTCTTTTTTTCAAATCCTCAAAAATGATGAAAAACACTCCGAGACCATGGGCTATAGCCCATGGCCTCGGACGGCATACTATAGCATGCCGTTTTTCATCATTTTTGAGGATTTGAAAAAAAGACGAAAATCACTCCAAGACAATGGACTATAGCCCATGGTCTCGGAGTGATTTTCGTCTTTTTTTCAAATCCTCAAAAATGATGAAAACCACTCCGAGACTATGGGTTATAGCCCATGGCCTCGGACGGCATACTATAGCATGCCGTTTTTCATCATTTTTGAGGATTTGAAAAAAAGATGAAAATCACTCCGAGACAATGGACTATAGCCCATATATATAGTTTTTCTCAGCTCAATCAACAGGACCAGAACACACCTGGGCTGGCTTCCAGGATCACATCCACCAATGGGGAGGCTGTCTGTGTCCTGTCATGGTTTCTCCTCTGTATTATCTGATTAACATCCACGATAACACTTAAAAGCACTAAAGACACCTTTGATGCACAGCACCATTCAAATGCTCTGTACATGATCCCAAGGCCCCATTTGAAAAGTAACACCAAGAAGAACAACTTACAACCTAAAAATCACTGAGAGCTCAGTGGCACCCTTGTTAAGATGATGTCCATGTGAGCCCGAGGTTGTGAGTTCAAATCCGGCTGAGTTCCTGCTAATTTCACTTTGCAGCATGTTTTGGAGAATAACATCCAGAAGAGAACTGGAAAGAGATGGAAAGCTGAGGAGATTCTCAGAGAGCATGGTGGCCTCTGTGATAAGCTGCTGTCTATGTGAACCACAGGTCGTGGGTTCAAGTTCAGCCCATGGCCTCAGACGGCATACTATAGCATGCCATTTTTGAGGATTTGAAAAAAAGACGAAAATCACCCCGAGACCATGGGCTATAGCCCATGGCCTCGGACGGCATACTATAGCATGCCGTTTTTCATCATTTTTGAGGATTTGAAAAAAAGACGAAAATCACTCCGAGACAATGGACTATAGCCCATGGTCTCGGAGTGATTTTCGTCTTTTTTTCAAATCCTCAAAAATGATGAAAAACACTCCGAGACCATGGGCTATAGCCCATGGCCTCGGACGGCATACTATAGCATGCCGTTTTTCATCATTTTTGAGGATTTGAAAAAAAGACGAAAATCACTCCGAGACAATGGACTATAGCCCATGGTCTCGGAGTGATTTTCGTCTTTTTTTCAAATCCTCAAAAATGATGAAAACCACTCCGAGACTATGGGCTATAGCCCATGGCCTCGGACGGCATACTATAGCATGCCGTTTTTCATCATTTTTGAGGATTTGAAAAAAAGATGAAAATCACTCCGAGACAATGGACTATAGCCCATATATATAGTTTTTCTCAGCTCAATCAACAGGACCAGAACACACCTGGGCTGGCTGCCAGGATCACATCCACCAATGGGGAGGCTGTCTGTGTCCTGTCATGGTTTCTCCTCTGTATTATCTGATTAACATCCACGATAACACTTAAAAGCACTAAAGACACCTTTGATGCACAGCACCATTCAAATGCTCTGTACATGATCCCAAGGCCCCATTTGAAAAGTAACACCAAGAAGAACAACTTACAACCTAAAAATCACTGAGAGCTCAGTGGCACCCTTGTTAAGATGATGTCCATGTGAGCCAGAGGTTGTGAGTTCAAATCCAGCTGAGTTCCTGCTAATTTCACTTTGCAGCATGTTTTGGAGAATAACATCCAGAAGAGAACTGGAAAGAGATGGAAAGCTGAGGAGATTCTCAGAGAGCATGGTGGCCTCTGTGATAAGCTGCTGTCTATGTGAACCACAGGTCGTGGGTTCAAGTTCAGCCCATGGCCTCAGACGGCATACTATAGCATGCCATTTTTGAGGATTTGAAAAAAAGACGAAAATCACCCCGAGACCATGGGCTATAGCCCATGGCCTCGGACGGCATACTATAGCATGCCGTTTTTCATCATTTTTGAGGATTTGAAAAAAAGATGAAAATCACTCCGAGACAATGGACTATAGCCCATGGTCTCGGAGTGATTTTCGTCATTTTTTCAAATCCTCAAAAATGATGAAAAACACTCTGAGACCATGGGCTATAGCCCATGGCCTCGGACGGCATACTATAGCATGCCGTTTTTCATCATTTTTGAGGATTTGAAAAAAAGACGAAAATCACTCCGAGACAATGGACTATAGCCCATGGTCTCGGAGTGATTTTCGTCTTTTTTTCAAATCCTCAAAAATGATGAAAAACACTCCGAGACCATTGGCTATAGCCCATGGCCTCGGACGGCATACTATAGCATGCCGTTTTTCATCATTTTTGAGGATTTGAAAAAAAGACGAAAATCACTCCGAGACAATGGACTATAGCCCATGGTCTCGGAGTGATTTTCGTCTTTTTTTCAAATCCTCAAAAATGATGAAAACCACTCCGAGACTATGGGCTATAGCCCATGGCCTCGGACGGCATACTATAGCATGCCGTTTTTCATCATTTTTGAGGATTTGAAAAAAGATGAAAATCACTCCGAGACAATGGACTATAGCCCATTTATATAGTTTTTCTCAGCTCAATCAACAGGACCAGAACACACCTGGGCTGGCTGCCAGGATCACATCCACCAATGGGGAGGCTGTCTGTGTCCTGTCATGGTTTCTCCTCTGTATTATCTGATTAACATCCACGATAACACTTAAAAGCACTAAAGACACCTTTGATGCACAGCACCATTCAAATGCTCTGTACATGATCCCAAGGCCCCATTTGAAAAGTAACAACAAGAAGAACAACTTACAACCTAAAAATCACTGAGAGCTCAGTGGCACCCTTGTTAAGATGATGTCCATGTGAGCCAGAGGTTGTGAGTTCAAATCCAGCTGAGTTCCTGCTAATTTCACTTTGCAGCATGTTTTGGAGAATAACATCCAGAAGAGAACTGGAAAGAGATGGAAAGCTGAGGAGATTCTCAGAGAGCATGGTGGCCTCTGTGATAAGCTGCTGTCTATGTGAACCACAGGTCGTGGGTTCAAGTTCAGCCCATGGCCTCAGACGGCATACTATAGCATGCCATTTTTGAGGATTTGAAAAAAAGACGAAAATCACCCCGAGACCATGGGCTATAGCCCATGGCCTCGGACGGCATACTATACCATGCCGTTTTTCATCATTTTTGAGGATTTGAAAAAATGACAAAAATCACTCCGAGACAATGGACTATAGCCCATGGTCTCGGAGTGATTTTTGTCTTTTTTTCAAATCCTCAAAAATGATGAAAAACACTCCGAGACCATGGGCTATAGCCCATGGCCTCGGACGGCATACTATAGCATGCCGTTTTTCATCATTTTTGAGGATTTGAAAAAAAGATGAAAATCACTCCGAGACAATGGACTATAGCCCATGGTCTCGGAGTGATTTTCGTCTTTTTTTCAAATCCTCAAAAATGATGAAAAACACTCCGAGACCATGGGCTATAGCCCATGGCCTCGGAGTTATTTTTGTCTTTTTTTCAAATCCTCAAAAATGATGAAAAACACTCCGAGACCATGGGCTATAGCCCATGGCCTCGGACGGCATACTATAGCATGCCGTTTTTCATCATTTTTGAGGATTTGAAAAGAAGACGAAAATCACTCCGAGACAATGGACTATAGCCCATGGTCTCGGAGTGATTTTCGTCTTTTTTGTAATCCTCAAAAATGATGAAAACCACTCCGAGACCATGGGATATAGCCCATGGCCTCGGACGGCATACTATAGCATGCCGTTTTTCATCATTTTTGAGGATTTGAAAAAAAGATGAAAATCACTCCGAGACAATGGACTATAGCCCATGGTCTCGGAGTGATTTTCGTCATTTTTTCAAATCCTCAAAAATGATGAAAAACACTCCGAGACCATGGGTTATAGCCCATGGCCTCGGACGGCATACTATAGCATGCCGTTTTTCATCATTTTTGAGGATTTGAAAAAAAGACGAAAATCACTCCGAGACAATGGACTATAGCCCATGGTCTCGGAGTGATTTTCGTCTTTTTTTCAAATCCTCAAAAATGATGAAAAACACTCCGAGACCATGGGCTATAGCCCATGGCCTCGGACGGCATACTATAGCATGCCGTTTTTCATCATTTTTGAGGATTTGAAAAAAAGATGAAAATCACTCCGAGACAATGGACTATAGCCCATGGTCTCGGAGTGATTTTTGTCTTTTTTTCAAATCCTCAAAAATGATGAAAAACACTCCGAGACCATGGGCTATAGCCCATGGCCTCGGACGGCATACTATAGCATGCCGTTTTTCATAATTTTTGAGGATTTGAAAAGAAGACGAAAATCACTCCGAGACAATGGACTATAGCCCATGGTCTCGGAGTGATTTTCGTCTTTTTTTTAATCCTCAAAAATGATGAAAACCACTCCGAGACCATGGGATATAGCCCATGGCCTCGGACGGCATACTATAGCATGCCGTTTTTCATCATTTTTGAGGATTTGAAAAAAAGATGAAAATCACTCCGAGACAATGGACTATAGCCCATGGTCTCGGAGTGATTTTCGTCATTTTTTCAAATCCTCAAAAATGATGAAAAACACTCCGAGACCATGGGTTATAGCCCATGGCCTCGGACGGCATACTATAGCATGCCGTTTTTCATCATTTTTGAGGATTTGAAAAAAAGACGAAAATCACTCCGAGACAATGGACTATAGCCCATGGTCTCGGAGTGATTTTCGTCTTTTTTTCAAATCCTCAAAAATGATGAAAAACACTCCGAGACCATGGGCTATAGCCCATGGCCTCGGACGGCATACTATAGCATGCCGTTTTTCATCATTTTTGAGGATTTGAAAAAAAGACGAAAATCACTCCGAGACAATGGACTATAGCCCATGGTCTCGGAGTGATTTTTGTCTTTTTTTCAAATCCTCAAAAATGATGAAAACCACTCCGAGACCATGGGCTATAGCCCATGGCCTCGGACGGAATACTATAGCATGCCGTTTTTCATCATTTTTGAGGATTTGAAAAAAAGATGAAAATCACTCCGAGACAATGGACTATAGCCCATATATATAGTTTTTCTCAGCTCAATCAACAGGACCAGAACACACCTGGGCTGGCTGCCAGGATCACATCCACCAATGGGGAGGCTGTCTGTGTCCTGTCATGGTTTCTCCTCTGTACTATCTGATTAACATCCACGATAACACTTAAAAGCACTAAAGACACCTTTGATGCACAGCACCATTCAAATGCTCTGTACATGATCCCAAGGCCCCATTTGAAAAGTAACACCAAGAAGAACAACTTACAACCTAAAAATCACTGAGAGCTCAGTGGCACCCTTGTTAAGATGATGTCCATGTGAGCCCGAGGTTGTGAGTTCAAATCCGGCTGAGTTCCTGCTAATTTCACTTTGCAGCATGTTTTGGAGAATAACATCCAGAAGAGAACTGGAAAGAGATGGAAAGCTGAGGAGATTCTCAGAGAGCATGGTGGCCTCTGTGATAAGCTGCTGTCTATGTGAACCACAGGTCGTGGGTTCAAGTTCAGCCCATGGCCTCAGACGGCATACTATAGCATGCCATTTTTGAGGATTTGAAAAAAAGACGAAAATCACCCCGAGACCATGGGCTATAGCCCATGGCCTCGGACGGCATACTATAGCATGCCGTTTGTCATCATTTTTGAGGATTTGAAAAAAAGATGAAAATCACTCCGAGACAATGGACTATAGCCCATGGTCTCGGAGTGATTTTCGTCATTTTTTCAAATCCTCAAAAATGATGAAAAACACTCTGAGACCATGGGCTATAGCCCATGGCCTCGGACGGCATACTATAGCATGCCGTTTTTCATCATTTTTGAGGATTTAAAAAAAAAAAGACGAAAATCACTCCGAGACAATGGACTATAGCCCATGGTCTCGGAGTGATTTTCGTCTTTTTTTCAAATCCTCAAAAATGATGAAAAACACTCCGAGACCATGGGCTATAGCCCATGGCCTCGGACGGCATACTATAGCATGCCGTTTTTCATCATTTTTGAGGATTTGAAAAAAAGATGAAAATCACTCCGAGACAATGGACTATAGCCCATGGTCTCGGAGTGATTTTCGTCTTTTTTTCAAATCCTCAAAAATGATGAAAAACACTCCGAGACCATGGGCTATAGCCCATGGCCTCGGACGGCATACTATAGCATGCCGTTTTTCATCATTTTTGAGGATTTGAAAAGAAGACGAAAATCACTCCGAGATAATGGACTATAGCCCATGGTCTCGGAGTGATTTTCGTCTTTTTTTTTAATCCTCAAAAATGATGAAAACCACTCCGAGACCATGGGATATAGCCCATGGCCTCGGACGGCATACTATAGCATGCCGTTTTTCATCATTTTTGAGGATTTGAAAAAAAGATGAAAATCACTCCGAGACAATGGACTATAGCCCATGGTCTCGGAGTGATTTTCGTCATTTTTTCAAATCCTCAAAAATGATGAAAAACACTCTGAGACCATGGGCTATAGCCCATGGCCTCGGACGGCATACTATAGCATGCCGTTTTTCATCATTTTTGAGGATTTGAAAAAAAGACGAAAATCACTCCGAGACAATGGACTATAGCCCATGGTCTCGGAGTGATTTTCGTCTTTTTTTCAAATCCTCAAAAATGATGAAAAACACTCCGAGACCATGGGCTATAGCCCATGGCCTCGGACGGCATACTATAGCATGCCGTTTTTCATCATTTTTGAGGATTTGAAAAAAAGACGAAAATCACTCCGAGACAATGGACTATAGCCCATGGTCTCGGAGTGATTTTCGTCTTTTTTCAAATCCTCAAAAATGATGAAAAACACTCCGAGACCATGGGCTATAGCCCATGGCCTCGGACGGCATACTATAGCATGCCGTTTTTCATCATTTTTGAGGATTTGAAAAAAAGATGAAAATCACTCCGAGACAATGGACTATAGCCCATGGTCTCGGAGTGATTTTTGTCTTTTTTTCAAATCCTCAAAAATGATGAAAAACACTCCGAGACCATGGGCTATAGCCCATGGCCTCGGACGGCATACTATAGCATGCCGTTTTTCATCATTTTTGAGGATTTGAAAAGAAGACGAAAATCACTCCGAGACAATGGACTATAGCCCATGGTCTCGGAGTGATTTTCGTCTTTTTTTTAATCCTCAAAAATTATGAAAACCACTCCGAGACCATGGGATATAGCCCATGGCCTCGGACGGCATACTTTTTCATAACTTTTGAGGATTTGAAAAAAAGATGAAAATCACTCCGAGACAATGGACTATAGCCCATGGTCTCGGAGTGATTTTTGTCTTTTTTTCAAATCCTCAAAAATGATGAAAAACACTCCGAGACCATGGGCTATAGCCCATGGCCTCGGACGGCATACTATAGCATGCCGTTTTTCATCATTTTTGAGGATTTGAAAAGAAGACGAAAATCACTCCGAGACAATGGACTATAGCCCATGGTCTCGGAGTGATTTTCGTCTTTTTTTTAATCCTCAAAAATGATGAAAACCACTCCGAGACCATGGGATATAGCCCATGGCCTCGGACGGCATACTATAGCATGCCGTTTTTCATCATTTTTGAGGATTTGAAAAAAAGATGAAAATCACTCCGAGACAATGGACTATAGCCCATGGTCTCGGAGTGATTTTCGTCATTTTTTCAAATCCTCAAAAATGATGAAAAACACTCCGAGACCATGGGTTATAGCCCATGGCCTCGGACGGCATACTATAGCATGCCGTTTTTCATCATTTTTGAGGATTTGAAAAAAAGACGAAAATCACTCCGAGACAATGGACTATAGCCCATGGTCTCGGAGTGATTTTCGTCTTTTTTTCAAATCCTCAAAAATGATGAAAAACACTCCGAGACCATGGGCTATAGCCCATGGCCTCGGACGGCATACTATAGCATGCCGTTTTTCATCATTTTTGAGGATTTGAAAAAAAGACGAAAATCACTCCGAGACAATGGACTATAGCCCATGGTCTCGGAGTGATTTTTGTCTTTTTTTCAAATCCTCAAAAATGATGAAAACCACTCCGAGACCATGGGCTATAGCCCATGGCCTCGGACGGAATACTATAGCATGCCGTTTTTCATCATTTTTGAGGATTTGAAAAAAAGATGAAAATCACTCCGAGACAATGGACTATAGCCCATATATATAGTTTTTCTCAGCTCAATCAACAGGACCAGAACACACCTGGGCTGGCTGCCAGGATCACATCCACCAATGGGGAGGCTGTCTGTGTCCTGTCATGGTTTCTCCTCTGTACTATCTGATTAACATCCACGATAACACTTAAAAGCACTAAAGACACCTTTGATGCACAGCACCATTCAAATGCTCTGTACATGATCCCAAGGCCCCATTTGAAAAGTAACACCAAGAAGAACAACTTACAACCTAAAAATCACTGAGAGCTCAGTGGCACCCTTGTTAAGATGATGTCCATGTGAGCCCGAGGTTGTGAGTGAGTTCAAATCCGGCTGAGTTCCTGCTAATTTCACTTTGCAGCATGTTTTGGAGAATAACATCCAGAAGAGAACTGGAAAGAGATGGAAAGCTGAGGAGATTCTCAGAGAGCATGGTGGCCTCTGTGATAAGCTGCTGTCTATGTGAACCACAGGTCGTGGGTTCAAGTTCAGCCCATGGCCTCAGACGGCATACTATAGCATGCCATTTTTGAGGATTTGAAAAAAAGACGAAAATCACCCCGAGACCATGGGCTATAGCCCATGGCCTCGGACGGCATACTATAGCATGCCGTTTGTCATCATTTTTGAGGATTTGAAAAAAAGATGAAAATCACTCCGAGACAATGGACTATAGCCCATGGTCTCGGAGTGATTTTCGTCATTTTTTCAAATCCTCAAAAATGATGAAAAACACTCTGAGACCATGGGCTATAGCCCATGGCCTCGGACGGCATACTATAGCATGCCGTTTTTCATCATTTTTGAGGATTTAAAAAAAAAAAGACGAAAATCACTCCGAGACAATGGACTATAGCCCATGGTCTCGGAGTGATTTTCGTCTTTTTTTCAAATCCTCAAAAATGATGAAAAACACTCCGAGACCATGGGCTATAGCCCATGGCCTCGGACGGCATACTATAGCATGCCGTTTTTCATCATTTTTGAGGATTTGAAAAAAAGATGAAAATCACTCCGAGACAATGGACTATAGCCCATGGTCTCGGAGTGATTTTCGTCTTTTTTTCAAATCCTCAAAAATGATGAAAAACACTCCGAGACCATGGGCTATAGCCCATGGCCTCGGACGGCATACTATAGCATGCCGTTTTTCATCATTTTTGAGGATTTGAAAAGAAGACGAAAATCACTCCGAGACAATGGACTATAGCCCATGGTCTCGGAGTGATTTTCGTCTTTTTTTTTAATCCTCAAAAATGATGAAAACCACTCCGAGACCATGGGATATAGCCCATGGCCTCGGACGGCATACTATAGCATGCCGTTTTTCATCATTTTTGAGGATTTGAAAAAAAGATGAAAATCACTCCGAGACAATGGACTATAGCCCATGGTCTCGGAGTGATTTTCGTCATTTTTTCAAATCCTCAAAAATGATGAAAAACACTCTGAGACCATGGGCTATAGCCCATGGCCTCGGACGGCATACTATAGCATGCCGTTTTTCATCATTTTTGAGGATTTGAAAAAAAGACGAAAATCACTCCGAGACAATGGACTATAGCCCATGGTCTCGGAGTGATTTTCGTCTTTTTTTCAAATCCTCAAAAATGATGAAAAACACTCCGAGACCATGGGCTATAGCCCATGGCCTCGGACGGCATACTATAGCATGCCGTTTTTCATCATTTTTGAGGATTTGAAAAAAAGACGAAAATCACTCCGAGACAATGGACTATAGCCCATGGTCTCGGAGTGATTTTCGTCTTTTTTTCAAATCCTCAAAAATGATGAAAAACACTCCGAGACCATGGGCTATAGCCCATGGCCTCGGACGGCATACTATAGCATGCCGTTTTTCATCATTTTTGAGGATTTGAAAAAAAGATGAAAATCACTCCGAGACAATGGACTATAGCCCATGGTCTCGGAGTGATTTTTGTCTTTTTTTCAAATCCTCAAAAATGATGAAAAACACTCCGAGACCATGGGCTATAGCCCATGGCCTCGGACGGCATACTATAGCATGCCGTTTTTCATCATTTTTGAGGATTTGAAAAAAAGACGAAAATCACTCCGAGACAATGGACTATAGCCCATGGTCTCGGAGTGATTTTCGTCTTTTTTTCAAATCCTCAAAAATGATGAAAAACACTCTGAGACCATGGGCTATAGCCCATGGCCTCGGACGGCATACTATAGCATGCCGTTTTTCATCATTTTTGAGGATTTAAAAAAAAAAAGACGAAAATCACTCCGAGACAATGGACTATAGCCCATGGTCTCGGAGTGATTTTCGTCTTTTTTTCAAATCCTCAAAAATGATGAAAAACACTCCGAGACCATGGGCTATAGCCCATGGCCTCGGACGGCATACTATAGCATGCCGTTTTTCATCATTTTTGAGGATTTGAAAAAAAGATGAAAATCACTCCGAGACAATGGACTATAGCCCATGGTCTCGGAGTGATTTTCGTCTTTTTTTCAAATCCTCAAAAATGATGAAAAACACTCCGAGACCATGGGCTATAGCCCATGGCCTCGGACGGCATACTATAGCATGCCGTTTTTCATCATTTTTGAGGATTTGAAAAGAAGACGAAAATCACTCCGAGACAATGGACTATAGCCCATGGTCTCGGAGTGATTTTCGTCTTTTTTTCAAATCCTCAAAAATGATGAAAAACACTCTGAGACCATGGGCTATAGCCCATGGCCTCGGACGGCATACTATAGCATGCCGTTTTTCATCATTTTTGAGGATTTAAAAAAAAAAAGACGAAAATCACTCCGAGACAATGGACTATAGCCCATGGTCTCGGAGTGATTTTCGTCTTTTTTTCAAATCCTCAAAAATGATGAAAAACACTCCGAGACCATGGGCTATAGCCCATGGCCTCGGACGGCATACTATAGCATGCCGTTTTTCATCATTTTTGAGGATTTGAAAAAAAGATGAAAATCACTCCGAGACAATGGACTATAGCCCATGGTCTCGGAGTGATTTTCGTCTTTTTTTCAAATCCTCAAAAATGATGAAAAACACTCCGAGACCATGGGCTATAGCCCATGGCCTCGGACGGCATACTATAGCATGCCGTTTTTCATCATTTTTGAGGATTTGAAAAGAAGACGAAAATCACTCCGAGACAATGGACTATAGCCCATGGTCTCGGAGTGATTTTCGTCTTTTTTTTTAATCCTCAAAAATGATGAAAACCACTCCGAGACCATGGGATATAGCCCATGGCCTCGGACGGCATACTATAGCATGCCGTTTTTCATCATTTTTGAGGATTTGAAAAAAAGATGAAAATCACTCCGAGACAATGGACTATAGCCCATGGTCTCGGAGTGATTTTCGTCATTTTTTCAAATCCTCAAAAATGATGAAAAACACTCTGAGACCATGGGCTATAGCCCATGGCCTCGGACGGCATACTATAGCATGCCGTTTTTCATCATTTTTGAGGATTTGAAAAAAAGACGAAAATCACTCCGAGACAATGGACTATAGCCCATGGTCTCGGAGTGATTTTCGTCTTTTTTTCAAATCCTCAAAAATGATGAAAAACACTCCGAGACCATGGGCTATAGCCCATGGCCTCGGACGGCATACTATAGCATGCCGTTTTTCATCATTTTTGAGGATTTGAAAAAAAGACGAAAATCACTCCGAGACAATGGACTATAGCCCATGGTCTCGGAGTGATTTTCGTCTTTTTTTCAAATCCTCAAAAATGATGAAAAACACTCCGAGACCATGGGCTATAGCCCATGGCCTCGGACGGCATACTATAGCATGCCGTTTTTCATCATTTTTGAGGATTTGAAAAAAAGATGAAAATCACTCCGAGACAATGGACTATAGCCCATGGTCTCGGAGTGATTTTTGTCTTTTTTTCAAATCCTCAAAAATGATGAAAAACACTCCGAGACCATGGGCTATAGCCCATGGCCTCGGACGGCATACTATAGCATGCCGTTTTTCATCATTTTTGAGGATTTGAAAAAAAGACGAAAATCACTCCGAGACAATGGACTATAGCCCATGGTCTCGGAGTGATTTTCGTCTTTTTTTCAAATCCTCAAAAATGATGAAAAACACTCCGAGACCATGGGCTATAGCCCATGGCCTCGGACGGCATACTATAGCATGCCGTTTTTCATCATTTTTGAGGATTTGAAAAAAAGATGAAAATCACTCCGAGACAATGGACTATAGCCCATGGTCTCGGAGTGATTTTTGTCTTTTTTTCAAATCCTCAAAAATGATGAAAAACACTCCGAGACCATGGGCTATAGCCCATGGCCTCGGACGGCATACTATAGCATGCCGTTTTTCATCATTTTTGAGGATTTGAAAAGAAGACGAAAATCACTCCGAGACAATGGACTATAGCCCATGGTCTCGGAGTGATTTTCGTCTTTTTTTTAATCCTCAAAAATTATGAAAACCACTCCGAGACCATGGGATATAGCCCATGGCCTCGGACGGCATACTTTTTCATCATTTTTGAGGATTTGAAAAAAAGATGAAAATCACTCCGAGACAATGGACTATAGCCCATGGTCTCGGAGTGATTTTTGTCTTTTTTTCAAATCCTCAAAAATGATGAAAAACACTCCGAGACCATGGGCTATAGCCCATGGCCTCGGACGGCATACTATAGCATGCCGTTTTTCATCATTTTTGAGGATTTGAAAAGAAGACGAAAATCACTCCGAGACAATGGACTATAGCCCATGGTCTCGGAGTGATTTTCGTCTTTTTTTTAATCCTCAAAAATGATGAAAACCACTCCGAGACCATGGGATATAGCCCATGGCCTCGGACGGCATACTATAGCATGCCGTTTTTCATCATTTTTGAGGATTTGAAAAAAAGATGAAAATCACTCCGAGACAATGGACTATAGCCCATGGTCTCGGAGTGATTTTCGTCATTTTTTCAAATCCTCAAAAATGATGAAAAACACTCCGAGACCATGGGTTATAGCCCATGGCCTCGGACGGCATACTATAGCATGCCGTTTTTCATCATTTTTGAGGATTTGAAAAAAAGACGAAAATCACTCCGAGACAATGGACTATAGCCCATGGTCTCGGAGTGATTTTCGTCTTTTTTTCAAATCCTCAAAAATGATGAAAAACACTCCGAGACCATGGGCTATAGCCCATGGCCTCGGACGGCATACTATAGCATGCCGTTTTTCATCATTTTTGAGGATTTGAAAAAAAGACGAAAATCACTCCGAGACAATGGACTATAGCCCATGGTCTCGGAGTGATTTTTGTCTTTTTTTCAAATCCTCAAAAATGATGAAAACCACTCCGAGACCATGGGCTATAGCCCATGGCCTCGGACGGAATACTATAGCATGCCGTTTTTCATCATTTTTGAGGATTTGAAAAAAAGATGAAAATCACTCCGAGACAATGGACTATAGCCCATATATATAGTTTTTCTCAGCTCAATCAACAGGACCAGAACACACCTGGGCTGGCTGCCAGGATCACATCCACCAATGGGGAGGCTGTCTGTGTCCTGTCATGGTTTCTCCTCTGTACTATCTGATTAACATCCACGATAACACTTAAAAGCACTAAAGACACCTTTGATGCACAGCACCATTCAAATGCTCTGTACATGATCCCAAGGCCCCATTTGAAAAGTAACACCAAGAAGAACAACTTACAACCTAAAAATCACTGAGAGCTCAGTGGCACCCTTGTTAAGATGATGTCCATGTGAGCCCGAGGTTGTGAGTTCAAATCCGGCTGAGTTCCTGCTAATTTCACTTTGCAGCATGTTTTGGAGAATAACATCCAGAAGAGAACTGGAAAGAGATGGAAAGCTGAGGAGATTCTCAGAGAGCATGGTGGCCTCTGTGATAAGCTGCTGTCTATGTGAACCACAGGTCGTGGGTTCAAGTTCAGCCCATGGCCTCAGACGGCATACTATAGCATGCCATTTTTGAGGATTTGAAAAAAAGACGAAAATCACCCCGAGACCATGGGCTATAGCCCATGGCCTCGGACGGCATACTATAGCATGCCGTTTGTCATCATTTTTGAGGATTTGAAAAAAAGATGAAAATCACTCCGAGACAATGGACTATAGCCCATGGTCTCGGAGTGATTTTCGTCATTTTTTCAAATCCTCAAAAATGATGAAAAACACTCTGAGACCATGGGCTATAGCCCATGGCCTCGGACGGCATACTATAGCATGCCGTTTTTCATCATTTTTGAGGATTTAAAAAAAAAAAGACGAAAATCACTCCGAGACAATGGACTATAGCCCATGGTCTCGGAGTGATTTTCGTCTTTTTTTCAAATCCTCAAAAATGATGAAAAACACTCCGAGACCATGGGCTATAGCCCATGGCCTCGGACGGCATACTATAGCATGCCGTTTTTCATCATTTTTGAGGATTTGAAAAAAAGATGAAAATCACTCCGAGACAATGGACTATAGCCCATGGTCTCGGAGTGATTTTCGTCTTTTTTTCAAATCCTCAAAAATGATGAAAAACACTCCGAGACCATGGGCTATAGCCCATGGCCTCGGACGGCATACTATAGCATGCCGTTTTTCATCATTTTTGAGGATTTGAAAAGAAGACGAAAATCACTCCGAGACAATGGACTATAGCCCATGGTCTCGGAGTGATTTTCGTCTTTTTTTTTAATCCTCAAAAATGATGAAAACCACTCCGAGACCATGGGATATAGCCCATGGCCTCGGACGGCATACTATAGCATGCCGTTTTTCATCATTTTTGAGGATTTGAAAAAAAGATGAAAATCACTCCGAGACAATGGACTATAGCCCATGGTCTCGGAGTGATTTTCGTCATTTTTTCAAATCCTCAAAAATGATGAAAAACACTCTGAGACCATGGGCTATAGCCCATGGCCTCGGACGGCATACTATAGCATGCCGTTTTTCATCATTTTTGAGGATTTGAAAAAAAGACGAAAATCACTCCGAGACAATGGACTATAGCCCATGGTCTCGGAGTGATTTTCGACTTTTTTTCAAATCCTCAAAAATGATGAAAAACACTCCGAGACCATGGGCTATAGCCCATGGCCTCGGACGGCATACTATAGCATGCCGTTTTTCATCATTTTTGAGGATTTGAAAAAAAGACGAAAATCACTCCGAGACAATGGACTATAGCCCATGGTCTCGGAGTGATTTTCGTCTTTTTTTCAAATCCTCAAAAATGATGAAAAACACTCCGAGACCATGGGCTATAGCCCATGGCCTCGGACGGCATACTATAGCATGCCGTTTTTCATCATTTTTGAGGATTTGAAAAAAAGATGAAAATCACTCCGAGACAATGGACTATAGCCCATGGTCTCGGAGTGATTTTTGTCTTTTTTTCAAATCCTCAAAAATGATGAAAAACACTCCGAGACCATGGGCTATAGCCCATGGCCTCGGACGGCATACTATAGCATGCCGTTTTTCATCATTTTTGAGGATTTGAAAAGAAGACGAAAATCACTCCGAGACAATGGACTATAGCCCATGGTCTCGGAGTGATTTTCGTCTTTTTTTTAATCCTCAAAAATGATGAAAACCACTCCGAGACCATGGGATATAGCCCATGGCCTCGGACGGCATACTTTTTCATCATTTTTGAGGATTTGAAAAAAAGATGAAAATCACTCCGAGACAATGGACTATAGCCCATGGTCTCGGAGTGATTTTCGTCATTTTTTCAAATCCTCAAAAATGATGAAAAACACTCCGAGACCATGGGTTATAGCCCATGGCCTCGGACGGCATACTATAGCATGCCGTTTTTCATCATTTTTGAGGATTTGAAAAAAAGACGAAAATCACTCCGAGACAATGGACTATAGCCCATGGTCTCGGAGTGATTTTCGTCTTTTTTTTTAATCCTCAAAAATGATGAAAACCACTCCGAGACCATGGGATATAGCCCATGGCCTCGGACGGCATACTATAGCATGCCGTTTTTCATCATTTTTGAGGATTTGAAAAAAAGATGAAAATCACTCCGAGACAATGGACTATAGCCCATGGTCTCGGAGTGATTTTCGTCATTTTTTCAAATCCTCAAAAATGATGAAAAACACTCTGAGACCATGGGCTATAGCCCATGGCCTCGGACGGCATACTATAGCATGCCGTTTTTCATCATTTTTGAGGATTTGAAAAAAAGACGAAAATCACTCCGAGACAATGGACTATAGCCCATGGTCTCGGAGTGATTTTCGTCTTTTTTTCAAATCCTCAAAAATGATGAAAAACACTCCGAGACCATGGGCTATAGCCCATGGCCTCGGACGGCATACTATAGCATGCCGTTTTTCATCATTTTTGAGGATTTGAAAAAAAGACGAAAATCACTCCGAGACAATGGACTATAGCCCATGGTCTCGGAGTGATTTTCGTCTTTTTTTCAAATCCTCAAAAATGATGAAAAACACTCCGAGACCATGGGCTATAGCCCATGGCCTCGGACGGCATACTATAGCATGACGTTTTTCATCATTTTTGAGGATTTGAAAAAAAGATGAAAATCACTCCGAGACAATGGACTATAGCCCATGGTCTCGGAGTGATTTTTGTCTTTTTTTCAAATCCTCAAAAATGATGAAAAACACTCCGAGACCATGGGCTATAGCCCATGGCCTCGGACGGCATACTATAGCATGCCGTTTTTCATCATTTTTGAGGATTTGAAAAGAAGACGAAAATCACTCCGAGACAATGGACTATAGCCCATGGTCTCGGAGTGATTTTCGTCTTTTTTTTAATCCTCAAAAATGATGAAAACCACTCCGAGACCATGGGCTATAGCCCATGGCCTCGGACGGAATACTATAGCATGCCGTTTTTCATCATTTTTGAGGATTTGAAAAAAAGATGAAAATCACTCCGAGACAATGGACTATAGCCCATATATATAGTTTTTCTCAGCTCAATCAACAGGACCAGAACACACCTGGGCTGGCTGCCAGGATCACATCCACCAATGGGGAGGCTGTCTGTGTCCTGTCATGGTTTCTCCTCTGTACTATCTGATTAACATCCACGATAACACTTAAAAGCACTAAAGACACCTTTGATGCACAGCACCATTCAAATGCTCTGTACATGATCCCAAGGCCCCATTTGAAAAGTAACACCAAGAAGAACAACTTACAACCTAAAAATCACTGAGAGCTCAGTGGCACCCTTGTTAAGATGATGTCCATGTGAGCCCGAGGTTGTGAGTTCAAATCCGGCTGAGTTCCTGCTAATTTCACTTTGCAGCATGTTTTGGAGAATAACATCCAGAAGAGAACTGGAAAGAGATGGAAAGCTGAGGAGATTCTCAGAGAGCATGGTGGCCTCTGTGATAAGCTGCTGTCTATGTGAACCACAGGTCGTGGGTTCAAGTTCAGCCCATGGCCTCAGACGGCATACTATAGCATGCCATTTTTGAGGATTTGAAAAAAAGACGAAAATCACCCCGAGACCATGGGCTATAGCCCATGGCCTCGGACGGCATACTATAGCATGCCGTTTGTCATCATTTTTGAGGATTTGAAAAAAAGATGAAAATCACTCCGAGACAATGGACTATAGCCCATGGTCTCGGAGTGATTTTCGTCATTTTTTCAAATCCTCAAAAATGATGAAAAACACTCTGAGACCATGGGCTATAGCCCATGGCCTCGGACGGCATACTATAGCATGCCGTTTTTCATCATTTTTGAGGATTTAAAAAAAAAAAGACGAAAATCACTCCGAGACAATGGACTATAGCCCATGGTCTCGGAGTGATTTTCGTCTTTTTTTCAAATCCTCAAAAATGATGAAAAACACTCCGAGACCATGGGCTATAGCCCATGGCCTCGGACGGCATACTATAGCATGCCGTTTTTCATCATTTTTGAGGATTTGAAAAAAAGATGAAAATCACTCCGAGACAATGGACTATAGCCCATGGTCTCGGAGTGATTTTCGTCTTTTTTTCAAATCCTCAAAAATGATGAAAAACACTCCGAGACCATGGGCTATAGCCCATGGCCTCGGACGGCATACTATAGCATGCCGTTTTTCATCATTTTTGAGGATTTGAAAAGAAGACGAAAATCACTCCGAGACAATGGACTATAGCCCATGGTCTCGGAGTGATTTTCGTCTTTTTTTTTAATCCTCAAAAATGATGAAAACCACTCCGAGACCATGGGATATAGCCCATGGCCTCGGACGGCATACTATAGCATGCCGTTTTTCATCATTTTTGAGGATTTGAAAAAAAGATGAAAATCACTCCGAGACAATGGACTATAGCCCATGGTCTCGGAGTGATTTTCGTCATTTTTTCAAATCCTCAAAAATGATGAAAAACACTCTGAGACCATGGGCTATAGCCCATGGCCTCGGACGGCATACTATAGCATGCCGTTTTTCATCATTTTTGAGGATTTGAAAAAAAGACGAAAATCACTCCGAGACAATGGACTATAGCCCATGGTCTCGGAGTGATTTTCGTCTTTTTTTCAAATCCTCAAAAATGATGAAAAACACTCCGAGACCATGGGCTATAGCCCATGGCCTCGGACGGCATACTATAGCATGCCGTTTTTCATCATTTTTGAGGATTTGAAAAAAAGACGAAAATCACTCCGAGACAATGGACTATAGCCCATGGTCTCGGAGTGATTTTCGTCTTTTTTTCAAATCCTCAAAAATGATGAAAAACACTCCGAGACCATGGGCTATAGCCCATGGCCTCGGACGGCATACTATAGCATGCCGTTTTTCATCATTTTTGAGGATTTGAAAAAAAGATGAAAATCACTCCGAGACAATGGACTATAGCCCATGGTCTCGGAGTGATTTTCGTCTTTTTTTTAATCCTCAAAAATGATGAAAACCACTCCGAGACCATGGGATATAGCCCATGGCCTCGGACGGCATACTTTTTCATCATTTTTGAGGATTTGAAAAAAAGATGAAAATCACTCCGAGACAATGGACTATAGCCCATGGTCTCGGAGTGATTTTCGTCATTTTTTCAAATCCTCAAAAATGATGAAAAACACTCCGAGACCATGGGTTATAGCCCATGGCCTCGGACGGCATACTATAGCATGCCGTTTTTCATCATTTTTGAGGATTTGAAAAAAAGACGAAAATCACTCCGAGACAATGGACTATAGCCCATGGTCTCGGAGTGATTTTCGTCTTTTTTTTTAATCCTCAAAAATGATGAAAACCACTCCGAGACCATGGGATATAGCCCATGGCCTCGGACGGCATACTATAGCATGCCGTTTGTCATCATTTTTGAGGATTTGAAAAAAAGATGAAAATCACTCCGAGACAATGGACTATAGCCCATGGTCTCGGAGTGATTTTCGTCATTTTTTCAAATCCTCAAAAATGATGAAAAACACTCTGAGACCATGGGCTATAGCCCATGGCCTCGGACGGCATACTATAGCATGCCGTTTTTCATCATTTTTGAGGATTTAAAAAAAAAAAGACGAAAATCACTCCGAGACAATGGACTATAGCCCATGGTCTCGGAGTGATTTTCGTCTTTTTTTCAAATCCTCAAAAATGATGAAAAACACTCCGAGACCATGGGCTATAGCCCATGGCCTCGGACGGCATACTATAGCATGCCGTTTTTCATCATTTTTGAGGATTTGAAAAAAAGATGAAAATCACTCCGAGACAATGGACTATAGCCCATGGTCTCGGAGTGATTTTCGTCTTTTTTTCAAATCCTCAAAAATGATGAAAAACACTCCGAGACCATGGGCTATAGCCCATGGCCTCGGACGGCATACTATAGCATGCCGTTTTTCATCATTTTTGAGGATTTGAAAAGAAGACGAAAATCACTCCGAGACAATGGACTATAGCCCATGGTCTCGGAGTGATTTTCGTCTTTTTTTTTAATCCTCAAAAATGATGAAAACCACTCCGAGACCATGGGATATAGCCCATGGCCTCGGACGGCATACTATAGCATGCCGTTTTTCATCATTTTTGAGGATTTGAAAAAAAGATGAAAATCACTCCGAGACAATGGACTATAGCCCATGGTCTCGGAGTGATTTTCGTCATTTTTTCAAATCCTCAAAAATGATGAAAAACACTCTGAGACCATGGGCTATAGCCCATGGCCTCGGACGGCATACTATAGCATGCCGTTTTTCATCATTTTTGAGGATTTGAAAAAAAGACGAAAATCACTCCGAGACAATGGACTATAGCCCATGGTCTCGGAGTGATTTTCGTCTTTTTTTCAAATCCTCAAAAATGATGAAAAACACTCCGAGACCATGGGCTATAGCCCATGGCCTCGGACGGCATACTATAGCATGCCGTTTTTCATCATTTTTGAGGATTTGAAAAAAAGACGAAAATCACTCCGAGACAATGGACTATAGCCCATGGTCTCGGAGTGATTTTCGTCTTTTTTTCAAATCCTCAAAAATGATGAAAAACACTCCGAGACCATGGGCTATAGCCCATGGCCTCGGACGGCATACTATAGCATGCCGTTTTTCATCATTTTTGAGGATTTGAAAAAAAGATGAAAATCACTCCGAGACAATGGACTATAGCCCATGGTCTCGGAGTGATTTTTGTCTTTTTTTCAAATCCTCAAAAATGATGAAAAACACTCCGAGACCATGGGCTATAGCCCATGGCCTCGGACGGCATACTATAGCATGCCGTTTTTCATCATTTTTGAGGATTTGAAAAGAAGACGAAAATCACTCCGAGACAATGGACTATAGCCCATGGTCTCGGAGTGATTTTCGTCTTTTTTTTAATCCTCAAAAATGATGAAA
Organism: Electrona antarctica; assembly: GCF_951216825.1. Taxonomy (NCBI): domain Eukaryota; kingdom Metazoa; phylum Chordata; class Actinopteri; order Myctophiformes; family Myctophidae; genus Electrona; species Electrona antarctica. The sequence goes on along the minus strand of NC_136796.1, from coordinate 21,901,071 downwards.
ACCACTCCGAGACCATGGGATATAGCCCATGGCCTCGGACGGCATACTTTTTCATCATTTTTGAGGATTTGAAAAAAAGATGAAAATCACTCCGAGACAATGGACTATAGCCCATGGTCTCGGAGTGATTTTCGTCATTTTTTCAAATCCTCAAAAATGATGAAAAACACTCCGAGACCATGGGTTATAGCCCATGGCCTCGGACGGCATACTATAGCATGCCGTTTTTCATCATTTTTGAGGATTTGAAAAAAAGACGAAAATCACTCCGAGACAATGGACTATAGCCCATGGTCTCGGAGTGATTTTCGTCTTTTTTTTTAATCCTCAAAAATGATGAAAACCACTCCGAGACCATGGGATATAGCCCATGGCCTCGGACGGCATACTATAGCATGCCGTTTTTCATCATTTTTGAGGATTTGAAAAAAAGATGAAAATCACTCCGAGACAATGGACTATAGCCCATGGTCTCGGAGTGATTTTCGTCATTTTTTCAAATCCTCAAAAATGATGAAAAACACTCTGAGACCATGGGCTATAGCCCATGGCCTCGGACGGCATACTATAGCATGCCGTTTTTCATCATTTTTGAGGATTTGAAAAAAAGACGAAAATCACTCCGAGACAATGGACTATAGCCCATTGTCTCGGAGTGATTTTCGTCTTTTTTTCAAATCCTCAAAAATGATGAAAAACACTCCGAGACCATGGGCTATAGCCCATGGCCTCGGACGGCATACTATAGCATGCCGTTTTTCATCATTTTTGAGGATTTGAAAAAAAGACGAAAATCACTCCGAGACAATGGACTATAGCCCATGGTCTCGGAGTGATTTTCGTCTTTTTTTCAAATCCTCAAAAATGATGAAAAACACTCCGAGACCATGGGCTATAGCCCATGGCCTCGGACGGCATACTATAGCATGCCGTTTTTCATCATTTTTGAGGATTTGAAAAAAAGATGAAAATCACTCCGAGACAATGGACTATAGCCCATGGTCTCGGAGTGATTTTTGTCTTTTTTTCAAATCCTCAAAAATGATGAAAAACACTCCGAGACCATGGGCTATAGCCCATGGCCTCGGACGGCATACTATAGCATGCCGTTTTTCATCATTTTTGAGGATTTGAAAAGAAGACGAAAATCACTCCGAGACAATGGACTATAGCCCATGGTCTCGGAGTGATTTTCGTCTTTTTTTTAATCCTCAAAAATGATGAAAACCACTCCGAGACCATGGGATATAGCCCATGGCCTCGGACGGCATACTTTTTCATCATTTTTGAGGATTTGAAAAAAAGATGAAAATCACTCCGAGACAATGGACTATAGCCCATGGTCTCGGAGTGATTTTCGTCATTTTTTCAAATCCTCAAAAATGATGAAAAACACTCCGAGACCATGGGTTATAGCCCATGGCCTCGGACGGCATACTATAGCATGCCGTTTTTCATCATTTTTGAGGATTTGAAAAAAAGACGAAAATCACTCCGAGACAATGGACTATAGCCCATGGTCTCGGAGTGATTTTCGTCTTTTTTTTTAATCCTCAAAAATGATGAAAACCACTCCGAGACCATGGGATATAGCCCATGGCCTCGGACGGCATACTATAGCATGCCGTTTTTCATCATTTTTGAGGATTTGAAAAAAAGATGAAAATCACTCCGAGACAATGGACTATAGCCCATGGTCTCGGAGTGATTTTCGTCATTTTTTCAAATCCTCAAAAATGATGAAAAACACTCTGAGACCATGGGCTATAGCCCATGGCCTCGGACGGCATACTATAGCATGCCGTTTTTCATCATTTTTGAGGATTTGAAAAAAAGACGAAAATCACTCCGAGACAATGGACTATAGCCCATTGTCTCGGAGTGATTTTCGTCTTTTTTTCAAATCCTCAAAAATGATGAAAAACACTCCGAGACCATGGGCTATAGCCCATGGCCTCGGACGGCATACTATAGCATGCCGTTTTTCATCATTTTTGAGGATTTGAAAAAAAGACGAAAATCACTCCGAGACAATGGACTATAGCCCATGGTCTCGGAGTGATTTTCGTCTTTTTTTCAAATCCTCAAAAATGATGAAAAACACTCCGAGACCATGGGCTATAGCCCATGGCCTCGGACGGCATACTATAGCATGCCGTTTTTCATCATTTTTGAGGATTTGAAAAAAAGATGAAAATCACTCCGAGACAATGGACTATAGCCCATGGTCTCGGAGTGATTTTCGTCTTTTTTTCAAATCCTCAAAAATGATGAAAAACACTCCGAGACCATGGGCTATAGCCCATGGCCTCGGACGGCATACTATAGCATGCCGTTTTTCATCATTTTTGAGGATTTGAAAAGAAGACGAAAATCACTCCGAGACAATGGACTATAGCCCATGGTCTCGGAGTGATTTTCGTCTTTTTTTTTAATCCTCAAAAATGATGAAAACCACTCCGAGACCATGGGATATAGCCCATGGCCTCGGACGGCATACTATAGCATGCCGTTTTTCATCATTTTTGAGGATTTGAAAAAAAGATGAAAATCACTCCGAGACAATGGACTATAGCCCATGGTCTCGGAGTGATTTTCGTCATTTTTTCAAATCCTCAAAAATGATGAAAAACACTCTGAGACCATGGGCTATAGCCCATGGCCTCGGACGGCATACTATAGCATGCCGTTTTTCATCATTTTTGAGGATTTGAAAAAAAGACGAAAATCACTCCGAGACAATGGACTATAGCCCATGGTCTCGGAGTGATTTTCGTCTTTTTTTCAAATCCTCAAAAATGATGAAAAACACTCCGAGACCATGGGCTATAGCCCATGGCCTCGGACGGCATACTATAGCATGCCGTTTTTCATCATTTTTGAGGATTTGAAAAAAAGACGAAAATCACTCCGAGACAATGGACTATAGCCCATGGTCTCGGAGTGATTTTCGTCTTTTTTTCAAATCCTCAAAAATGATGAAAAACACTCCGAGACCATGGGCTATAGCCCATGGCCTCGGACGGCATACTATAGCATGCCGTTTTTCATCATTTTTGAGGATTTGAAAAAAAGATGAAAATCACTCCGAGACAATGGACTATAGCCCATGGTCTCGGAGTGATTTTTGTCTTTTTTTCAAATCCTCAAAAATGATGAAAAACACTCCGAGACCATGGGCTATAGCCCATGGCCTCGGACGGCATACTATAGCATGCCGTTTTTCATCATTTTTGAGGATTTGAAAAGAAGACGAAAATCACTCCGAGACAATGGACTATAGCCCATGGTCTCGGAGTGATTTTCGTCTTTTTTTTAATCCTCAAAAATGATGAAAACCACTCCGAGACCATGGGATATAGCCCATGGCCTCGGACGGCATACTTTTTCATCATTTTTGAGGATTTGAAAAAAAGATGAAAATCACTCCGAGACAATGGACTATAGCCCATGGTCTCGGAGTGATTTTCGTCATTTTTTCAAATCCTCAAAAATGATGAAAAACACTCCGAGACCATGGGTTATAGCCCATGGCCTCGGACGGCATACTATAGCATGCCGTTTTTCATCATTTTTGAGGATTTGAAAAAAAGACGAAAATCACTCCGAGACAATGGACTATAGCCCATGGTCTCGGAGTGATTTTCGTCTTTTTTTTTAATCCTCAAAAATGATGAAAACCACTCCGAGACCATGGGATATAGCCCATGGCCTCGGACGGCATACTATAGCATGCCGTTTTTCATCATTTTTGAGGATTTGAAAAAAATATGAAAATCACTCCGAGACAATGGACTATAGCCCATGGTCTCGGAGTGATTTTCGTCATTTTTTCAAATCCTCAAAAATGATGAAAAACACTCTGAGACCATGGGCTATAGCCCATGGCCTCGGACGGCATACTATAGCATGCCGTTTTTCATCATTTTTGAGGATTTGAAAAAAAGACGAAAATCACTCCGAGACAATGGACTTTAGCCCATGGTCTCGGAGTGATTTTCGTCTTTTTTTCAAATCCTCAAAAATGATGAAAAACACTCCGAGACCATGGGCTATAGCCCATGGCCTCGGACGGCATACTATAGCATGCCGTTTTTCATCATTTTTGAGGATTTGAAAAAAAGACGAAAATCACTCCGAGACAATGGACTATAGCCCATGGTCTCGGAGTGATTTTCGTCTTTTTTTCAAATCCTCAAAAATGATGAAAAACACTCCGAGACCATGGGCTATAGCCCATGGCCTCGGACGGCATACTATAGCATGACGTTTTTCATCATTTTTGAGGATTTGAAAAAAAGATGAAAATCACTCCGAGACAATGGACTATAGCCCATGGTCTCGGAGTGATTTTTGTCTTTTTTTCAAATCCTCAAAAATGATGAAAAACACTCCGAGACCATGGGCTATAGCCCATGGCCTCGGACGGCATACTATAGCATGCCGTTTTTCATCATTTTTGAGGATTTGAAAAGAAGACGAAAATCACTCCGAGACAATGGACTATAGCCCATGGTCTCGGAGTGATTTTCGTCTTTTTTTTAATCCTCAAAAATGATGAAAACCACTCCGAGACCATGGGCTATAGCCCATGGCCTCGGACGGAATACTATAGCATGCCGTTTTTCATCATTTTTGAGGATTTGAAAAAAAGATGAAAATCACTCCGAGACAATGGACTATAGCCCATATATATAGTTTTTCTCAGCTCAATCAACAGGACCAGAACACACCTGGGCTGGCTGCCAGGATCACATCCACCAATGGGGAGGCTGTCTGTGTCCTGTCATGGTTTCTCCTCTGTACTATCTGATTAACATCCACGATAACACTTAAAAGCACTAAAGACACCTTTGATGCACAGCACCATTCAAATGCTCTGTACATGATCCCAAGGCCCCATTTGAAAAGTAACACCAAGAAGAACAACTTACAACCTAAAAATCACTGAGAGCTCAGTGGCACCCTTGTTAAGATGATGTCCATGTGAGCCCGAGGTTGTGAGTTCAAATCCGGCTGAGTTCCTGCTAATTTCACTTTGCAGCATGTTTTGGAGAATAACATCCAGAAGAGAACTGGAAAGAGATGGAAAGCTGAGGAGATTCTCAGAGAGCATGGTGGCCTCTGTGATAAGCTGCTGTCTATGTGAACCACAGGTCGTGGGTTCAAGTTCAGCCCATGGCCTCAGACGGCATACTATAGCATGCCATTTTTGAGGATTTGAAAAAAAGACGAAAATCACCCCGAGACCATGGGCTATAGCCCATGGCCTCGGACGGCATACTATAGCATGCCGTTTTTCATCATTTTTGAGGATTTGAAAAAAAGATGAAAATCACTCCGAGACAATGGACTATAGCCCATGGTCTCGGAGTGATTTTCGTCATTTTTTCAAATCCTCAAAAATGATGAAAAACACTCTGAGACCATGGGCTATAGCCCATGGCCTCGGACGGCATACTATAGCATGCCGTTTTTCTACATTTTTGAGGATTTGAAAAAAATACGAAAATCACTCCGAGACAATGGACTATAGCCCATGGTCTCGGAGTGATTTTCGTCTTTTATTCAAATCCTCAAAAATGATGAAAAACACTCCGAGACCATGGGCTATAGCCCATGGCCTCGGACGGCATACTATAGCATGCCGTTTTTCATCATTTTTGAGGATTTGAAAAAAAGATGAAAATCACTCCGAGACAATGGACTATAGCCCATGGTCTCGGAGTGATTTTCGTCTTTTTTTCAAATCCTCAAAAATGATGAAAAACACTCCGAGACCATGGGCTATAGCCCATGGCCTCGGACGGCATACTATAGCATGCCGTTTTTCATCATTTTTGAGGATTTGAAAAGAAGACGAAAATCACTCCGAGACAATGGACTATAGCCCATGGTCTCGGAGTGATTTTCGTCTTTTTTTTTAATCCTCAAAAATGATGAAAACCACTCCGAGACCATGGGATATAGCCCATGGCCTCGGACGGCATACTATAGCATGCCGTTTTTCATCATTTTTGAGGATTTGAAAAAAAGATGAAAATCACTCCGAGACAATGGACTATAGCCCATGGTCTCGGAGTGATTTTCGTCATTTTTTCAAATCCTCAAAAATGATGAAAAACACTCCGAGACCATGGGCTATAGCCCATGGCCTCGGACGGCATACTATAGCATGCCGTTTTTCATCATTTTTGAGGATTTGAAAAAAAGATGAAAATCACTCCGAGACAATGGACTATAGCCCATGGTCTCGGAGTGATTTTCGTCTTTTTTTTTAATCCTCAAAAATGATGAAAACCACTCCGAGACCATGGGATATAGCCCATGGCCTCGGACGGCATACTATAGCATGCCGTTTGTCATCATTTTTGAGGATTTGAAAAAAAGATGAAAATCACTCCGAGACAATGGACTATAGCCCATGGTCTCGGAGTGATTTTCGTCATTTTTTCAAATCCTCAAAAATGATGAAAAACACTCTGAGACCATGGGCTATAGCCCATGGCCTCGGACGGCATACTATAGCATGCCGTTTTTCATCATTTTTGAGGATTTAAAAAAAAAAAGACGAAAATCACTCCGAGACAATGGACTATAGCCCATGGTCTCGGAGTGATTTTCGTCTTTTTTTCAAATCCTCAAAAATGATGAAAAACACTCCGAGACCATGGGCTATAGCCCATGGCCTCGGACGGCATACTATAGCATGCCGTTTTTCATCATTTTTGAGGATTTGAAAAAAAGATGAAAATCACTCCGAGACAATGGACTATAGCCCATGGTCTCGGAGTGATTTTCGTCTTTTTTTCAAATCCTCAAAAATGATGAAAAACACTCCGAGACCATGGGCTATAGCCCATGGCCTCGGACGGCATACTATAGCATGCCGTTTTTCATCATTTTTGAGGATTTGAAAAGAAGACGAAAATCACTCCGAGACAATGGACTATAGCCCATGGTCTCGGAGTGATTTTCGTCTTTTTTTTTAATCCTCAAAAATGATGAAAACCACTCCGAGACCATGGGATATAGCCCATGGCCTCGGACGGCATACTATAGCATGCCGTTTTTCATCATTTTTGAGGATTTGAAAAAAAGATGAAAATCACTCCGAGACAATGGACTATAGCCCATGGTCTCGGAGTGATTTTCGTCATTTTTTCAAATCCTCAAAAATGATGAAAAACACTCTGAGACCATGGGCTATAGCCCATGGCCTCGGACGGCATACTATAGCATGCCGTTTTTCATCATTTTTGAGGATTTGAAAAAAAGACGAAAATCACTCCGAGACAATGGACTATAGCCCATGGTCTCGGAGTGATTTTCGTCTTTTTTTCAAATCCTCAAAAATGATGAAAAACACTCCGAGACCATGGGCTATAGCCCATGGCCTCGGACGGCATACTATAGCATGCCGTTTTTCATCATTTTTGAGGATTTGAAAAAAAGACGAAAATCACTCCGAGACAATGGACTATAGCCCATGGTCTCGGAGTGATTTTCGTCTTTTTTTCAAATCCTCAAAAATGATGAAAAACACTCCGAGACCATGGGCTATAGCCCATGGCCTCGGACGGCATACTATAGCATGCCGTTTTTCATCATTTTTGAGGATTTGAAAAAAAGATGAAAATCACTCCGAGACAATGGACTATAGCCCATGGTCTCGGAGTGATTTTTGTCTTTTTTTCAAATCCTCAAAAATGATGAAAAACACTCCGAGACCATGGGCTATAGCCCATGGCCTCGGACGGCATACTATAGCATGCCGTTTTTCATCATTTTTGAGGATTTGAAAAGAAGACGAAAATCACTCCGAGACAATGGACTATAGCCCATGGTCTCGGAGTGATTTTCGTCTTTTTTTTAATCCTCAAAAATGATGAAAACCACTCCGAGACCATGGGATATAGCCCATGGCCTCGGACGGCATACTTTTTCATCATTTTTGAGGATTTGAAAAAAAGATGAAAATCACTCCGAGACAATGGACTATAGCCCATGGTCTCGGAGTGATTTTTGTCTTTTTTTCAAATCCTCAAAAATGATGAAAAACACTCCGAGACCATGGGCTATAGCCCATGGCCTCGGACGGCATACTATAGCATGCCGTTTTTCATCATTTTTGAGGATTTGAAAAGAAGACGAAAATCACTCCGAGACAATGGACTATAGCCCATGGTCTCGGAGTGATTTTCGTCTTTTTTTTAATCCTCAAAAATGATGAAAACCACTCCGAGACCATGGGCTATAGCCCATGGCCTCGGACGGAATACTATAGCATGCCGTTTTTCATCATTTTTGAGGATTTGAAAAAAAGATGAAAATCACTCCGAGACAATGGACTATAGCCCATATATATAGTTTTTCTCAGCTCAATCAACAGGACCAGAACACACCTGGGCTGGCTGCCAGGATCACATCCACCAATGGGGAGGCTGTCTGTGTCCTGTCATGGTTTCTCCTCTGTACTATCTGATTAACATCCACGATAACACTTAAAAGCACTAAAGACACCTTTGATGCACAGCACCATTCAAATGCTCTGTACATGATCCCAAGGCCCCATTTGAAAAGTAACACCAAGAAGAACAACTTACAACCTAAAAATCACTGAGAGCTCAGTGGCACCCTTGTTAAGATGATGTCCATGTGAGCCCGAGGTTGTGAGTTCAAATCCGGCTGAGTTCCTGCTAATTTCACTTTGCAGCATGTTTTGGAGAATAACATCCAGAAGAGAACTGGAAAGAGATGGAAAGCTGAGGAGATTCTCAGAGAGCATGGTGGCCTCTGTGATAAGCTGCTGTCTATGTGAACCACAGGTCGTGGGTTCAAGTTCAGCCCATGGCCTCAGACGGCATACTATAGCATGCCATTTTTGAGGATTTGAAAAAAAGACGAAAATCACCCCGAGACCATGGGCTATAGCCCATGGCCTCGGACGGCATACTATAGCATGCCGTTTTTCATCATTTTTGAGGATTTGAAAAAAAGATGAAAATCACTCCGAGACAATGGACTATAGCCCATGGTCTCGGAGTGATTTTCGTCATTTTTTCAAATCCTCAAAAATGATGAAAAACACTCTGAGACCATGGGCTATAGCCCATGGCCTCGGACGGCATACTATAGCATGCCGTTTTTCTACATTTTTGAGGATTTGAAAAAAATACGAAAATCACTCCGAGACAATGGACTATAGCCCATGGTCTCGGAGTGATTTTCGTCTTTTATTCAAATCCTCAAAAATGATGAAAAACACTCCGAGACCATGGGCTATAGCCCATGGCCTCGGACGGCATACTATAGCATGCCGTTTTTCATCATTTTTGAGGATTTGAAAAAAAGATGAAAATCACTCCGAGACAATGGACTATAGCCCATGGTCTCGGAGTGATTTTCGTCTTTTTTTCAAATCCTCAAAAATGATGAAAAACACTCCGAGACCATGGGCTATAGCCCATGGCCTCGGACGGCATACTATAGCATGCCGTTTTTCATCATTTTTGAGGATTTGAAAAGAAGACGAAAATCACTCCGAGACAATGGACTATAGCCCATGGTCTCGGAGTGATTTTCGTCTTTTTTTTTAATCCTCAAAAATGATGAAAACCACTCCGAGACCATGGGATATAGCCCATGGCCTCGGACGGCATACTATAGCATGCCGTTTTTCATCATTTTTGAGGATTTGAAAAAAAGATGAAAATCACTCCGAGACAATGGACTATAGCCCATGGTCTCGGAGTGATTTTCGTCATTTTTTCAAATCCTCAAAAATGATGAAAAACACTCCGAGACCATGGGCTATAGCCCATGGCCTCGGACGGCATACTATAGCATGCCGTTTTTCATCATTTTTGAGGATTTGAAAAAAAGACGAAAATCACTCCGAGACAATGGACTATAGCCCATGGTCTCGGAGTTATTTTCGTCTTTTTTTTTAATCCTCAAAAATGATGAAAACCACTCCGAGACCATGGGATATAGCCCATGGCCTCGGACGGCATACTATAGCATGCCGTTTGTCATCATTTTTGAGGATTTGAAAAAAAGATGAAAATCACTCCGAGACAATGGACTATAGCCCATGGTCTCGGAGTGATTTTCGTCATTTTTTCAAATCCTCAAAAATGATGAAAAACACTCTGAGACCATGGGCTATAGCCCATGGCCTCGGACGGCATACTATAGCATGCCGTTTTTCATCATTTTTGAGGATTTAAAAAAAAAAAGACGAAAATCACTCCGAGACAATGGACTATAGCCCATGGTCTCGGAGTGATTTTCGTCTTTTTTTCAAATCCTCAAAAATGATGAAAAACACTCCGAGACCATGGGCTATAGCCCATGGCCTCGGACGGCATACTATAGCATGCCGTTTTTCATCATTTTTGAGGATTTGAAAAGAAGACGAAAATCACTCCGAGACAATGGACTATAGCCCATGGTCTCGGAGTGATTTTCGTCTTTTTTTTAATCCTCAAAAATGATGAAAACCACTCCGAGACCATGGGCTATAGCCCATGGCCTCGGACGGAATACTATAGCATGCCGTTTTTCATCATTTTTGAGGATTTGAAAAAAAGATGAAAATCACTCCGAGACAATGGACTATAGCCCATATATATAGTTTTTCTCAGCTCAATCAACAGGACCAGAACACACCTGGGCTGGCTGCCAGGATCACATCCACCAATGGGGAGGCTGTCTGTGTCCTGTCATGGTTTCTCCTCTGTACTATCTGATTAACATCCACGATAACACTTAAAAGCACTAAAGACACCTTTGATGCACAGCACCATTCAAATGCTCTGTACATGATCCCAAGGCCCCATTTGAAAAGTAACACCAAGAAGAACAACTTACAACCTAAAAATCACTGAGAGCTCAGTGGCACCCTTGTTAAGATGATGTCCATGTGAGCCCGAGGTTGTGAGTTCAAATCCGGCTGAGTTCCTGCTAATTTCACTTTGCAGCATGTTTTGGAGAATAACATCCAGAAGAGAACTGGAAAGAGATGGAAAGCTGAGGAGATTCTCAGAGAGCATGGTGGCCTCTGTGATAAGCTGCTGTCTATGTGAACCACAGGTCGTGGGTTCAAGTTCAGCCCATGGCCTCAGACGGCATACTATAGCATGCCATTTTTGAGGATTTGAAAAAAAGACGAAAATCACCCCGAGACCATGGGCTATAGCCCATGGCCTCGGACGGCATACTATAGCATGCCGTTTTTCATCATTTTTGAGGATTTGAAAAAAAGATGAAAATCACTCCGAGACAATGGACTATAGCCCATGGTCTCGGAGTGATTTTCGTCATTTTTTCAAATCCTCAAAAATGATGAAAAACACTCTGAGACCATGGGCTATAGCCCATGGCCTCGGACGGCATACTATAGCATGCCGTTTTTCTACATTTTTGAGGATTTGAAAAAAATACGAAAATCACTCCGAGACAATGGACTATAGCCCATGGTCTCGGAGTGATTTTCGTCTTTTATTCAAATCCTCAAAAATGATGAAAAACACTCCGAGACCATGGGCTATAGCCCATGGCCTCGGACGGCATACTATAGCATGCCGTTTTTCATCATTTTTGAGGATTTGAAAAAAAGATGAAAATCACTCCGAGACAATGGACTATAGCCCATGGTCTCGGAGTGATTTTCGTCTTTTTTTCAAATCCTCAAAAATGATGAAAAACACTCCGAGACCATGGGCTATAGCCCATGGCCTCGGACGGCATACTATAGCATGCCGTTTTTCATCATTTTTGAGGATTTGAAAAGAAGACGAAAATCACTCCGAGACAATGGACTATAGCCCATGGTCTCGGAGTGATTTTCGTCTTTTTTTTTAATCCTCAAAAATGATGAAAACCACTCCGAGACCATGGGATATAGCCCATGGCCTCGGACGGCATACTATAGCATGCCGTTTTTCATCATTTTTGAGGATTTGAAAAAAAGATGAAAATCACTCCGAGACAATGGACTATAGCCCATGGTCTCGGAGTGATTTTCGTCATTTTTTCAAATCCTCAAAAATGATGAAAAACACTCCGAGACCATGGGCTATAGCCCATGGCCTCGGACGGCATACTATAGCATGCCGTTTTTCATCATTTTTGAGGATTTGAAAAAAAGACGAAAATCACTCCGAGACAATGGACTATAGCCCATGGTCTCGGAGTGATTTTCGTCTTTTTTTTTAATCCTCAAAAATGATGAAAACCACTCCGAGACCATGGGATATAGCCCATGGCCTCGGACGGCATACTATAGCATGCCGTTTGTCATCATTTTTGAGGATTTGAAAAAAAGATGAAAATCACTCCGAGACAATGGACTATAGCCCATGGTCTCGGAGTGATTTTCGTCATTTTTTCAAATCCTCAAAAATGATGAAAAACACTCTGAGACCATGGGCTATAGCCCATGGCCTCGGACGGCATACTATAGCATGCCGTTTTTCATCATTTTTGAGGATTTAAAAAAAAAAAGACGAAAATCACTCCGAGACAATGGACTATAGCCCATGGTCTCGGAGTGATTTTCGTCTTTTTTTCAAATCCTCAAAAATGATGAAAAACACTCCGAGACCATGGGCTATAGCCCATGGCCTCGGACGGCATACTATAGCATGCCGTTTTTCATCATTTTTGAGGATTTGAAAAAAAGATGAAAATCACTCCGAGACAATGGACTATAGCCCATGGTCTCGGAGTGATTTTCGTCTTTTTTTCAAATCCTCAAAAATGATGAAAAACACTCCGAGACCATGGGCTATAGCCCATGGCCTCGGACGGCATACTATAGCATGCCGTTTTTCATCATTTTTGAGGATTTGAAAAGAAGACGAAAATCACTCCGAGACAATGGACTATAGCCCATGGTCTCGGAGTGATTTTCGTCTTTTTTTTTAATCCTCAAAAATGATGAAAACCACTCCGAGACCATGGGATATAGCCCATGGCCTCGGACGGCATACTATAGCATGCCGTTTTTCATCATTTTTGAGGATTTGAAAAAAAGATGAAAATCACTCCGAGACAATGGACTATAGCCCATGGTCTCGGAGTGATTTTCGTCATTTTTTCAAATCCTCAAAAATGATGAAAAACACTCTGAGACCATGGGCTATAGCCCATGGCCTCGGACGGCATACTATAGCATGCCGTTTTTCATCATTTTTGAGGATTTGAAAAAAAGACGAAAATCACTCCGAGACAATGGACTATAGCCCATGGTCTCGGAGTGATTTTCGTCTTTTTTTCAAATCCTCAAAAATGATGAAAAACACTCCGAGACCATGGGCTATAGCCCATGGCCTCGGACGGCATACTATAGCATGCCGTTTTTCATCATTTTTGAGGATTTGAAAAAAAGACGAAAATCACTCCGAGACAATGGACTATAGCCCATGGTCTCGGAGTGATTTTCGTCTTTTTTTCAAATCCTCAAAAATGATGAAAAACACTCCGAGACCATGGGCTATAGCCCATGGCCTCGGACGGCATACTATAGCATGCCGTTTTTCATCATTTTTGAGGATTTGAAAAAAAGATGAAAATCACTCCGAGACAATGGACTATAGCCCATGGTCTCGGAGTGATTTTTGTCTTTTTTTCAAATCCTCAAAAATGATGAAAAACACTCCGAGACCATGGGCTATAGCCCATGGCCTCGGACGGCATACTATAGCATGCCGTTTTTCATCATTTTTGAGGATTTGAAAAGAAGACGAAAATCACTCCGAGACAATGGACTATAGCCCATGGTCTCGGAGTGATTTTCGTCTTTTTTTTAATCCTCAAAAATGATGAAAACCACTCCGAGACCATGGGATATAGCCCATGGCCTCGGACGGCATACTTTTTCATCATTTTTGAGGATTTGAAAAAAAGATGAAAATCACTCCGAGACAATGGACTATAGCCCATGGTCTCGGAGTGATTTTCGTCATTTTTTCAAATCCTCAAAAATGATGAAAAACACTCCGAGACCATGGGTTATAGCCCATGGCCTCGGACGGCATACTATAGCATGCCGTTTTTCATCATTTTTGAGGATTTGAAAAAAAGACGAAAATCACTCCGAGACAATGGACTATAGCCCATGGTCTCGGAGTGATTTTCGTCTTTTTTTTTAATCCTCAAAAATGATGAAAACCACTCCGAGACCATGGGATATAGCCCATGGCCTCGGACGGCATACTATAGCATGCCGTTTTTCATCATTTTTGAGGATTTGAAAAAAAGATGAAAATCACTCCGAGACAATGGACTATAGCCCATGGTCTCGGAGTGATTTTCGTCATTTTTTCAAATCCTCAAAAATGATGAAAAACACTCTGAGACCATGGGCTATAGCCCATGGCCTCGGACGGCATACTATAGCATGCCGTTTTTCATCATTTTTGAGGATTTGAAAAAAAGACGAAAATCACTCCGAGACAATGGACTATAGCCCATTGTCTCGGAGTGATTTTCGTCTTTTTTTCAAATCCTCAAAAATGATGAAAAACACTCCGAGACCATGGGCTATAGCCCATGGCCTCGGACGGCATACTATAGCATGCCGTTTTTCATCATTTTTGAGGATTTGAAAAAAAGACGAAAATCACTCCGAGACAATGGACTATAGCCCATGGTCTCGGAGTGATTTTCGTCTTTTTTTCAAATCCTCAAAAATGATGAAAAACACTCCGAGACCATGGGCTATAGCCCATGGCCTCGGACGGCATACTATAGCATGCCGTTTTTCATCATTTTTGAGGATTTGAAAAAAAGATGAAAATCACTCCGAGACAATGGACTATAGCCCATGGTCTCGGAGTGATTTTCGTCTTTTTTTCAAATCCTCAAAAATGATGAAAAACACTCCGAGACCATGGGCTATAGCCCATGGCCTCGGACGGCATACTATAGCATGCCGTTTTTCATCATTTTTGAGGATTTGAAAAGAAGACGAAAATCACTCCGAGACAATGGACTATAGCCCATGGTCTCGGAGTGATTTTCGTCTTTTTTTTTAATCCTCAAAAATGATGAAAACCACTCCGAGACCATGGGATATAGCCCATGGCCTCGGACGGCATACTATAGCATGCCGTTTTTCATCATTTTTGAGGATTTGAAAAAAAGATGAAAATCACTCCGAGACAATGGACTATAGCCCATGGTCTCGGAGTGATTTTCGTCATTTTTTCAAATCCTCAAAAATGATGAAAAACACTCTGAGACCATGGGCTATAGCCCATGGCCTCGGACGGCATACTATAGCATGCCGTTTTTCATCATTTTTGAGGATTTGAAAAAAAGACGAAAATCACTCCGAGACAATGGACTATAGCCCATGGTCTCGGAGTGATTTTCGTCTTTTTTTCAAATCCTCAAAAATGATGAAAAACACTCCGAGACCATGGGCTATAGCCCATGGCCTCGGACGGCATACTATAGCATGCCGTTTTTCATCATTTTTGAGGATTTGAAAAAAAGACGAAAATCACTCCGAGACAATGGACTATAGCCCATGGTCTCGGAGTGATTTTCGTCTTTTTTTCAAATCCTCAAAAATGATGAAAAACACTCCGAGACCATGGGCTATAGCCCATGGCCTCGGACGGCATACTATAGCATGCCGTTTTTCATCATTTTTGAGGATTTGAAAAAAAGATGAAAATCACTCCGAGACAATGGACTATAGCCCATGGTCTCGGAGTGATTTTTGTCTTTTTTTCAAATCCTCAAAAATGATGAAAAACACTCCGAGACCATGGGCTATAGCCCATGGCCTCGGACGGCATACTATAGCATGCCGTTTTTCATCATTTTTGAGGATTTGAAAAGAAGACGAAAATCACTCCGAGACAATGGACTATAGCCCATGGTCTCGGAGTGATTTTCGTCTTTTTTTTAATCCTCAAAAATGATGAAAACCACTCCGAGACCATGGGATATAGCCCATGGCCTCGGACGGCATACTTTTTCATCATTTTTGAGGATTTGAAAAAAAGATGAAAATCACTCCGAGACAATGGACTATAGCCCATGGTCTCGGAGTGATTTTCGTCATTTTTTCAAATCCTCAAAAATGATGAAAAACACTCCGAGACCATGGGTTATAGCCCATGGCCTCGGACGGCATACTATAGCATGCCGTTTTTCATCATTTTTGAGGATTTGAAAAAAAGACGAAAATCACTCCGAGACAATGGACTATAGCCCATGGTCTCGGAGTGATTTTCGTCTTTTTTTTTAATCCTCAAAAATGATGAAAACCACTCCGAGACCATGGGATATAGCCCATGGCCTCGGACGGCATACTATAGCATGCCGTTTTTCATCATTTTTGAGGATTTGAAAAAAAGATGAAAATCACTCCGAGACAATGGACTATAGCCCATGGTCTCGGAGTGATTTTCGTCATTTTTTCAAATCCTCAAAAATGATGAAAAACACTCTGAGACCATGGGCTATAGCCCATGGCCTCGGACGGCATACTATAGCATGCCGTTTTTCATCATTTTTGAGGATTTGAAAAAAAGACGAAAATCACTCCGAGACAATGGACTTTAGCCCATGGTCTCGGAGTGATTTTCGTCTTTTTTTCAAATCCTCAAAAATGATGAAAAACACTCCGAGACCATGGGCTATAGCCCATGGCCTCGGACGGCATACTATAGCATGCCGTTTTTCATCATTTTTGAGGATTTGAAAAAAAGACGAAAATCACTCCGAGACAATGGACTATAGCCCATGGTCTCGGAGTGATTTTCGTCTTTTTTTCAAATCCTCAAAAATGATGAAAAACACTCCGAGACCATGGGCTATAGCCCATGGCCTCGGACGGCATACTATAGCATGCCGTTTTTCATCATTTTTGAGGATTGGAAAAAAAGACGAAAATCACTCCGAGACAATGGACTATAGCCCATGGTCTCGGAGTGATTTTTGTCTTTTTTTCAAATCCTCAAAAATGATGAAAACCACTCCGAGACCATGGGCTATAGCCCATGGCCTCGGACGGAATACTATAGCATGCCGTTTTTCATCATTTTTGAGGATTTGAAAAAAAGACGAAAATCACTCCGAGACAATGGACTATAGCCCATGGTCTCGGAGTGATTTTCGTCATTTTTTCAAATCCTCAAAAATGATGAAAAACACTCTGAGACCATGGGCTATAGCCCATGGCCTCGGACGGCATACTATAGCATGCCGTTTTTCATCATTTTTGAGGATTTGAAAAAAAGACGAAAATCACTCCGAGACAATGGACTTTAGCCCATGGTCTCGGAGTGATTTTCGTCTTTTTTTCAAATCCTCAAAAATGATGAAAAACACTCCGAGACCATGGGCTATAGCCCATGGCCTCGGACGGCATACTATAGCATGCCGTTTTTCATCATTTTTGAGGATTTGAAAAAAAGACGAAAATCACTCCGAGACAATGGACTATAGCCCATGGTCTCGGAGTGATTTTCGTCTTTTTTTCAAATCCTCAAAAATGATGAAAAACACTCCGAGACCATGGGCTATAGCCCATGGCCTCGGACGGCATACTATAGCATGACGTTTTTCATCATTTTTGAGGATTTGAAAAGAAGACGAAAATCACTCCGAGACAATGGACTATAGCCCATGGTCTCGGAGTGATTTTTGTCTTTTTTTCAAATCCTCAAAAATGATGAAAAACACTCCGAGACCATGGGCTATAGCCCATGGCCTCGGACGGAATACTATAGCATGCCGTTTTTCATCATTTTTGAGGATTTGAAAAAAAGATGAAAATCACTCCGAGACAATGGACTATAGCCCATATATATAGTTTTTCTCAGCTCAATCAACAGGACCAGAACACACCTGGGCTGGCTGCCAGGATCACATCCACCAATGGGGAGGCTGTCTGTGTCCTGTCATGGTTTCTCCTCTGTACTATCTGATTAACATCCACGATAACACTTAAAAGCACTAAAGACACCTTTGATGCACAGCACCATTCAAATGCTCTGTACATGATCCCAAGGCCCCATTTGAAAAGTAACACCAAGAAGAACAACTTACAACCTAAAAATCACTGAGAGCTCAGTGGCACCCTTGTTAAGATGATGTCCATGTGAGCCCGAGGTTGTGAGTTCAAATCCGGCTGAGTTCCTGCTAATTTCACTTTGCAGCATGTTTTGGAGAATAACATCCAGAAGAGAACTGGAAAGAGATGGAAAGCTGAGGAGATTCTCAGAGAGCATGGTGGCCTCTGTGATAAGCTGCTGTCTATGTGAACCACAGGTCGTGGGTTCAAGTTCAGCCCATGGCCTCAGACGGCATACTATAGCATGCCATTTTTGAGGATTTGAAAAAAAGACGAAAATCACCCCGAGACCATGGGCTATAGCCCATGGCCTCGGACGGCATACTATAGCATGCCGTTTTTCATCATTTTTGAGGATTTGAAAAAAAGATGAAAATCACTCCGAGACAATGGACTATAGCCCATGGTCTCGGAGTGATTTTCGTCTTTTTTTCAAATCCTCAAAAATGATGAAAAACACTCCGAGACCATGGGCTACAGCCCATGGCCTCGGACGGCATACTATAGCATGCCGTTTTTCATCATTTTTGAGGATTTGAAAAAAAGATGAAAATCACTCCGAGACAATGGACTATAGCCCATGGTCTCGGAGTGATTTTCGTCTTTTTTTCAAATCCTCAAAAATGATGAAAAACACTCCGAGACCATGGGCTATAGCCCATGGCCTCGGACGGCATACTATAGCATGCCGTTTTTCATCATTTTTGAGGATTTGAAAAGAAGACGAAAATCACTCCGAGACAATGGACTATAGCCCATGGTCTCGGAGTGATTTTCGTCTTTTTTTTTAATCCTCAAAAATGATGAAAACCACTCCGAGACCATGGGATATAGCCCATGGCCTCGGACGGCATACTATAGCATGCCGTTTTTCATCATTTTTGAGGATTTGAAAAAAAGATGAAAATCACTCCGAGACAATGGACTATAGCCCATGGTCTCGGAGTGATTTTCGTCATTTTTTCAAATCCTCAAAAATGATGAAAAACACTCCGAGACCATGGGCTATAGCCCATGGCCTCGGACGGCATACTATAGCATGCCGTTTTTCATCATTTTTGAGGATTTGAAAAAAAGACGAAAATCACTCCGAGACAATGGACTATAGCCCATGGTCTCGGAGTGATTTTCGTCTTTTTTTCAAATCCTCAAAAATGATGAAAAACACTCCGAGACCATGGGCTATAGCCCATGGCCTCGGACGGCATACTATAGCATGCCGTTTTTCATCATTTTTGAGGATTGGAAAAAAAGACGAAAATCACTCCGAGACAATGGACTATAGCCCATGGTCTCGGAGTGATTTTTGTCTTTTTTTCAAATCCTCAAAAATGATGAAAACCACTCCGAGACCATGGGCTATAGCCCATGGCCTCGGACGGAATACTATAGCATGCCGTTTTTCATCATTTTTGAGGATTTGAAAAAAAGATGAAAATCACTCCGAGACAATGGACTATAGCCCATATATATAGTTTTTCTCAGCTCAATCAACAGGACCAGAACACACCTGGGCTGGCTGCCAGGATCACATCCACCAATGGGGAGGCTGTCTGTGTCCTGTCATGGTTTCTCCTCTGTACTATCTGATTAACATCCACGATAACACTTAAAAGCACTAAAGACACCTTTGATGCACAGCACCATTCAAATGCTCTGTACATGATCCCAAGGCCCCATTTGAAAAGTAACACCAAGAAGAACAACTTACAACCTAAAAATCACTGAGAGCTCAGTGGCACCCTTGTTAAGATGATGTCCATGTGAGCCCGAGGTTGTGAGTTCAAATCCGGCTGAGTTCCTGCTAATTTCACTTTGCAGCATGTTTTGGAGAATAACATCCAGAAGAGAACTGGAAAGAGATGGAAAGCTGAGGAGATTCTCAGAGAGCATGGTGGCCTCTGTGATAAGCTGCTGTCTATGTGAACCACAGGTCGTGGGTTCAAGTTCAGCCCATGGCCTCAGACGGCATACTATAGCATGCCATTTTTGAGGATTTGAAAAAAAGACGAAAATCACCCCGAGACCATGGGCTATAGCCCATGGCCTCGGACGGCATACTATAGCATGCCGTTTTTCATCATTTTTGAGGATTTGAAAAAAAGATGAAAATCACTCCGAGACAATGGACTATAGCCCATGGTCTCGGAGTGATTTTCGTCATTTTTTCAAATCCTCAAAAATGATGAAAAACACTCTGAGACCATGGGCTATAGCCCATGGCCTCGGACGGCATACTATAGCATGCCGTTTTTCATCATTTTTGAGGATTTGAAAAAAAGACGAAAATCACTCCGAGACAATGGACTATAGCCCATGGTCTCGGAGTGATTTTCGTCTTTTTTTCAAATCCTCAAAAATGATGAAAAACACTCCGAGACCATGGGCTATAGCCCATGGCCTCGGACGGCATACTATAGCATGCCGTTTTTCATCATTTTTGAGGATTTGAAAAAAAGACGAAAATCACTCCGAGACAATGGACTATAGCCCATGGTCTCGGAGTGATTTTTGTCTTTTTTTCAAATCCTCAAAAATGATGAAAACCACTCCGAGACCATGGGCTATAGCCCATGGCCTCGGACGGAATACTATAGCATGCCGTTTTTCATCATTTTTGAGGATTTGAAAAAAAGATGAAAATCACTCCGAGACAATGGACTATAGCCCATATATATAGTTTTTCTCAGCTCAATCAACAGGACCAGAACACACCTGGGCTGGCTGCCAGGATCACATCCACCAATGGGGAGGCTGTCTGTGTCCTGTCATGGTTTCTCCTCTGTACTATCTGATTAACATCCACGATAACACTTAAAAGCACTAAAGACACCTTTGATGCACAGCACCATTCAAATGCTCTGTACATGATCCCAAGGCCCCATTTGAAAAGTAACACCAAGAAGAACAACTTACAACCTAAAAATCACTGAGAGCTCAGTGGCACCCTTGTTAAGATGATGTCCATGTGAGCCAGAGGTTGTGAGTTCAAATCCGGCTGAGTTCCTGCTAATTTCACTTTGCAGCATGTTTTGGAGAATAACATCCAGAAGAGAACTGGAAAGAGGTGGAAAGCTGAGGAGATTCTCAGAGAGCATGGTGGCCTCTGTGATAAGCTGCTGTCTATGTGAACCACAGGTTGTGGGTTCAAGTTCAGCCCATGGCCTCAGACGGCATACTATAGCATGCCATTTTTGAGGATTTGAAAAAAAGACGAAAATCACCCCGAGACCATGGGCTATAGCCCATGGCCTCGGACGGCATACTATAGCATGCCGTTTTTCATCATTTTTGAGGATTTGAAAAAAAGATGAAAATCACTCCGAGACAATGGACTATAGCCCATATATATAGTTTTTCTCAGCTCAATCAACAGGACCAGAACACACCTGGGCTGGCTGCCAGGATCACATCCACCAATGGGGAGGCTGTCTGTGTCCTGTCATGGTTTCTCCTCTGTATTATCTGATTAACATCCACGATAACACTTAAAAGCACTAAAGACACCTTTGATGCACAGCACCATTCAAATGCTCTGTACATGATCCCAAGGCCCCATTTGAAAAGTAACACCAAGAAGAACAACTTACAACCTAAAAATCACTGAGAGCTCAGTGGCACCCTTGTTAAGATGATGTCCATGTGAGCCAGAGGTTGTGAGTTCAAATCCAGCTGAGTTCCTGCTAATTTCACTTTGCAGCATGTTTTGGAGAATAACATCCAGAAGAGAACTGGAAAGAGGTGGAAAGCTGAGGAGATTCTCAGAGAGCATGGTGGCCTCTGTGATAAGCTGCTGTCTATGTGAACCACAGGTTGTGGGTTCAAGTTCAGCCCATGGCCTCAGACGGCATACTATAGCATGCCATTTTTGAGGATTTGAAAAAAAGACGAAAATCACCCCGAGACCATGGGCTATAGCCCATGGCCTCGGACGGCATACTATAGCATGCCGTTTTTCATCATTTTTGAGGATTTGAAAAAAAGATGAAAATCACTCCGAGACAATGGACTATAGCCCATATATATAGTTTTTCTCAGCTCAATCAACAGGACCAGAACACACCTGGGCTGGCTGCCAGGATCACATCCACCAATGGGGAGGCTGTCTGTGTCCTGTCATGGTTTCTCCTCTGTATTATCTGATTAACATCCACGATAACACTTAAAAGCACTAAAGACACCTTTGATGCACAGCACCATTCAAATGCTCTGTACATGATCCCAAGGCCCCATTTGAAAAGTAACACCAAGAAGAACAACTTACAACCTAAAAATCACTGAGAGCTCAGTGGCACCCTTGTTAAGATGATGTCCATGTGAGCCAGAGGTTGTGAGTTCAAATCCAGCTGAGTTCCTGCTAATTTCACTTTGCAGCATGTTTTGGAGAATAACATCCAGAAGAGAACTGGAAAGAGATGGAAAGCTGAGGAGATTCTCAGAGAGCATGGTGGCCTCTGTGATAAGCTGCTGTCTATGTGAACCACAGGTCGTGGGTTCAAGTTCAGCCCATGGCCTCAGACGGCATACTATAGCATGCCATTTTTGAGGATTTGAAAAAAAGACGAAAATCACCCCGAGACCATGGGCTATAGCCCATGGCCTCGGACGGCATACTATAGCATGCCGTTTTTCATCATTTTTGAGGATTTGAAAAAAAGATGAAAATCACTCCGAGACAATGGACTATAGCCCATGGTCTCGGAGTGATTTTCGTCATTTTTTCAAATCCTCAAAAATGATGAAAAACACTCTGAGACCATGGGCTATAGCCCATGGCCTCGGACGGCATACTATAGCATGCCGTTTTTCATCATTTTTGAGGATTTGAAAAAAAGATGAAAATCACTCCGAGACAATGGACTATAGCCCATGGTCTCGGAGTGATTTTCGTCATTTTTTCAAATCCTCAAAAATGATGAAAAACACTCTGAGACCATGGGCTATAGCCCATGGCCTCGGACGGCATACTATAGCATGCCGTTTTTCATCATTTTTGAGGATTTGAAAAAAAGATGAAAATCACTCCGAGACAATGGACTATAGCCCATATATATAGTTTTTCTCAGCTCAATCAACAGGACCAGAACACACCTGGGCTGGCTGCCAGGATCACATCCACCAATGGGGAGGCTGTCTGTGTCCTGTCATGGTTTCTCCTCTGTATTATCTGATTAACATCCACGATAACACTTAAAAGCACTAAAGACACCTTTGATGCACAGCACCATTCAAATGCTCTGTACATGATCCCAAGGCCCCATTTGAAAAGTAACACCAAGAAGAACAACTTACAACCTAAAAATCACTGAGAGCTCAGTGGCACCCTTGTTAAGATGATGTCCATGTGAGCCAGAGGTTGTGAGTTCAAATCCAGCTGAGTTCCTGCTAATTTCACTTTGCAGCATTTTTTGGAGAATAACATCCAGAAGAGAACTGGAAAGAGATGGAAAGCTGAGGAGATTCTCAGAGAGCATGGTGGCCTCTGTGATAAGCTGCTGTCTATGTGAACCACAGGTCGTGGGTTCAAGTTCAGCCCATGGCCTCGGACGGCATACTATAGCATGCCGTTTTTCATCATTTTTGAGGATTTGAAAAAATGACAAAAATCACTCCGAGACAATGGACTATAGCCCATGGTCTCGGAGTGATTTTTGTCTTTTTTTCAAATCCTCAAAAATGATGAAAAACACTCCGAGACCATGGGCTATAGCCCATGGCCTCGGACGGCATACTATAGCATGCCGTTTTTCATCATTTTTGAGGATTTGAAAAAAAGATGAAAATCACTCCGAGACAATGGACTATAGCCCATGGTCTCGGAGTGATTTTCGTAATTTTTTCAAATCCTCAAAAATGATGAAAAACACTCCGAGACCATTGGCTATAGCCCATGGCCTCGGACGGCATACTATAGCATGCCGTTTTTCATCATTTTTGAGGATTTGAAAAGAAGACGAAAATCACTCCGAGACAATGGACTATAGCCCATGGTCTCGGAGTGATTTTCGTCTTTTTTTTAAATCCTCAAAAATGATGAAAACCACTCCGAGAACATGGGATATAGCCCATGGCCTCGGACGGCATACTATAGCATGACGTTTTTCATCATTTTTGAGGATTTGAAAAAAAGATGAAAATCACTCCGAGACAATGGACTATAGCCCATGGTCTCGGAGTGATTTTCGTAATTTTTTCAAATCCTCAAAAATGATGAAAAACACTCCGAGACCATAGGCTATAGCCCATGGCCTCGGACGGCATACTATAGCATGCCGTTTTTCATCATTTTTGAGGATTTGAAAAAAAGACGAAAATCACTCCGAGACAATGGACTATAGCCCATGGTCTCGGAGTGATTTTCGTCTTTTTTTCAAATCCTCAAAAATGATGAAAAACACTCCGAGACCATGGGCTATAGCCCATGGCCTCGGACGGCATACTATAGCATGCCGTTTTTCATCATTTTTGAGGATTTGAAAAAAAGACGAAAATCACCCCGAGACAATGGACTATAGCCCATGGTCTCGGAGTGATTTTTGTCTTTTTTTCAAATCCTCAAAAATGATGAAAACCACTCCGAGACCATGGGCTATAGCCCATGGCCTCGGACGGAATACTATAGCATGCCGTTTTTCATCATTTTTGAGGATTTGAAAAAAAGATGAAAATCACTCCGAGACAATGGACTATAGCCCATATATATAGTTTTTCTCAGCTCAATCAACAGGACCAGAACACACCTGGGCTGGCTGCCAGGATCACATCCACCAATGGGGAGGCTGTCTGTGTCCTGTCATGGTTTCTCCTCTGTACTATCTGATTAACATCCACGATAACACTTAAAAGCACTAAAGACACCTTTGATGCACAGCACCATTCAAATGCTCTGTACATGATCCCAAGGCCCCATTTGAAAAGTAACACCAAGAAGAACAACTTACAACCTAAAAATCACTGAGAGCTCAGTGGCACCCTTGTTAAGATGATGTCCATGTGAGCCCGAGGTTGTGAGTTCAAATCCGGCTGAGTTCCTGCTAATTTCACTTTGCAGCATGTTTTGGAGAATAACATCCAGAAGAGAACTGGAAAGAGATGGAAAGCTGAGGAGATTCTCAGAGAGCATGGTGGCCTCTGTGATAAGCTGCTGTCTATGTGAACCACAGGTCGTGGGTTCAAGTTCAGCCCATGGCCTCAGACGGCATACTATAGCATGCCATTTTTGAGGATTTGAAAAAAAGACGAAAATCACCCAGAGACCATGGGCTATAGCCCATGGCCTCGGACGGCATACTATAGCATGCCGTTTTTCATCATTTTTGAGGATTTGAAAAAAAGATGAAAATCACTCCGAGACAATGGACTATAGCCCATGGTCTCGGAGTGATTTTCGTCATTTTTTCAAATCCTCAAAAATGATGAAAAACACTCCGAGACCATGGGCTATAGCCCATGGCCTCGGACGGCATACTATAGCATGCCGTTTTTCATCATTTTTGAGGATTTGAAAAAAAGACGAAAATCACTCCGAGACAATGGACTATAGCCCATGGTCTCGGAGTGATTTTCGTCTTTTTTTCAAATCCTCAAAAATTATGAAAACCACTCCGAGACCATGGGCTATAGCCCATGGCCTCGGACGGCATACTATAGCATGCCGTTTTTCATCATTTTTGAGGATTTGAAAAAAAGATGAAAATCACTCCGAGACAATGGACTATAGCCCATATATATAGTTTTTCTCAGCTCAATCAACAGGACCAGAACACACCTGGGCTGGCTGCCAGGATCACATCCACCAATGGGGAGGCTGTCTGTGTCCTGTCATGGTTTCTCCTCTGTATTATCTGATTAACATCCACGATAACACTTAAAAGCACTAAAGACACCTTTGATGCACAGCACCATTCAAATGCTCTGTACATGATCCCAAGGCCCCATTTGAAAAGTAACACCAAGAAGAACAACTTACAACCTAAAAATCACTGAGAGCTCAGTGGCACCCTTGTTAAGATGATGTCCATGTGAGCCAGAGGTTGTGAGTTCAAATCCAGCTGAGTTCCTGCTAATTTCACTTTGCAGCATGTTTTGGAGAATAACATCCAGAAGAGAACTGGAAAGAGATGGAAAGCTGAGGAGATTCTCAGAGAGCATGGTGGCCTCTGTGATAAGCTGCTGTCTATGTGAACCACAGGTCGTGGGTTCAAGTTCAGCCCATGGCCTCAGACGGCATACTATAGCATGCCATTTTTGAGGATTTGAAAAAAAGACGAAAATCACCCCGAGACCATGGGCTATAGCCCATGGCCTCGGACGGCATACTATAGCATGCCGTTTTTCATCATTTTTGAGGATTTGAAAAAAAGATGAAAATCACTCCGAGACAATGGACTATAGCCCATGGTCTCGGAGTGATTTTCGTCATTTTTTCAAATCCTCAAAAATGATGAAAAACACTCTGAGACCATGGGCTATAGCCCATGGCCTGGGACGGCATACTATAGCATGCCGTTTTTCATCATTTTTGAGGATTTGAAAAAAAGACGAAAATCACTCCGAGACAATGGACTATAGCCCATGGTCTCGGAGTGATTTTCGTCTTTTTTTCAAATCCTCAAAAATTATGAAAACCACTCCGAGACCATGGGCTATAGCCCATGGCCTCGGACGGCATACTATAGCATGCCGTTTTTCATCATTTTTGAGGATTTGAAAAAAAGATGAAAATCACTCCGAGACAATGGACTATAGCCCATATATATAGTTTTTCTCAGCTCAATCAACAGGACCAGAACACACCTGGGCTGGCTGCCAGGATCACATCCACCAATGGGGAGGCTGTCTGTGTCCTGTCATGGTTTCTCCTCTGTATTATCTGATTAACATCCACGATAACACTTAAAAGCACTAAAGACACCTTTGATGCACAGCACCATTCAAATGCTCTGTACATGATCCCAAGGCCCCATTTGAAAAGTAACACCAAGAAGAACAACTTACAACCTAAAAATCACTGAGAGCTCAGTGGCACCCTTGTTAAGATGATGTCCATGTGAGCCCGAGGTTGTGAGTTCAAATCCGGCTGAGTTCCTGCTAATTTCACTTTGCAGCATGTTTTGGAGAATAACATCCAGAAGAGAACTGGAAAGAGATGGAAAGCTGAGGAGATTCTCAGAGAGCATGGTGGCCTCTGTGATAAGCTGCTGTCTATGTGAACCACAGGTCGTGGGTTCAAGTTCAGCCCATGGCCTCAGACGGCATACTATAGCATGCCATTTTTGAGGATTTGAAAAAAAGACGAAAATCACCCCGAGACCATGGGCTATAGCCCATGGCCTCGGACGGCATACTATAGCATGCCGTTTTTCATCATTTTTGAGGATTTGAAAAAAAGATGAAAATCACTCCGAGACAATGGACTATAGCCCATGGTCTCGGAGTGATTTTCGTCATTTTTTCAAATCCTCAAAAATGATGAAAAACACTCTGAGACCATGGGCTATAGCCCATGGCCTCGGACGGCATACTATAGCATGCCGTTTTTCATCATTTTTGAGGATTTGAAAAAAAGATGAAAATCACTCCGAGACAATGGACTATAGCCCATGGTCTCGGAGTGATTTTCGTCATTTTTTCAAATCCTCAAAAATGATGAAAAACACTCTGAGACCATGGGCTATAGCCCATGGCCTCGGACGGCATACTATAGCATGCCGTTTTTCATCATTTTTGAGGATTTGAAAAAAAGATGAAAATCACTCCGAGACAATGGACTATAGCCCATATATATAGTTTTTCTCAGCTCAATCAACAGGACCAGAACACACCTGGGCTGGCTGCCAGGATCACATCCACCAATGGGGAGGCTGTCTGTGTCCTGTCATGGTTTCTCCTCTGTATTATCTGATTAACATCCACGATAACACTTAAAAGCACTAAAGACACCTTTGATGCACAGCACCATTCAAATGCTCTGTACATGATCCCAAGGCCCCATTTGAAAAGTAACACCAAGAAGAACAACTTACAACCTAAAAATCACTGAGAGCTCAGTGGCACCCTTGTTAAGATGATGTCCATGTGAGCCAGAGGTTGTGAGTTCAAATCCAGCTGAGTTCCTGCTAATTTCACTTTGCAGCATTTTTTGGAGAATAACATCCAGAAGAGAACTGGAAAGAGATGGAAAGCTGAGGAGATTCTCAGAGAGCATGGTGGCCTCTGTGATAAGCTGCTGTCTATGTGAACCACAGGTCGTGGGTTCAAGTTCAGCCCATGGCCTCGGACGGCATACTATAGCATGCCGTTTTTCATCATTTTTGAGGATTTGAAAAAATGACAAAAATCACTCCGAGACAATGGACTATAGCCCATGGTCTCGGAGTGATTTTTGTCTTTTTTTCAAATCCTCAAAAATGATGAAAAACACTCCGAGACCATGGGCTATAGCCCATGGCCTCGGACGGCATACTATAGCATGCCGTTTTTCATCATTTTTGAGGATTTGAAAAAAAGATGAAAATCACTCCGAGACAATGGACTATAGCCCATGGTCTCGGAGTGATTTTCGTAATTTTTTCAAATCCTCAAAAATGATGAAAAACACTCCGAGACCATTGGCTATAGCCCATGGCCTCGGACGGCATACTATAGCATGCCGTTTTTCATCATTTTTGAGGATTTGAAAAGAAGACGAAAATCACTCCGAGACAATGGACTATAGCCCATGGTCTCGGAGTGATTTTCGTCTTTTTTTTAAATCCTCAAAAATGATGAAAACCACTCCGAGAACATGGGATATAGCCCATGGCCTCGGACGGCATACTATAGCATGACGTTTTTCATCATTTTTGAGGATTTGAAAAAAAGATGAAAATCACTCCGAGACAATGGACTATAGCCCATGGTCTCGGAGTGATTTTCGTAATTTTTTCAAATCCTCAAAAATGATGAAAAACACTCCGAGACCATAGGCTATAGCCCATGGCCTCGGACGGCATACTATAGCATGCCGTTTTTCATCATTTTTGAGGATTTGAAAAAAAGACGAAAATCACTCCGAGACAATGGACTATAGCCCATGGTCTCGGAGTGATTTTCGTCTTTTTTTCAAATCCTCAAAAATGATGAAAAACACTCCGAGACCATGGGCTATAGCCCATGGCCTCGGACGGCATACTATAGCATGCCGTTTTTCATCATTTTTGAGGATTTGAAAAAAAGACGAAAATCACCCCGAGACAATGGACTATAGCCCATGGTCTCGGAGTGATTTTTGTCTTTTTTTCAAATCCTCAAAAATGATGAAAACCACTCCGAGACCATGGGCTATAGCCCATGGCCTCGGACGGAATACTATAGCATGCCGTTTTTCATCATTTTTGAGGATTTGAAAAAAAGATGAAAATCACTCCGAGACAATGGACTATAGCCCATATATATAGTTTTTCTCAGCTCAATCAACAGGACCAGAACACACCTGGGCTGGCTGCCAGGATCACATCCACCAATGGGGAGGCTGTCTGTGTCCTGTCATGGTTTCTCCTCTGTACTATCTGATTAACATCCACGATAACACTTAAAAGCACTAAAGACACCTTTGATGCACAGCACCATTCAAATGCTCTGTACATGATCCCAAGGCCCCATTTGAAAAGTAACACCAAGAAGAACAACTTACAACCTAAAAATCACTGAGAGCTCAGTGGCACCCTTGTTAAGATGATGTCCATGTGAGCCCGAGGTTGTGAGTTCAAATCCGGATGAGTTCCTGCTAATTTCACTTTGCAGCATGTTTTGGAGAATAACATCCAGAAGAGAACTGGAAAGAGATGGAAAGCTGAGGAGATTCTCAGAGAGCATGGTGGCCTCTGTGATAAGCTGCTGTCTATGTGAACCACAGGTCGTGGGTTCAAGTTCAGCCCATGGCCTCAGACGGCATACTATAGCATGCCATTTTTGAGGATTTGAAAAAAAGACGAAAATCACCCAGAGACCATGGGCTATAGCCCATGGCCTCGGACGGCATACTATAGCATGCCGTTTTTCATCATTTTTGAGGATTTGAAAAAAAGATGAAAATCACTCCGAGACAATGGACTATAGCCCATGGTCTCGGAGTGATTTTCGTCATTTTTTCAAATCCTCAAAA
Organism: Electrona antarctica; assembly: GCF_951216825.1. Taxonomy (NCBI): domain Eukaryota; kingdom Metazoa; phylum Chordata; class Actinopteri; order Myctophiformes; family Myctophidae; genus Electrona; species Electrona antarctica. Next base: position 21,870,826 of record NC_136796.1, on the reverse strand, counting down.
ATGATGAAAAACACTCCGAGACCATGGGCTATAGCCCATGGCCTCGGACGGCATACTATAGCATGCCGTTTTTCATCATTTTTGAGGATTTGAAAAAAAGACGAAAATCACTCCGAGACAATGGACTATAGCCCATGGTCTCGGAGTGATTTTCGTCTTTTTTTCAAATCCTCAAAAATTATGAAAACCACTCCGAGACCATGGGCTATAGCCCATGGCCTCGGACGGCATACTATAGCATGCCGTTTTTCATCATTTTTGAGGATTTGAAAAAAAGATGAAAATCACTCCGAGACAATGGACTATAGCCCATATATATAGTTTTTCTCAGCTCAATCAACAGGACCAGAACACACCTGGGCTGGCTGCCAGGATCACATCCACCAATGGGGAGGCTGTCTGTGTCCTGTCATGGTTTCTCCTCTGTATTATCTGATTAACATCCACGATAACACTTAAAAGCACTAAAGACACCTTTGATGCACAGCACCATTCAAATGCTCTGTACATGATCCCAAGGCCCCATTTGAAAAGTAACACCAAGAAGAACAACTTACAACCTAAAAATCACTGAGAGCTCAGTGGCACCCTTGTTAAGATGATGTCCATGTGAGCCAGAGGTTGTGAGTTCAAATCCAGCTGAGTTCCTGCTAATTTCACTTTGCATCATGTTTTGGAGAATAACATCCAGAAGAGAACTGGAAAGAGGTGGAAAGCTGAGGAGATTCTCAGAGAGCATGGTGGCCTCTGTGATAAGCTGCTGTCTATGTGAACCACAGGTCGTGCGTTCAAGTTCAGCCCATGGCCTCAGACGGCATACTATAGCATGCCATTTTTGAGGATTTGAAAAAAAGACGAAAATCACCCCGAGACCTCGGACGGCATACTATAGCATGCCGTTTTTCATCATTTTTGAGGATTTGAAAAAAAGATGAAAATCACTCCGAGACAATGGACTATAGCCCATGGTTTCGGAGTGATTTTCGTCATTTTTTCAAATCCTCAAAAATGATGAAAAACACTCTGAGACCATGGGCTATAGCCCATGGCCTCGGACGGCATACTATAGCATGCCGTTTTTCATCATTTTTGAGGATTTGAAAAAAAGACGAAAATCACTCCGAGACAATGGACTATAGCCCATGGTCTCGGAGTGATTTTCGTCTTTTTTTCAAATCCTCAAAAATTATGAAAACCACTCCGAGACCATGGGCTATAGCCCATGGCCTCGGACGGCATACTATAGCATGCCGTTTTTCATCATTTTTGAGGATTTGAAAAAAATATGAAAATCACTCCGAGACAATGGACTATAGCCCATATATATAGTTTTTCTCAGCTCAATCAACAGGACCAGAACACACCTGGGCTGGCTGCCAGGATCACATCCACCAATGGGGAGGCTGTCTGTGTCCTGTCATGGTTTCTCCTCTGTATTATCTGATTAACATCCACGATAACACTTAAAAGCACTAAAGACACCTTTGATGCACAGCACCATTCAAATGCTCTGTACATGATCCCAAGGCCCCATTTGAAAAGTAACACCAAGAAGAACAACTTACAACCTAAAAATCACTGAGAGCTCAGTGGCACCCTTGTTAAGATGATGTCCATGTGAGCCCGAGGTTGTGAGTTCAAATCCGGCTGAGTTCCTGCTAATTTCACTTTGCAGCATGTTTTGGAGAATAACATCCAGAAGAGAACTGGAAAGAGATGGAAAGCTGAGGAGATTCTCAGAGAGCATGGTGGCCTCTGTGATAAGCTGCTGTCTATGTGAACCACAGGTCGTGGGTTCAAGTTCAGCCCATGGCCTCGGACGGCATACTATAGCATGCCGTTTTTCATCATTTTTGAGGATTTGAAAAAATGACAAAAATCACTCCGAGACAATGGACTATAGCCCATGGTCTCGGAGTGATTTTTGTCTTTTTTTCAAATCCTCAAAAATTATGAAAAACACTCCGAGACCATGGGCTATAGCCCATGGCCTCGGACGGCATACTATAGCATGCCGTTTTTCATCATTTTTGAGGATTTGAAAAAAAGATGAAAATCACTCCGAGACAATGGACTATAGCCCATGGTCTCGGAGTGATTTTCGTAATTTTTTCAAATCCTCAAAAATGATGAAAAACACTCCGAGACCATTGGCTATAGCCCATGGCCTCGGACGGCATACTATAGCATGCCGTTTTTCATCATTTTTGAGGATTTGAAAAGAAGACGAAAATCACTCCGAGACAATGGACTATAGCCCATGGTCTCGGAGTGATTTTCGTCTTTTTTTTAAATCCTCAAAAATGATGAAAACCACTCCGAGAACATGGGATATAGCCCATGGCCTCGGACGGCATACTATAGCATGCCGTTTTTCATCATTTTTGAGGATTTGAAAAAAAGATGAAAATCACTCCGAGACAATGGACTATAGCCCATGGTCTCGGAGTGATTTTCGTCTTTTTTTTAAATCCTCAAAAATGATGAAAACCACTCCGAGACCATGGGATATAGCCCATGGCCTCGGACGGCATACTATAGCATGCCGTTTTTCATCATTTTTGAGGATTTGAAAAAAAGATGAAAATCACTCCGAGACAATGGACTCGGAGTGATTTTCGTCATTTTTTCAAATCCTCAAAAATGATGAAAAACACTCCGAGACCATAGGCTATAGCCCATGGCCTCGGACGGCATACTATAGCATGCCGTTTTTCATCATTTTTGAGGATTTGAAAAAAAGACGAAAATCACTCCGAGACAATGGACTATAGCCCATGGTCTCGGAGTGATTTTCGTCTTTTTTTCAAATCCTCAAAAATGATGAAAAACACTCCGAGACCATGGGCTATAGCCCATGGCCTCGGACGGCATACTATAGCATGCCGTTTTTCATCATTTTTGAGGATTTGAAAAAAAGACGAAAATCACCCCGAGACAATGGACTATAGCCCATGGTCTCGGAGTGATTTTTGTCTTTTTTTCAAATCCTCAAAAATGATGAAAACCACTCCGAGACCATGGGCTATAGCCCATGGCCTCGGACGGAATACTATAGCATGCCGTTTTTCATCATTTTTGAGGATTTGAAAAAAAGATGAAAATCACTCCGAGACAATGGACTATAGCCCATATATATAGTTTTTCTCAGCTCAATCAACAGGACCAGAACACACCTGGGCTGGCTGCCAGGATCACATCCACCAATGGGGAGGCTGTCTGTGTCCTGTCATGGTTTCTCCTCTGTACTATCTGATTAACATCCACGATAACACTTAAAAGCACTAAAGACACCTTTGATGCACAGCACCATTCAAATGCTCTGTACATGATCCCAAGGCCCCATTTGAAAAGTAACACCAAGAAGAACAACTTACAACCTAAAAATCACTGAGAGCTCAGTGGCACCCTTGTTAAGATGATGTCCATGTGAGCCCGAGGTTGTGAGTTCAAATCCGGCTGAGTTCCTGCTAATTTCACTTTGCAGCATGTTTTGGAGAATAACATCCAGAAGAGAACTGGAAAGAGATGGAAAGCTGAGGAGATTCTCAGAGAGCATGGTGGCCTCTGTGATAAGCTGCTGTCTATGTGAACCACAGGTCGTGGGTTCAAGTTCAGCCCATGGCCTCAGACGGCATACTATAGCATGCCATTTTTGAGGATTTGAAAAAAAGACGAAAATCACCCCGAGACCATGGGCTATAGCCCATGGCCTCGGACGGCATACTATAGCATGCCGTTTTTCATCATTTTTGAGGATTTGAAAAAAAGATGAAAATCACTCCGAGACAATGGACTATAGCCCATGGTCTCGGAGTGATTTTCGTCATTTTTTCAAATCCTCAAAAATGATGAAAAACACTCCGAGACCATGGGCTATAGCCCATGGCCTCGGACGGCATACTATAGCATGCCGTTTTTCATCATTTTTGAGGATTTGAAAAAAAGACGAAAATCACTCCGAGACAATGGACTATAGCCCATGGTCTCGGAGTGATTTTCGTCTTTTTTTCAAATCCTCAAAAATTATGAAAACCACTCCGAGACCATGGGCTATAGCCCATGGCCTCGGACGGCATACTATAGCATGCCGTTTTTCATCATTTTTGAGGATTTGAAAAAAAGATGAAAATCACTCCGAGACAATGGACTATAGCCCATATATATAGTTTTTCTCAGCTCAATCAACAGGACCAGAACACACCTGGGCTGGCTGCCAGGATCACATCCACCAATGGGGAGGCTGTCTGTGTCCTGTCATGGTTTCTCCTCTGTATTATCTGATTAACATCCACGATAACACTTAAAAGCACTAAAGACACCTTTGATGCACAGCACCATTCAAATGCTCTGTACATGATCCCAAGGCCCCATTTGAAAAGTAACACCAAGAAGAACAACTTACAACCTAAAAATCACTGAGAGCTCAGTGGCACCCTTGTTAAGATGATGTCCATGTGAGCCAGAGGTTGTGAGTTCAAATCCAGCTGAGTTCCTGCTAATTTCACTTTGCAGCATGTTTTGGAGAATAACATCCAGAAGAGCACTGGAAAGAGGTGGAAAGCTGAGGAGATTCTCAGAGAGCATGGTGGCCTCTGTGATAAGCTGCTGTCTATGTGAACCACAGGTCGTGGGTTCAAGTTCAGCCCATGGCCTCAGACGGCATACTATAGCATGCCATTTTTGAGGATTTGAAAAAAAGACGAAAATCACCCCGAGACCTCGGACGGCATACTATAGCATGCCGTTTTTCATCATTTTTGAGGATTTGAAAAAAATATGAAAATCACTCCGAGACAATGGACTATAGCCCATGGTCTCGGAGTGATTTTCGTCATTTTTTCAAATCCTCAAAAATGATGAAAAACACTCTGAGACCATGGGCTATATAGCCCATGGCCTCGGACGGCATACTATAGCATGCCGTTTTTCATCATTTTTGAGGATTTGAAAAAAAGACGAAAATCACTCCGAGACAATGGACTATAGCCCATGGTCTCGGAGTGATTTTCGTCTTTTTTTCAAATCCTCAAAAATTATGAAAACCACTCCGAGACCATGGGCTATAGCCCATGGCCTCGGACGGCATACTATAGCATGCCGTTTTTCATCATTTTTGAGGATTTGAAAAAAAGATGAAAATCACTCCGAGACAATGGACTATAGCCCATATATATAGTTTTTCTCAGCTCAATCAACAGGACCAGAACACACCTGGGCTGGCTGCCAGGATCACATCCACCAATGGGGAGGCTGTCTGTGTCCTGTCATGGTTTCTCCTCTGTATTATCTGATTAACATCCACGATAACACTTAAAAGCACTAAAGACACCTTTGATGCACAGCACCATTCAAATGCTCTGTACATGATCCCAAGGCCCCATTTGAAAAGTAACACCAAGAAGAACAACTTACAACCTAAAAATCACTGAGAGCTCAGTGGCACCCTTGTTAAGATGATGTCCATGTGAGCCCGAGGTTGTGAGTTCAAATCCGGCTGAGTTCCTGCTAATTTCACTTTGCAGCATGTTTTGGAGAATAACATCCAGAAGAGAACTGGAAAGAGATGGAAAGCTGAGGAGATTCTCAGAGAGCATGGTGGCCTCTGTGATAAGCTGCTGTCTATGTGAACCACAGGTCGTGGGTTCAAGTTCAGCCCATGGCCTCGGACGGCATACTATAGCATGCCGTTTTTCATCATTTTTGAGGATTTGAAAAAATGACAAAAATCACTCCGAGACAATGGACTATAGCCCATGGTCTCGGAGTGATTTTTGTCTTTTTTTCAAATCCTCAAAAATGATGAAAAACACTCCGAGACCATGGGCTATAGCCCATGGCCTCGGACGGCATACTATAGCATGCCGTTTTTCATCATTTTTGAGGATTTGAAAAGAAGACGAAAATCACTCCGAGACAATGGACTATAGCCCATGGTCTCGGAGTGATTTTCGTCTTTTTTTTAAATCCTCAAAAATGATGAAAACCACTCCGAGAACATGGGATATAGCCCATGGCCTCGGACGGCATACTATAGCATGCCGTTTTTCATCATTTTTGAGGATTTGAAAAAAAGATGAAAATCACTCCGAGACAATGGACTATAGCCCATGGTCTCGGAGTGATTTTCGTCTTTTTTTTAAATCCTCAAAAATGATGAAAACCACTCCGAGACCATGGGATATAGCCCATGGCCTCGGACGGCATACTATAGCATGCCGTTTTTCATCATTTTTGAGGATTTGAAAAAAAGATGAAAATCACTCCGAGACAATGGACTCGGAGTGATTTTCGTCATTTTTTCAAATCCTCAAAAATGATGAAAAACACTCCGAGACCATAGGCTATAGCCCATGGCCTCGGACGGCATACTATAGCATGCCGTTTTTCATCATTTTTGAGGATTTGAAAAAAAGACGAAAATCACTCCGAGACAATGGACTATAGCCCATGGTCTCGGAGTGATTTTCGTCTTTTTTTCAAATCCTCAAAAATGATGAAAAACACTCCGAGACCATGGGCTATAGCCCATGGCCTCGGACGGCATACTATAGCATGCCGTTTTTCATCATTTTTGAGGATTTGAAAAAAAGACGAAAATCACCCCGAGACAATGGACTATAGCCCATGGTCTCGGAGTGATTTTTGTCTTTTTTTCAAATCCTCAAAAATGATGAAAACCACTCCGAGACCATGGGCTATAGCCCATGGCCTCGGACGGAATACTATAGCATGCCGTTTTTCATCATTTTTGAGGATTTGAAAAAAAGACGAAAATCACTCCGAGACAATGGACTATAGCCCATGGTCTCGGAGTGATTTTCGTCTTTTTTTCAAATCCTCAAAAATTATGAAAACCACTCCGAGACCATGGGCTATAGCCCATGGCCTCGGACGGCATACTATAGCATGCCGTTTTTCATCATTTTTGAGGATTTGAAAAAAAGATGAAAATCACTCCGAGACAATGGACTATAGCCCATATATATAGTTTTTCTCAGCTCAATCAACAGGACCAGAACACACCTGGGCTGGCTGCCAGGATCACATCCACCAATGGGGAGGCTGTCTGTGTCCTGTCATGGTTTCTCCTCTGTATTATCTGATTAACATCCACGATAACACTTAAAAGCACTAAAGACACCTTTGATGCACAGCACCATTCAAATGCTCTGTACATGATCCCAAGGCCCCATTTGAAAAGTAACACCAAGAAGAACAACTTACAACCTAAAAATCACTGAGAGCTCAGTGGCACCCTTGTTAAGATGATGTCCATGTGAGCCAGAGGTTGTGAGTTCAAATCCAGCTGAGTTCCTGCTAATTTCACTTTGCAGCATGTTTTGGAGAATAACATCCAGAAGAGAACTGGAAAGAGATGGAAAGCTGAGGAGATTCTCAGAGAGCATGGTGGCCTCTGTGATAAGCTGCTGTCTATGTGAACCACAGGTCGTGGGTTCAAGTTCAGCCCATGGCCTCAGACGGCATACTATAGCATGCCATTTTTGAGGATTTTAAAAAAAGACGAAAATCACCCCGAGACCATGGGCTATAGCCCATGGCCTCGGACGGCATACTATAGCATGCCGTTTTTCATCATTTTTGAGGATTTGAAAAAATTACAAAAATCACTCCGAGACAATGGACTATAGCCCATGGTTTCGGAGTGATTTTTGTCTTTTTTTCAAATCCTCAAAAATGATGAAAAACACTCCGAGACCATGGGCTATAGCCCATGGCCTCGGACGGCATACTATAGCATGCCGTTTTTCATCATTTTTGAGGATTTGAAAAAAAGATGAAAATCACTCCGAGACAATGGACTATAGCCCATGGTCTCGGAGTGATTTTCGTCATTTTTTCAAATCCTCAAAAATGATGAAAAACACTCCGAGACCATTGGCTATAGCCCATGGCCTCGGACGGCATACTATATCATGCCGTTTTTCATCATTTTTGAGGATTTGAAAAGAAGACGAAAATCACTCCGAGACAATGGACTAAAGCCCATGGTCTCGGAGTGATTTTCGTCTTTTTTTTAAATCCTCAAAAATGATGAAAACCACTCCGAGACCATGGGATATAGCCCATGGCCTCGGACGGCATACTATAGCATGCCGTTTTTCATCATTTTTGAGGATTTGAAAAAAAGATGAAAATCACTCCGAGACAATGGACTATAGCCCATTGTCTCGGAGTGATTTTCGTCATTTTTTCAAATCCTCAAAAATGATGAAAAACACTCCGAGACCATAGGCTATAGCCCATGGCCTCGGACGGCATACTATAGCATGCCGTTTTTCATCATTTTTGAGGATTTGAAAAAAAGACGAAAATCACTCCGAGACAATGGACTATAGCCCATGGTCTCGGAGTGATTTTCGTCTTTTTTTCAAATCCTCAAAAATGATGAAAAACACTCCGAGACCATGGGCTATAGCCCATGGCCTCGGACGGCATACTATAGCATGCCGTTTTTCATCATTTTTGAGGATTTGAAAAAAAGACGAAAATCACCCCGAGACAATGGACTATAGCCCATGGTCTCGGAGTGATTTTTGTCTTTTTTTCAAATCCTCAAAAATGATGAAAACCACTCCGAGACCATGGGCTATAGCCCATGGCCTCGGACGGAATACTATAGCATGCCGTTTTTCATCATTTTTGAGGATTTGAAAAAAAGATGAAAATCACTCCGAGACAATGGACTATAGCCCATATATATAGTTTTTCTCAGCTCAATCAACAGGACCAGAACACACCTGGGCTGGCTGCCAGGATCACATCCACCAATGGGGAGGCTGTCTGTGTCCTGTCATGGTTTCTCCTCTGTACTATCTGATTAACATCCACGATAACACTTAAAAGCACTAAAGACACCTTTGATGCACAGCACCATTCAAATGCTCTGTACATGATCCCAAGGCCCCATTTGAAAAGTAACACCAAGAAGAACAACTTACAACCTAAAGATCACTGAGAGCTCAGTGGCACCCTTGTTAAGATGATGTCCATGTGAGCCCGAGGTTGTGAGTTCAAATCCGGCTGAGTTCCTGCTAATTTCACTTTGCAGCATGTTTTGGAGAATAACATCCAGAAGAGAACTGGAAGAGATGGAAAGCTGAGGAGATTCTCAGAGAGCATGGTGGCCTCTGTGATAAGCTGCTGTCTATGTGAACCACAGGTCGTGGGTTCAAGTTCAGCCCATGGCCTCAGACGGCATACTATAGCATGCCATTTTTGAGGATTTGAAAAAAAGACAAAAATCACTCCGAGACAATGGACTATAGCCCATGGTTTCGGAGTGATTTTTGTCTTTTTTTCAAATCCTCAAAAATGATGAAAAACACTCCGAGACCATGGGCTATAGCCCATGGCCTCGGACGGCATACTATAGCATGCCGTTTTTCATCATTTTTGAGGATTTGAAAAAAAGATGAAAATCACTCCGAGACAATGGACTATAGCCCATGGTCTCGGAGTGATTTTCGTCATTTTTTCAAATCCTCAAAAATGATGAAAAACACTCCGAGACCATTGGCTATAGCCCATGGCCTCGGACGGCATACTATATCATGCCGTTTTTCATCATTTTTGAGGATTTGAAAAGAAGACGAAAATCACTCCGAGACAATGGACTAAAGCCCATGGTCTCGGAGTGATTTTCGTCTTTTTTTTAAATCCTCAAAAATGATGAAAACCACTCCGAGACCATGGGATATAGCCCATGGCCTCGGACGGCATACTATAGCATGCCGTTTTTCATCATTTTTGAGGATTTGAAAAAAAGATGAAAATCACTCCGAGACAATGGACTATAGCCCATTGTCTCGGAGTGATTTTCGTCATTTTTTCAAATCCTCAAAAATGATGAAAAACACTCCGAGACCATAGGCTATAGCCCATGGCCTCGGACGGCATACTATAGCATGCCGTTTTTCATCATTTTTGAGGATTTGAAAAAAAGACGAAAATCACTCCGAGACAATGGACTATAGCCCATGGTCTCGGAGTGATTTTCGTCTTTTTTTCAAATCCTCAAAAATGATGAAAAACACTCCGAGACCATGGGCTATAGCCCATGGCCTCGGACGGCATACTATAGCATGCCGTTTTTCATCATTTTTGAGGATTTGAAAAAAAGACGAAAATCACCCCGAGACAATGGACTATAGCCCATGGTCTCGGAGTGATTTTTGTCTTTTTTTCAAATCCTCAAAAATGATGAAAACCACTCCGAGACCATGGGCTATAGCCCATGGCCTCGGACGGAATACTATAGCATGCCGTTTTTCATCATTTTTGAGGATTTGAAAAAAAGATGAAAATCACTCCGAGACAATGGACTATAGCCCATATATATAGTTTTTCTCAGCTCAATCAACAGGACCAGAACACACCTGGGCTGGCTGCCAGGATCACATCCACCAATGGGGAGGCTGTCTGTGTCCTGTCATGGTTTCTCCTCTGTACTATCTGATTAACATCCACGATAACACTTAAAAGCACTAAAGACACCTTTGATGCACAGCACCATTCAAATGCTCTGTACATGATCCCAAGGCCCCATTTGAAAAGTAACACCAAGAAGAACAACTTACAACCTAAAGATCACTGAGAGCTCAGTGGCACCCTTGTTAAGATGATGTCCATGTGAGCCCGAGGTTGTGAGTTCAAATCCGGCTGAGTTCCTGCTAATTTCACTTTGCAGCATGTTTTGGAGAATAACATCCAGAAGAGAACTGGAAGAGATGGAAAGCTGAGGAGATTCTCAGAGAGCATGGTGGCCTCTGTGATAAGCTGCTGTCTATGTGAACCACAGGTCGTGGGTTCAAGTTCAGCCCATGGCCTCAGACGGCATACTATAGCATGCCATTTTTGAGGATTTGAAAAAAAGACGAAAATCACCCCGAGACCATGGGCTATAGCCCATGGCCTCGGACGGCATACTATAGCATGCCGTTTTTCATCATTTTTGAGGATTTGAAAAAAAGATGAAAATCACTCCGAGACAATGGACTATAGCGCATGGTCTCGGAGTGATTTTCGTCATTTTTTCAAATCCTCAAAAATGATTAAAAACACTCTGAGACCATGGGCTATAGCCCATGGCCTCGGACGGCATACTATAGCATGCCGTTTTTCATCATTTTTGAGGATTTGAAAAAAAGACGAAAATCACTCCGAGACAATGGACTATAGCCCATGGTCTCGGAGTGATTTTCGTCTTTTTTTCAAATCCTCAAAAATGATGAAAAACACTCCGAGACCATGCGCTATAGTCCATTGTCTCGGAGTGATTTTCATCTTTTTTTCAAATCCTCAAAAATGATGAAAAACGGCATGCTATAGTATGCCGTCCGAGGCCATGGGCTATAGCCTAAAGATCACTCGGACGGCATACTATAGCATGCCGTTTTTCATCATTTTTGAGGATTTGAAAAAAAGATGAAAATCACTCCGAGACAATGGACTATAGCCCATGGTCTCGGAGTGATTTTCGTATTTTTTTCAAATCCTCAAAAATGATGAAAAACACCCTGAGACCATGGGCTATAGCCCATGGCCTCGGACGGCATACTATAGCATGCCGTTTTTCATCATTTTTGAGGATTTGAAAAAAAGATGAAAATCACTCCGAGACAATGGACTATAGCCCATATATATAGTTTTTCTCAGCTCAATCAACAGGACCAGAACACACCTGGGCTGGCTGCCAGGATCACATCCACCAATGGGGAGGCTGTCTGTGTCCTGTCATGGTTTCTCCTCTGTATTATCTGATTAACATCCACGATAACACTTAAAAGCACTAAAGACACCTTTGATGCACAGCACCATTCAAATGCTCTGTACATGATCCCAAGGCCCCATTTGAAAAGTAACACCAAGAAGAACAACTTACAACCTAAAAATCACTCAGAGCTCAGTGGCACCCTTGTTAAGATGATGTCCATGTGAGCCAGAGGTTGTGAGTTCAAATCCAGCTGAGTTCCTGCTAATTTCACTTTGCAGCATGTTTTGGAGAATAACATCCAGAAGAGAACTGGAAAGAGATGGAAAGCTGAGGAGATTCTCAGAGAGCATGGTGGCCTCTGTGATAAGCTGCTGTCTATGTGAACCACAGGTCGTGGGTTCAAGTTCAGCCCATGGCCTCAGACGGCATACTATAGCATGCCATTTTTGAGGATTTGAAAAAAAGACGAAAATCACCCCGAGACCATGGGCTATAGCCCATGGCCTCGGACGGCATACTATAGCATGCCGTTTTTCATCATTTTTGAGGATTTGAAAAAAAGATGAAAATCACTCCGAGACAATGGACTATAGCCCATGGTCTCGGAGTGATTTTCGTCATTTTTTCAAATCCTCAAAAATGATGAAAAACACTCTGAGACCATGGGCTATAGCCCATGGCCTCGGACGGCATACTATAGCATGCCGTTTTTCATCATTTTTGAGGATTTGAAAAAAAGACGAAAATCACTCCGAGACAATGGACTATAGCCCATGGTCTCGGAGTGATTTCCGTCTTTTTTTCAAATTCTCAAAAATGATGAAAAACACTCCGAGACCATGGGCTATAGCCCATGGCCTCGGACGGCATACTATAGCATGACGTTTTTCATCATTTTTGAGGATTTGAAAAAAAGATGAAAATCACTCCGAGACAATGGACTATAGCCCATGGTCTCGGAGTGGCCTCAAAAATGATGAAAAACACCCTGAGACCATGGGCTATAGCCCATGGCCTCGGACGGCATACTATAGCATGCCGTTTTTCATCATTTTTGAGGATTTGAAAAAAAGATGAAAATCACTCCGAGACAATGGACTATAGCCCATATATATAGTTTTTCTCAGCTCAATCAACAGGACCAGAACACACCTGGGCTGGCTGCCAGGATCACATCCACCAATGGGGAGGCTGTCTGTGTCCTGTCATGGTTTCTCCTCTGTATTATCTGATTAACATCCACGATAACACTTAAAAGCACTAAAGACACCTTTGATGCACAGCACCATTCAAATGCTCTGTACATGATCCCAAGGCCCCATTTGAAAAGTAACACCAAGAAGAACAACTTACAACCTAAAAATCACTCAGAGCTCAGTGGCACCCTTGTTAAGATGATGTCCATGTGAGCCAGAGGTTGTGAGTTCAAATCCAGCTGAGTTCCTGCTAATTTCACTTTGCAGCATGTTTTGGAGAATAACATCCAGAAGAGAACTGGAAAGAGATGGAAAGCTGAGGAGATTCTCAGAGAGCATGGTGGCCTCTGTGATAAGCTGCTGTCTATGTGAACCACAGGTCGTGGGTTCAAGACCATGGGCTATAGCCCATCGTCTCGGAGTGATTTTCGTCTTTTTTTCAAATCCTCAAAAATGATGAAAAACGGCATGCTATAGTATGCCGTCCGATATGGGCTATAGCCCATGGTCATAAATGATGAAAAACGAGGATTTGAAAAAAAGACGAAAATGACTCCGAGACGATGGGCTATAGCCCATGGTCTCGGAGTGATTTTCGTCTTTTTTTCAAATCCTCAAAAATGATGGAAAACGGCATGCTATAGTATGCCGTTCGAGACCATGGGCTATAGCCCATCGTCTCGGAGTGATTTTCGTCTTTTTTTCAAATCCTCAAAAATGATGAAAAACGGCATGCTATAGTATGCCGTCCGATATGGGCTATAGCCCATGGTCATAAATGATGAAAAACGAGGTTTTGAAAAAAGACGAAAATGACTCCGAGACGATGGGCTATAGCCCATGGTCTCGGAGTGATTTTCGTCTTTTTTTCAAATCCTCAAAAATGATGCAAAACGGCATGCTATAGTATGCCGTTCGAGACCATGGGCTATAGCCCATCGTCTCGGAGTGATTTTCGTCTTTTTTTCAAATCCTCAAAAATGATGCAAAACGGCATGCTATAGTATGCCGTTCGAGACCATGGGCTATAGCCCATGGTCTCGGATTGATTTTCGTCTTTTTTTCAAATCCTCAAAAATGATGGAAAACGGCATGCTATAGTATGCCGTTCGAGACCATGGGCTATAGCCCATCGTCTCGGAATGATTTTCGTCTTTTTTTCAAATCCTCAAAAATGATGAAAAACGGCATGCTATAGTATGCCGTCCGATATGGGCTATAGCCCATGGTCATAAATGATGAAAAACGAAAAGACAAAAATCACTCCGAGACCATGGGCTATAGTCCATTGTCTCGGGGTGATTTTCGTCTTTTTTTCAAATCCTCAAAAATGATGAAAAACACTCCGAGACCATAGGCTATAGCCCATGGCCTCGGACGGCATACTATAGCATGCCGTTTTTCATCATTTTTGAGGATTTGAAAAAAAGACGAAAATCACTCCGAGACAATGGACTATAGCCCATGAAAAAATGACGAAAATCACTCCGAGACCATGGGCTATAGTCCATTGTCTCGGAGTGATTTTCATCTTTTTTTCAAATCCTCAAAAATGATGAAAAACGGCATGCTATAGTATGCCGTCCGAGGCCATGGGCTATAGCCCATGGTCTCGGAGTGTTTTTCATCATTTTTGAGGATTTGAAAAAAAGACAAAAATCACTCCGAAACCATGGGCTATAGTCCATTGTCTCGGAGTGATTTTTGTCATTTTTTCAAATCCTCAAAAATGATGAAAAACGGCATGCTATAGTATGCCGTCCGAGGCCATGGGCTATAGCCCATGGTCTCGGAGTGATTTTCGTCTTTTTTTCAAATCCTCAAAAATGATGGAAAACGGCATGCTATAGTATGCCGTTCGAGACCATGGGCTATAGCCCATCGTCTCGGAATGATTTTCAACTTTTTTTCAAATCCTCAAAAATGATGAAAAACGGCATGCTATAGTATGCCGTCCGGTATGGGCTATAGCCCATGGTCATAAATGATGAAAAACGAGGATTTGAAAAAAAGACGAAAATGACTCCGAGACGATGGGCTATAGCCCATGGTCTCGGAGTGATTTTCGTCTTTTTTTCAAATCCTCAAAAATGATGGAAATGGCATGCTATAGTATGCCATTCGAGACCATGGGCTATAGCCCATGGTCTCGGAGTGATTTTCGTCTTTTTTTCAAATCCTCGCTTTCGTCTTTTTTTCAAATCCTCAAAAATGATGAAAAACGGCATGCTAAAACTATGAAACATTTCAAAGATTCCTTTTCAGGCAAACATGTCCACCGTAAGATGAACCTAAATACGTTTGAATGGGGTTTCTAGGTCTAAGTATGTAGGACTAGTAGCATGCCACATTTTGTGCTATTGCCATTGAGAATGCATTGGGCGTTTAAGTTAAATAACTCAGAAACTACAAAACATTTCAAAGTAAAAAGTTCCAGCATGTGTCTCCACAGAAAGCTGAATTATAAAAAGTGTGAATGGAGTTTCTAGGTGAATGCATTTTTGACGTGCCACTATCTGCCATTATAAATTTCTCAAATTGAAAGCACTATATTTCTAAAACTATGAAACATTTCAAAGATTCCTTTTCAGGCAAAAATGTCCACCGTAAGATGAACATAAATAGGTTTGAATGGGGATTCTAGGTGTAAGTATGTAGGACTAGTAGCATGCCAAAGTTATAATTTTTTTCGGACGGCATATTATAGCATGTCGTTTTTCGTGATTTTGGACTATTTGAAAAAAAGATGAAAATCATGAAAAAACGACATACTTGGAGCATGGTGGCACTCTGTGATAAGCTGCTGTCTATGTGAGCCACAGGTCGTGGGTTCAAGTTCAGCCCATGGCCTCAGACAGCATACTATAGCATGCTATTTTTCATCATTTTTGAGGATTTGAAAAAAAGACAAAAATCACTCCGAGACCATGGGCTATAGCCCATCGTCTCGGAGTGATTTTCGTCTTTTTTTCAAATCCTCAAAAATGATGAAAAACGGCATGCTATAGTATGCCGTCCGACATGGGCTCTAGCCCATCGCCTCGGAGTGATTTTCGTAATTTTTTCAAATCCTAAAAAATTATGAAAAACGACATGCTATAGTATGCCGTCCGATATGGGCTATAGCCCATGGTCATAAATGATGAAAAACGAGGTTTTGAAAAAAGACGAAAATGACTCCGAGACGATGGGCTATAGCCCATGGTCTCGTAGTGATTTTCGTCTTTTTTTCAAATCCTCAAAAATGATGGAAAACGGCATGCTATAGTATGCCGTTCGAGACCATAGGCTATAGCCCATCGTCTCGGAGTGATTTTCGTCTTTTTTTCAAATCCTCAAAAATGATGGAAAACGGCATGCTATAGTATGCCGTTCGAGACCATGGGCTATAGCCCATGGTCATAAATGATGAAAAACGAGGATTTGAAAAAAAGACGAAAATGACTCCGAGACGATGGGCTATAGCCCATGGTCTCGGAGTGATTTTCGTCTTTTTTTCAAATCCTCAAAAATGATGGAAAACGGCATGCTATAGTATGCCGTTCGAGACCATGGGCTATAGCCCATGGTCTCGGAGTGATTTTCGTCTTTTTTTCAAATCCTCAAAAATGATGGAAAACGGCATGCTATAGTATGCCGTTCGAGACCATGGGCTATAGCCCATCGTCTCGGAATGATTTTCGTCTTTATTTCAAATCCTCAAAAATGATGAAAAACGGCATGCTATAGTATGCCGTCCGATATGGGCTATAGCCCATGGTCATAAATGATGAAAAACAAAAAGACGAAAATGACTCCGAGACGATGGGCTATAGCCCATGGTCTCGGAGTGATTTTCGTCTTTTTTTCAAATCCTCAAAAATGATGGAAAACGGCATGCTATAGTATGCCGTTCGAGACCATAGGCTATAGCCCATCGTCTCGGAGTGATTTAAGTCTTTTTTTCAAATCCTCAAAAATGATGGAAAACGGCATGCTATAGTATGCCGTTCGAGACCATGGGCTATAGCCCATGGTCTCGAAGTGATTTTCGTCTTTTTTTCAAATCCTCAAAAATGATGGAAAACGGCATGCTATAGTATGCCGTTCGAGACCATGGGCTATAGCCCATCGTCTCGGAATGATTTTCGTCTTTATTTCAAATCCTCAAAAATGATGAAAAACGGCATGCTATAGTATGCCGTCCGATATGGGCTATAGCCCATGGTCATAAATGATGAAAAACGAGGATTTGAAAAAAAGACGAAAATGACTCCGAGACGATGGGCTATAGCCCATGGTCTCGGAGTGATTTTCGTCTTTTTTTCAAATCCTCAAAAATGATGGAAAACGGCATGCTATAGTATGCCGTTCGAGACCATGGGCTATAGCCCATGGTCTCGGAGTGATTTTCGTCTTTTTTTCAAATCCTCGCTTTCGTCTTTTTTTCAAATCCTCAAAAATGATGAAAAACGGCATGCTAAAACTATGAAACATTTCAAAGATTCCTTTTCAGGCAAACATGTCCACCGTAAGATGAACCTAAATACGTTTGAATGGGGTTTCTAGGTCTAAGTATGTAGGACTAGTAGCATGCCACATTTTGTGCTATTGCCATTGAGAATGCATTGGGCGTTTAAGTTAAATAACTCAGAAACTACAAAACATTTCAAAGTAAAAAGTTCCAGCATGTGTCTCCACAGAAAGCTGAATTATAAAAAGTGTGAATGGAGTTTCTAGGTGAATGCATTTTTGACGTGCCACTATCTGCCATTATAAATTTCTCAAATTGAAAGCACTATATTTCTAAAACTATGAAACATTTCAAAGATTCCTTTTCAGGCAAAAATGTCCACCGTAAGATGAACCTAAATAGGTTTGAATGGGGATTCTAGGTATAAGTATGTAGGACTAGTAGCATGCCAAAGTTATACTTTTTTTCGGACGGCATATTATAGCATGTCGTTTTTCGTGATTTTGGACTATTTGAAAAAAATATGAAAATCATGAAAAAACGACATACTTGGAGCATGGTGGCACTCTGTGATAAGCTGCTGTCTATGTGAGCCACAGGTCGTGGGTTCAAGTTCAGCCCATGGCCTCAGACAGCATACTATAGCATGCTATTTTTCATCATTTTTGAGGATTTGAAAAAAAGACAAAAATCACTCCGAGACCATGGGCTATAGCCCATCGTCTCGGATTGATTTTCGTCTTTTTTTCAAATCCTAAAAAATGATGGAAAACGGCATGCTATAGTATGCCGTTCGAGACCATGGGCTATAGCCCATCGTCTCGGAGTGATTTTCGTCACTTTTTTCAAATCCTAAAAAATGATGAAAAACGGCATGCTATAGTATGCCGTCCGATATGGGCTATAGCCCATGGTCATAAATGATGAAAAACGAGGTTTTGAAAAAAGACGAAAATGACTCCGAGACGATGGGCTATAGCCCATGGTCTCGGAGTGATTTTCGTCTTTTTTTCAAATCCTCAAAAATGATGGAAAACGGCATGCTATAGTATGCCGTCCGATATGGGCTATAGCCCATGGTCATAAATGATGAAAAACGAGGATTTGAAAAAAAGACGAAAATGACTCCGAGACGATGGGCTATAGCCCATGGTCTCGGAGTGATTTTCGTCTTTTTTTCAAATCCTCGTTTTCGTCTTTTTTTCAAATCCTCAAAAATGATGAAAAACGGCATGCTAAAACTATGAAACATTTCAAAGATTCCTTTTCAGGCAAACATGTCCACCGTAAGATGAACCTAAATACGTTTGAATGGGGTTTCTAGGTCTAAGTATGTAGGACTAGTAGCATGCCAAATTTTGTGCTATTGCCATTGAGAATGCATTGGGCGTTTAAGTTAAATAACTCAGAAACTACAAAACATTTCAAAGTAAAAAGTTCCAGCATGTGTCTCCACAGAAAGCTGAATTATAAAAAGTGTGAATGGAGTTTCTAGGTGAATGAATTTTTGACGTGCCACTATCTGCCATTATAAATTTCTCAAATTGAAAGCACTATATTTCTAAAACTATGAAACATTTCAAAGATTCCTTTTCAGGCAAACATGTCCACCGTAAGATGAACCTAAATAGATTTGAATGGGGATTCTAGGTGTAAGTATGTAGGACTAGTAGCATGCCAAAGTTATAACGGCATACTATATCATGTCGTTTTTCGTGATTTTGGACTATTTGAAAAAAAGATGAAAATCATGAAAAAACGACATACTATAGTTCATGGCTTCGGACGGCATACTATAGCATGTCGTTTTTCATGATTTTGGAGGATTTGAAAAAAAGATGAAAATCATGAAAAAACGACATACTATAGTCCATGGTTTGGGACGGCATAATATATTTTGTCATATTTTCATGATTTTGGGACACTATGTCAGAGCCAGGACTTGAACCTGCAGCCTCCTGATTCCCAGGCAGGCTCTGTACCCAGTGAGCAACTGTGCATGCTGTTCTTAAAAGGCCGAATAGATAATGACAGAAGAGCCAGAGACTTGTTTCCATTGTGGTTCATAAACATTCGAACGTCTAGAGATAAACAACAGCAAAATAAACAATAGACAAATCTCCTGTTATTTTATTTTTTGTATTTTATGTTTGTATCAATGTTGTACTCAAAGGGAACAGCAGACTGTGTTGTGGCAGGTAGCAAGTAGATGAGTGAATATAAACCTTGAAGGTTTATAGGTCCTTCTCAGCTCAATCAACAGGACCAGAACACACCTGGGTTGGCTGCCAGGATCACATCCACCAATGGGGAGGCTGTCTGTGTCCTGTCATGGTTTCTCCTCTGTATTATCTGATTAACATCCACGATAACACTTAAAAGCACTAAAGACACCTTTGATGCACAGCACCATTCAAATGCTCTGTACATGATCCCAAGGCCCCATTTGAAAAGTGACACCAAGAAGAACAACTTACAACCTAATAATCACTGAGAGCTCAGTGGCACCCTTGTTAAGATGACGTCCATGTGAGCCAGAGGTTGTGAGTTCAAATCCAGCTGAGTTCCTCCTACTTTCACTCTGCAGCATGTTTTGGAGAATAACATCCAGAAGAGAACTGGAAAGAGATGAAAAGCTGAGGAGATTCTCAGAGAGCATGGTGGTACCCAAGAGGAGAATTAGCAAGAGAGGCCAACTTTGCTTTACTTCCTGTATCTGCGTGAGGTGGGCGGTAACATTATTAGGAGACAGGAAGAATGTTGGAGTCTATTCATTTCCAATGGGAGAGTGAACGTGAACACAGCTTCTGAACCATTCCTTAACTCCATGGTCACTGAACTAAATACTGGACCAAATCATCACAAGGCACACAATATTTACAAGATATTCATAGTAAAATGGCTTCTTTTAGCGAGACAAATCAGGAGAAAATCTACTTTGTTAATGAGATTTCTTTATCCCAGTAACAAACTCTCGCGATATTTGTCATGAGTCCGGAAGCCTCTCTCTGTCCATCTGCAATTTCACGGACAACACATAGGGGGCTCTGACCCCATATTTAAGGTGATAATATGTGAATATTATAATGTGAAATGAATGGACATATTTAAAACGATTAGAAATTATCCTTATGTGCCCAAATTAGAGCTGGCATACTTGGTCTGCATATTGAGACAGGCAGATATGTAGATATGGAGGATAGATTGTGTAGTTTGTGTGATCTAAAGGAAATTGAAAATGAAAAGCATTTAGTTTTTTATTGTCCATTCTACAAGGGAGAGACTTTTTAATGAATCGTGAATTTATATGGTTGGAGGTCTTCGAGAAACTAAAACGACTATTTCAAAAGTACCTTGTCAGTTGTTTTCAATGTACTTTGTTAAATGACTTGTCAGTGTTGTTGTCTTCTTCTTCTATCGGGTTTCATGGCGGTTGGCAAACCTAAATGGTGCATTA
This sequence comes from Electrona antarctica, assembly GCF_951216825.1. Classification (NCBI taxonomy): domain Eukaryota; kingdom Metazoa; phylum Chordata; class Actinopteri; order Myctophiformes; family Myctophidae; genus Electrona; species Electrona antarctica. Next base: position 21,849,983 of record NC_136796.1, on the reverse strand, counting down.
CCGCCACCTACTAGACTGACTGTGGAAACAGTGTTGTTGTCAGGGGGGGAGGGTGGGGGTCGGGGAGAAGCAAACCACGCCTACTATATTTAGGAGACCATTTGTAGGCTTTGTGTACCATTTCGCCTCTAGTGGCTCAAATGAAGTTGGCCCATCTTCATACATAAACCATCTTTGGTGGCACTCTGTGATAAGCTGCTGTCTATGTGAGCCACAGGTCGTGGGTTCAAGTTCAGCCCATGGCCTCAGACGGCATACTATAGCATGCCGTTTTTGAAAAAAAGACGAAAACGAGGATTTGAAAAAAAGACGAAAATCACTCCGAGACCTTGGGCTATAGCCCATCGTCTCGGAGTGATTTTCGTCTTTTTTTCAAATCCTAAAAAATGTTGAAAAACGGCATGCTATAGTATGCCGTCCGATATGGGCTGTAGCCCATGGTCATAAATGATGGAAAACGAGGATTTGAAAAAAAGACGAAAATCACTCCGAGACCATGGAGTCATCGTCTCGGAGTCATTTTCGTCTTTTTTTCAAATCCTCGTTTTCAAATCCTCGATTTGAAAAAAAGACGAAAATGACTCCGAGACGATGGGCTATAGCCCATGGTCTCGGAGTGATTTTCGTCTTTTTTTCAAATCCTCGTTTTCGTCTTTTTTTCAAATCCTCAAAAATGATGAAAAACGGCATGCTAAAACTATGAAACATTTCAAAGATTCCTTTTCAGGCAAACATGTCCACCGTAAGATGAACCTAAATACGTTTGAATGGGGTTTCTATGTCTAAGTATGTAGGACTAGTAGCATGCCAAATGTTGTGCTATTGCCATTGAGAATGCATTGGGCGTTTAAGTTAAATAACTCAGAAACTACAAAACATTTCAAAGTAAAAAGTTCCAGCATGTGTCTCCACAGTAAGCTGAATTATAAAAAGTTTGAATGCAGTTTCTAGGTGAAAGTGATTTTTTGACGTGCCAATATCTACCATTGAGCCCCATTATAAATTTCTCAAATTATATTTCTAAAACTATGAAACAATTCAAAGATTCCTTTTCAGGCAAACATGTCCACCGTAAGATGAACCTAAATATGTTTGAATGGGGTTTCTAGGTGTAAGTACAGTATGTAGGACTAGTAGCAAGTTGAAAAATTTCCCATGACTTTTTACAGATTTACAGTTCAGCCTCAATGAACGTAGTGTTTTCCTGACCAACTTCTTTGTACCTGGGTGACATTATTATTGTCATTTATGTCTATACGTTTTACGATTTTTGTGTTTTGTATGCATATCTTATCTCTCAACATAACTTTTTATTCACAGGGATAAGCTAGCATATGTGTGCCAGTGCCTTCCTATTATATACATGTTTGCATTTCTGTAGCGGGGCCGATGACATTTTCCACAGATCACAGTGTCAGGTAGCCTCCATGTCTAATGGCACCACAATTCTCCATGTCTAATGGCACCACAATTCCACAGCTGGTGTAGACGTCAGAGGTGTCCTCATGATCAGGCAGCCCAGAAAAAAAAGAAATAAAAGCAAAAGATTTAGTTACACAGACATAACAATTAAAAGCTGGAATACTGTAATTGTGAAAAATCATAGCTGTGGACATAGCAGTGGGCAGTCTATAGCATAATGTAGATGTGAGGCCTTGTCTTCTAATCCGCACTATAGCCCTAGCTTAATGTTCTCTCACGAAAATCACAATCACGAAAAAAGGGCATAAAAGGGCATACTATAGTCCATGGTTTCGGACCGCATACTATAGTATGCCGTTTTTCTTGATTTTGGAGGATTTCAGAAAAAGATGAAAATCACGAAAAAAGGGCATACTATAGTCCAGGGGTCGGCAACCTTTTTGACATGAAGTGCCATGTTTTCATTTTCTTGATAATCAGTGTGTCTTATCAACATAAAGTTTAATTATGTCACCACATAGAAATGTAATATTTCCATCTGATTTTGATTGTCCATAGGCTAGAATTATGCAGGGTGTAATTTATATGAGGGGACTTAATTTCACAGACTAAACGTTTTTGAATACTTCTTAATATTAAAATAAAAGATCTCTCTGCACTTATGCCAGTGTGCCAGTGACCACCCTCCCCTGTGCCAATGTTGGCACCCGTGCCTGAGGTTGCCTATACCCCTGCTATAGTCCATGGTTTCAGACCGCATATATAGTATGCCGTTTTTCATGATAAAAGCAATGTGCGTGCATGTGTGTGTGTGTGTGTGTGTGTGTGTGTGTGTGTGTGTGTGTGTGTGTGTGTGTGTGTGTGTGTGTGTGTGTGTGTGTGTGTGTGTGCACAGCGATGGTAACACACTGCAGTGACCGCACACACCACACAGTGCACTGCACACACACTCTGGACTCGAGTCCAGACACATCTCCTGAACCCCTGAACCTTTAACTTGAGTAATTGCAATAACACAGTTATGTAAATCGTGGTAATTTTAATCTTTGGCTTACCTGTTGTTTAGGACAGTGGTTTTCAACCAGTGGTCCGGGGACCAGGTGTATACTAGGAGTATACCGACTTACTAGGAGGTATGGGTTAGCGCCCCAGCCTGTGACCTCCGTGAGGAGGAAGCCCAACAAACCTCGGTGATGCCTTTAGGAGGGCCATTATAATCCACCACTCCTGAATGGAGTGCCTGGTGCTGGGAGTCTGGTGCAACGCATAGGTCCTGGGCTTGGTGAGAGCAGGAGTGGACCTGGTGAAACGTAGGAGGGGCCCAGCCAGGAGTCAACCCACAGAGCCTCCTTCCACGTGCCAGAATTTGGTTATCCCAGTCCGGGCAGAGTAGTTCCGGAGCAACGGATTGTGTGGCCCTGATGGACTGATCGAGGGTAGCTACTGGGACGTTGCATCCATGCAATGTATTTTTAGTTATAGTTGGAGTATACTGGTAGTATGGATTATAGTAGTATAGTAGTACTAGTAGTATGAAAGACACGTTTCGTTGAATGGCTATAGAGAGACGGTGTATCAATTTTCCTGATGTTTGGAAAAAATCTGTAGGTGTAATGTCAAAAAAATGTGTTTTGCAAATTTCGGCCTCCTGGTGGCGCTATAACAAGCCCATGTGAAAAGTTTTGGGCAGAGGTTCAGCTCTGGCATCCAGGGGATGTGTCTGCAGAGTTTGGCTGCGATTAAGCCAACAGTGCCAGAGATTAGCTGTCCACAGACAGACACACGGACACACTCATGGACAGAGTGCAAAACATACTCTCCCCATGCCTTCGGCTGGTGGAGACAAGAACTGGTTGAGAGACACTGAGCTGAGGTGGAACCCGGGCTTTTATAGGCAGCAGATGGTTGTGATTGGATGAGGGTGGAGTCAGGTAACAGGCTGATTGGCAGATGAGGTGACTTCAAACCTGCAGAGAATGATAGAGTAGACTAGGGAAGGACAGACGGGAAGAATACAGAGCAAACATACACTCCGTGGCACGTAACAAAGATGAAAATCACAAAAAAGGGCATAGTCCATTATTTTGGACCGCATACTATAATATGCCGTTTTTCATGATTTTGGAGGATTTGAGAAAAAGATGAAAATCACGAAAAAAGGGCTTACTATAGTCCATGGATTCGGACCGCATACTAGGCCTATAGTATGCTGTTTTTCATGATTGTGGAGGATTTGAGAAAAAGATGAAAATCACGAAAAAAGGGCATACACTATAGTTCATGGTTTCGCATACTATAGTATGCCGTTTTTCATGATCTTACAGACGAAAAGCAATGTGCGTGCGTGCGTGCGTGCGTGCGTGCGTGCGTGCGTGCGTGCGTGCGTGCGTGCGCGCGTGCGCCAGCTTGTGTGTGCCAGTGTGTGCGTGTGTGCGTGCGTGTTTGTTTGCAGACGCGTGCACACTGCAAGGTTGTACAGGTGTTTGTACATTGACAATAGTGTGAAATGCTATGGTACAAGATTTCAACATATTTGTGGTGGTAAAAACATTGGTCCACAGACCCCCCCCAATTTTTAAGATATTTATCTCTGGGACCCCCAATAGATCTGTGTCTTCGTGCTGTAGTTGTATGTAGTGAAAACCTGATCAAATCAGATATCAGGGACATGCAGAGAATGTTAGAGAGGCAGCTATAGGCAGGGTCTGAAATTCCCTAAAAGGGGACTTTTGGCCGAACATATCGAAAACAGATCTAGCATGGGGTACAGGCTTTAGTTCCGACATACTATTGATCCGAAACCTCAATACCTAACCTAACCATAACCGCAAGCACGGGAGCAGCGCATGTCGGGCCATCGCATTTTCGCATCGCATGTCCCCGTGCTTCGGACCTTTGGTGTGTCGGATCTTCGCATCGCGCTGCGTGCATGTAGATCAGCTATTTTCGGGGCATGACCCTGCACTATTAGCTACTGAAGATGCGGCTTACGACATGGATTTCTACACATAATTTCAACGCAAAATGTTGCGTTCAAGTTCAGAAGAGTTCGGAAAGCGGCAATTCTCCTGAATGCTGGCATGCAAAAGGGGCATTTGCATTTCTTTCACCATAAATGCTGCATTCATGGTCTGGAGAGGGCAGTTCTTTTTACAGACGGGTAAGGCAGGGGTCTGTATTGATGTCTGATGTGAGCACGTGCCTGTCAGACATAGTATATTCTCTAGTTGTATTCACTTGTCCAATGGTCAAGACTATCAGCCATTTAGCTACGGACCCCCTTTGTGAGCTTGTCGATCTGCTATTTGATTTTAACCCACGTGTATATGTGCACGTGTACTTTTATAATCTCTGTCAAACCACGTCCATTAAGGATCTTTAATGGGGGTCCAGGGAGCGGTCCTTGTAATGGTGACAGCATGGAGCCTGTCCAGATGGCTATCACTAGCCTCCATCTTAATAAAGTGGACAGTTAGCCTATAGCCTGCGTTTTATGGCCCTCCAGAGGGCAGCCTTTAAATTTAAGACATCGCGGATGCACATCCACACGTGCACTGGCAAATTGACTAATAACACTCAGGATTGTACTGTGTGCATACAATGACCTGGTCTGTTGACACTAGTAGACTACATCTTAAAGGGCAGTGTGTGAATGTGGGTACATGTGCAATGCTTAATTGTACTGTATGTACGTGTAGGCATACTACTATATGCGGAAAAATTCCTAAAGTTTGTAAAAATGCAAGGAGAGTATATAAGGACCGTCTCAGAGTTAACTCAACACGGGAGGATTAAGCAGTGTGCGCGCGCGCGCGCACGCACGCACGCACACACGCACGCACACACACACACACGTCACACACACACACAAACCCTTTTACAGCGGATGGTAAAAGCCCATTTAGAGGGAACACGACTGAACCCCTGAACCTCCCGTCTAATTATAGCACTTTAACGGGCTGACAAGGGAAGTGACGTTCAGTTTGTGTGCATGTACGTGTGTGTGTGTGTGTGTGTGTGTGTGTGTGTGTGTGTGTGTGTGTGTGTGTGTGTGTGTGTGTGTGTGTGTGAGAGAGAGAGAGAGAGAGAGAGAGACATTCCCCTGTCTCCCATAGGCAGCAGTGCTCAGTGATGGCCCATTCATTGTGCGTCCAAATGGCAGCAGCTTCTATCCCCCCCCAGCCCTGACAGCATTAGGCCTACTGACACCAGCCCCCCTCCTTTCCATCTGTCTACCTTCACCCCCCCGCTTTCTCTCTCCACCCCCCCCGACCATTCCCTCAACCCTCTTGCAATCAGTCTTTTAACTTGCCCTCGTTCCATCAACCGGCTCCCCATTAACCACCTCCGTCTTTCTCTGCCATCGGTCCTCTCTCTCTCTCTCTCTCTCTCTGTATTGTAGCTCTCTCTGTATTGTAGCTCTGGTGCATGCAGTTTGTCCCTGACTCCGCAATGATTAAGTCTGAGTTACCCTCTGTCTGCCGTGCTCCTTTGCACATTTTATTTGTCTGTCTGACTGTCTCTCTTTTCTTCTTCTTCTTATTATTATCATTTTTTTGTTTTTTTCCAAAGCAAAATCTTTGGCTTGGGGTTGTGATATAAATCGCCCTGCTCTTAAATGGTTATCTTCTAAAAATGTGCTGAGGAGAGAATAGCAGAGCCGGAGCACCAAGATCAAATAATAATATTCATGCAAATAATAATTTCAATCTATCCGTGAGCAACTCACGGTGAGTTATATGTCTGAACTGACTTTAATGTCATATGCGTGACCAATC